>NW_017731830.1:241287-258360 GCF_001890085.2 Hipposideros armiger
AAATCAAATCTGATATTGTTTTACCTTTTATTTGGTGTGTGGAAGGTGTGCGGAAGAGGGGGTAGTCTTATACAGCGAGTATATAACAAACTCTGTATTTTGAGTGGAAATGTTAGGGGGTCGTCTTATACGCCCAGTCATCTTATACGCCGGCAAATACGGTACATTTTTCCCTTGTTGCTAAAGGGGAAACAACCCACTTTCTTCTCCTACAGACCCTTTCCCTGTCCTCTCTTGGAAATGAGAACAGGAGGCAGTTTTGTTTTGTCACAGGCGGCAGCGGTAGAGCAAAGCGCAGGAGGCATGGGTCGGTTACCACTGGTGCTGGGCAGGCTTGTTAATGACCAGCAGACAAAGTGGTTACAGGAAGAGGGAACTGAACAAGCGAAGGCCCAGGGGCTGGAGAGGGAGTGGCTCATTGGGGGAGCCTCCGGTACAGTGGGTCCTCTTAGCTGGGACAGATGGTAGGCAGGAGCAAAATGTGATGGAGAGGGGAACAGGGGCCACAATTTCCGTGGTGTCTGCTCTGCAGCCCATGCTCTAAGCACTTTCTGTGCATTAACTTAGTACTCCCAATCAGCCCCATCTTACGGATGAGCACATGGAGGCCCAGAGAAGCTAGGTAACTTGCCCAAGGTCACACAGCAAGTATGCATCGGATCTGGATCCAACGCCCATGCTCGTTACCACTGCTGCTTTTTCTGTGTGACATTCGGGCAGCTGTCCCGAAGCCAGAAAAGAAACAGGCCCCTCCAGAGTCACGGGGAAGCAAGCCGCACCCAGCTCGGGCCCAGTGGAAGCTGCTCTCTGTCTGCCCCCTCCCAGCGCGCAGAGGTGGGTTTTTAGAAGTTCCCAAACAGAACACCATTTCCATATAATTATGCCTCCTTGGCCTACATGTCATTCGGCTGTGCGCACAGGCTGGAGGCACAAAAACCAATTTCTCCAACCAGAGAAAATTGCTTCCCGAGGTCCCCGGGTAATTAGACACTGTTGTCTGGGCATGGCCTGTTCCCTGTCCATCCACTCAACCCCACATCTGCTGGGAGAATGGAGGTCCCACGGTGGAACAGGACGTTCCCTGGCCCTTGGAGAACGTGCAGCCGGTGACGTGCCTAAGAGAACTCTCCAGTGTTCTTGAACATCCAAATCCCACGGAACTTTCCCTGCTAGCCCAAGAGGGGCAAGGGGGTATGTTTCTGCTGGCCCCGGTCAAGTTCTACAGACGAGGGAGCTACAATGTCAACCCGTGTTTGAAAGTTTCAACGAGGTATATAAAGGGCCCTTTCTCTGGTCTTCACCCCCCTACACACACACACACACACACACACACACATACACATCCATTTAGAGCATCACACTTTTGGCTTCATCGCCTCTTCCCACCCACTCTAAATGGGATAAGAGAGCCCCCTTGTTGAAGGGAATACGTAAAACTGTACATAAAGTACCTGGCACAGAGCACGTGCTTAGCAAACAAGAGTTTTCTTCTCATGACTGACAAGAATTTTCTATCAGACCCCCACCTGGGTGCTCTGGGTTGCGTTAAGGACAAGGCTCCACTTGGGGGGCCCTACTTTGTGCCAGGGGTTCTAGGGAATAGCGATGGGGAAGAAGACAAAGATGACCACGAAATGGTCCCTGCCCTTAAATAACTCACACTCTAGTTAGGTAGAAAGGCAGGTCAATAATCATAATGCAGAGTGACACATTCTGTAATGGGGTGACGGCAAGGCATTTAAATTCCTGTGGAGACTTATCTCTGCCTGGGAACATCAAAAAGATGCTGAGTTAGGCTATGAGCCCTCAATAGTAGGCATGGAGCCAGAGTTTTCTCTTTGACTCCAATACCCTCTGGTGGGCCTCAGCATATGGTAAGGGGCTTGCTAAGTATTGGAAGGATGGAAGGATGGATGGATGGATGGAAGAATAAATGGATGGATGGGTGGGTGGAAGGATGGATGGATGGACGGATGGATGGATGGGTGGATGGAAGGATGGGTGGATGGATGGATAGATAAGATGGATGATGGATGAATAGATGGATGAATGATGGATGGATGCATGCATGCATGTATGGATGAACAAATGACTGTCTTCTTAATCCCATAAGTGTAATTTCCATACTAACATGGAAGAAACTGAAGACAACAGCTTGATCAGAACCATCTGCTTTATCACCATCATTACCACCACCACCACCATTTACTGAGCACTTACTCTGAGCCAAGCACTAGATCAAACCCATTGCCCCATGTTGCCTCATTTCATCCTCATGACAGTGCCTGGGAGGTGGCACCTCTATCATCCCCATTTGGCAGGTGGGGAACTGAGGCTCTGAGAAGTAAAGTGACCTGCCCAAGGTAATTCAGTTACTGGGCAACAAAGCTGAGATGTGATGAGCCTGTGCATCATCCTGTGCTCTGTGCTTGCCATTGGGTCTGCTGCAGACATTGGTATTCAGGGCACTGGGAAAAACAAATACTGCGTGTACAGACCTCTGTCGTGGTTCATTCTGCCAGCCTGCTCTCTGCAGACGCTTTGAGGGACTATGCCTTCCTGACTGAGAACTCTCCCAGTGTCCCGACTGCCCTCTCCCCAAGCATATGGTTTAATTAGTTAAAATTATTTGTAAGCAAGGACAGGCGGATGAATTCCCTCTCCACCCCACACCTCTCTCACAAAATGAAAATTGAGCTGCCTCTTTTTTAATTTTTTTTTTGAAAGTAGCAGCTTGTGATAAAAAACAATTCCCCTGAAAAAAAAATCTGTCGTCTTTCAAATCCTTCCAAGGTTTCCTTTATCAGCCATAAGTGGGCTCCATTTCGGGCAAGTGCTCAGAATCCCAAGTCCAGTTCAGGTCGTGAATGTTTGCTGACCACCTATTACGGGCCACGCTCTATTCCTAATGCTTAAAAGGCACCATCAATAACCGCCATTAATATTAATGAAGAGTTGGCCAATATGCAAAGCGAATTAAAATTTACAAAGGGCTTTCTCATCCATCATGAAACTGAAGCTCGGCAGAGTTAGCTTTCTAAGTTACTATTTGGAAAGCAAGGCTGAAAACCGAAGCTACCTCCTTAGACCTCAAAGCCAGAGCTCAGCGTCTCACTAAATATACAGAGCTAACGAAGGCAGGAATGCCCCCCCAAAATGGAGTCATCCCTCTGAATCCTGAATTCAGGACCTTGTCAAGTTGGGAGAGATGAAGAAACAAACTACCGTAATGTAAAGATTAGAGTGTGATGTTCTAGAAGGAAGCCCCTGACCATGGGACAAAGAGGAAGGCATCACCCCCATTCCTGAGTTGGGGAGCAGTGGGGGGTGCTCTCAGGACAGACTTTTTGCCCCTCCTGTCTGGCTCACCTTCCTCCTTCCTGGGACCCCATATGCAATGTGTGTTCTGGCCACAAGTCTGTTTCCATGTCATACATGTGTGCTGAGCAGAACTGTGCTCTTGAACTTTTGCCAAAGATGGGGGCTGAGAGAAATGAGTAAACTTAGCCCAGGCTTTCGAGACTTGTAATGTCCAATGGGCAAAACCAGTAAATTGAAAATTGTTAGGTTGTACCATGTGAAATTGTCAACATTTGGCCATTTTTTTACCCTTTAAAAAGTCCATTTTATATGGTTCAACCTTTGACCCAATAGTGTAATTCACTGTTCTGAAGAGCAGCTCAGGATGACATGGGGGCCCCAAACCAGGGGCCAATGACTGCATTCGTGCCTCCCCCATCATCACATCCCCCCACAGCAGTGTCCATGGCTAAAAGTCGGATAGCAAGATTGATGGTAGAAACGAAACTAATAGTCCTTTACCGTAACTATAACTTTAGTCGCGTGCCTACTGTCTGTTGGGCACTGTTTCAAGCACTTTCCCTGAATTAACTACTCCTTCTAACCATGAAGTGGGTGCTGTTATTACCCCATTCTCCAGACGAGGAAACTGAGGCACATGGTAAGTCATGAAGTGGCTCAAGGTCACGCAGTGAGTGCTATGGCAAAGCCACTCATCTGACCCAGACATAGGGACCCGGAGCCCGGGTCCCATCTGCTCAATCGCACTTCTGCTCAGGACACTGCTTTGGTTCCAAAATCACCCAGGTGCCTTCTTGAATAATTACACCTTTTATTTTCGTTTCCTACCTTATCATTTGGGCTAACCGGCAGGTTTGGATTCTTTATTAGTAGCATTATTGAAAATTCATTAAATTATATTGAAAATTAGTTAAATTAGTTTACCAATAGTATTTTATTAAGCTGAGGAACATCGATTGAATTTTTGAGCAAACGCAAACACTTCCAAGAACAGAGGGACAGGGGCCTAGGCAGAGCCAAGAAGTCCCTGCAGTAACCCAAGTGTAATATGGTGACATCTACACTTACAGGCTGCACCAAGCAAATTTACCAAGTGCCTACTATGTGTCAGGTACTGTGCTAGCCAGCGACTAAGAATGTGACCCAAAATGAGATGGAGACTGACCCGCCCTCTCAGAGCTCCCCATATCAGGATGATCAAGGGAAGAGAAAAGACAGGATGCATCGAAGAGGTATTTATATAAAGAATTAGCTGGACATGGTCTTATGGGTGGGCAACAAAAAAATGACTGCAAGTCCCAAAGCCTGGCAGTGTAATTGATAATGACCAAGAAATGGACTGCATTTGTATTTGCTTCTGAAATCTATGACAATCTATTCATCTGAGAAAAGCAGACGAGAGCAATGAAATTAGAATTTTTCGTTTATGCATGCTTTGGAGAGGGTGGATTCCAGAGAAATTAGCCACTATTTTAATTTTCCGCTATCTCGCTCCGATAAGAATCAGGCCACCTCTGATAATTAACATTGGCCTAAATGCTTTTCCCGCGTGCAAAGCCGCTTCCCGGGCGTGCATGGTATCCTTGAGTCCCCACAACAACCTTGGGAGTTTGCAAAGCCATTTCACTGAGGTTATCACACTGGATTCTTGAATTCTCATGCCTCATTTCCCCGCGGCCCTCATGCCAGCCAAGCCTGTCCTTTTACTGTTCTGCAAACACAGCACGCGTTCACACTTCCTTGCCTTTGCACCTCTGCCAAGAAAGAAGCCCATCCCTTCCTTGTTCGACCAAGAAGTGCCCTATTCATTCCAGGAAATGCTGGGCAGGCAGGGAAAGGCTTTTGTTCCTTGGGGCAGCGAGGAAGGTCCAGGCGGTCTGGACCCGGCAGATAGCATCCAACGATGGTACCACAAGTTCTGTCCTGCAGCTGACTTGAGTGTCACTGGCAGAAACGGTCCCAAGACCTTCTGCCTTTTTTTTTTTTTTAAGATTTTACTGGGGAATTGGGGAAAAGGAACATTGTATTTTCCCAGGACTCATCAGCTCCAAGTCAAGTTGTTGTCCTTCAATCTTAGTTGTGGAGGGCGCAGCTCAGCTCCAAGTCCAGTCGCCGCTTTCAATCTAGTTGCGGGGAGTGCAGCCTACCATCTCATGCGGGAGTTGAACCGGCAACCTTGTTGCTAAGAGCACGCACTCTCACCAGCTGAGCCATCTGGTCGCCCGCTGGCAGCTCAGCGGCAGCTCAGCTCAGGCGCAGCTCACTGGCCCATGTGGGAATCGAACCAGCGACCCTGTTGCTCAGAGCTCGCACTCTAGCCAACTGAGCCATCTGGCCAGCCCGCCTTCTGCCTTCTTAAAGAGTGTAGCAGTGAATGCTTTGCAGCTGGACTGACCTGAGTTCAAGTCCAGGCTTTGTGACTTACTAGCCATGTAACTTTGGGCAATTTTCTCACCCTAATCCTAAATCTCCGCCTCTGTAACAAGGATCTAATAATACCCACCTTTAACGTAAGAGAAGTAGCAGTGACTATTAGGTGTAAAACATGAATCACATGATAAGAGACTGCTAAATGGAAGCTCTTGTTTTTATTATTAAGACCACTTCTTCACGGCAGAAGAAGGCATAGGATCCTTTCTCATCATCATCACCATTACCGCTATGGCTGCTACGATTACCTACCGTATTTGCTGGCGTATAAGACGATTTTTTGGCCCTGAAAAATATGCCTCCAAGTGGGGGGTCGTCTTATACACCAGGTACACTNGTTTCAACGAGGTATATAAAGGGCCCTTTCTCTGGTCTTCACCCCCCTACACACACACACACACACACACACACACACACACACACACACACACACACACCACCCCCCACTCCCCACCCCTATCTCCCTTCAGGAATGTCTGTTATTTGGTAGAGAAATAATAAGCATCTTCTTTAGGGAAACCCTTTGATGCTTACAACCCTTCCAAGACTCTCCATTGCTGCAGGACAGAGCCAACTCAAAATGGGCTGCAAAGCCACTTGAATAGTTAGAATCGATGCTGCTATTTCTCTTCCTTCTCCCACCAGGCCCTCCCCCACTCCCTCCTGTCTCTCCCGACTGGGGCAGGCAGGTGACAGAAATGAGGGAGGCCTGGTGGGGACTTCTTGAAGTACAGGGCAGCCCCACGCGGAAATGTGGGCCCAGCCATGGCCTCCCCTCCTGATTTTCAAAGAAAGCTCACATCCTCAATTGGCCATGGAATACGCCAATTTGTAGTTATGGCAACTGATTGAAAAATCTTCAGAGACACATCTGCAGCCCAGCATCCACGCGTCCAACCTCTGGTCTGTGACGTCGGTTCTCGGCTGAACTTCTGGCTGCACCAACAGCCACCTCTCTTGCCTGCCTCTTGGCCTTGCACATTCTGTTCCCTCTCGTTGGGATACTTTGCTCCCCCATCACTTGAATTCACTGCATGCGTGCCACTTCCTCCAAGAAGCCTTCCATGATCCACAATCCTCTAGAGTAGACTGTTATCCCTTCTTAAGTGTTCCCATAACTGTCTTCTGCTGCTGTGGACCTTCTCTCTGGCTTCTGCCAGGCTAGAAGCTCCCAGAGGGAAGAAACAGATTTCTGGCTAAGACATGGCGGCTTGTAGCAAGGTGCCTGAGCACCTTGGGAGTCAATCGCTGTGACAGTGACTGAAAGGGGAGGGAGGTTGGGCTGGTGAGCAGCAAAAATCACATGTCTTGAGCACCTCTTCTGTGCCAGGAACTCTTCTAAGCGCTTGACTGAATGCCCCCCCCCCAGAGCCCTAGGAGGCAGCTCTCATCGCCCCACTTCACAGGTGAGGAACGTGAAGGCACAGAATGGTTAAGATACTTAGCCAGGACCACACAGCTCAAAATTAGCAAACCTGGGATTCAACGCCACGAAGTCTGGTTTCAGAGCCGGTGCTCTGACCATCTCCACTTTTCAGCAAGGGAAAGAGTTACACTCTAGAGAAATGAACGAGATTTCTGAATACCTGCTACCTGCTAGGTATGGTCCTAACGCTTTATAGGCTAAGGTACTCACTCTTCTTAACAAGCCCTTCGGGAGGATGGCTTTGTCCCCGTTACACAGATGAGGAAATGGAGTTAAGTATCATGCCCAGGCAAGGAAATGGGGAATTGGAACTCAGATTCATCAGTCATCACAGGAGGTGACAGACAGGAGTTCCCAGGAGGCTCCCTAGAGGGACTGGGTTTAGAGAGAAGACAGCAGAGGAAAGTGATGAGATCAGTCATCGTGCATATAACGGAACACCACAAAATGGACAGCAAGCAGACGAATGTCGCACAGTGAGTGCTTTGAGGAATGCATCCGTCCGTCCGTCCGTTCGTCCGTCCGTCCGTCTGTCCATCCATCCATCCATCCACCCATCGCTCTTTCATCCCACAAATACTGATGGAGGGCATACCCTTTGCTGCCCTGTGAGAGGCTCTCAAGGCTCAGAGAAAAGAGACACGGTCCCCGCCTTCCAGGGGCACCCAGGAAATGGATGGTAAAGATTTTAAAGGATGTCGTTACAGAAATCTGTTACATACTCTAGCCAATGAAATTCTTAACTCAGCCCATGGAGACCAGGGAAGGCTTTAAAAGAAAAAGTCTGCCAAACCCAGGGCTGTGGGCAGGGAAGGCATTCCAGACACAAGGAATAGCCCACGTAAGACAGCGCCGAGCGTTCAGGCACCAGCTCGTCAGGTGGCGAGCAGGGTGCATTTACGGGAGGGCAGAGGGGAGCTGAGGGTGTAGGAGGGATATGTTTGGCTGTGCAAAGACTGTAGACTGTAGAGCAGAGGTCTCAAACCAGCGGCCCACGGGCCACAGTGTGAGGGGATGGGGGAGCTTACAAGCCACTCTTGAAACGCTGGAAGACCTGGCCACAGCTGGCTTTCATTCCCTCCCGATAAACCATCAGCTAGAACTGAATAGTGGTTGCCATTTTGAAACAGGTCATGAGCTGTCCACCTGCCCACCTCACACACGAGTGCCATCTGCCTGGCCCCTGGCCCCACTGGGGTTGCAAGCCACTGAGGGGAGCAGGGAGGTTGAAATGGCTCCTCAGGCTCCCTTAGCGATGATTTATCCAGTAGCTTCTGAGCACCCTGAACCCCAGGAATGAGACTTGCACTCCTGAGAGCCTGATCCAGGCTTGGTATGTATGGGCATCACTAAATTTATGTTGAACTGAATGCGATTCACACAGAAGATTCCGGCACAAAACCTCTTCTCAGGGAGCTGACAGTCTCAAAAAGATCTCTCTCACGCACTGAACACCAAATTAATTTCCAATTACCCTTGATCACATTACCTGTAAACCTTTGGTAACTTCCAGTCTACTCAAAACTGTTAACCAGCCCTTTGGCACGTCTGTGATGCTGTGTTTATTTCTACCTGTTGTTATTCATTCATTCATTCATTCATTCATTCATTCATTCAACAGATATTTATTGAGCTCCTGCTACATGCCAGAAACTGTGTAAGAGGTTGGCAACATATTAATAATAATAAGCAAATTGGACACACCTCCTGCCCTCTGGATTTCTAACCCACCTCATAATAATGATGGTAAAATTTATATAGCATGCATGGTACCAGGCACTGTTCTGGACACTTCTCCCATATTATTTCATGTAATGCTCATGAAAGCCTGTGACGGTGCCATATTATCATCCTTTTTATAGATGAGTAAACTGAGGCACAGGGAAGTTAAGCAAGTTGCCTACAGTCACACAGCTGAAAAGCAGCAGAGGCAGGTTTGAACCCTCGCAGGCTGGCCCCAGCATCTGTCCTCTTTGCCACTTGTGTTGAGGGGTGACACTGAGAGCCTCTGAAATGCCTCCTGAAGCACCAGAGTGGGGGCAGCTCTGGGGTGTCTATACTAATGGAACCCTGGTGGGTGGATTCACCATAACAACATGCTCTGAAACCTTTGTATATTGTAGCAAACTTTTTTTTCCAGATGTCACTTTTCATTTTTTTAAGTTGGAGACACTTGAAGCAGGATGCACGGTGGAAAGCAGCCAGGGGTGCAAAGCCAACATTGCTACTGTTTCTATGTGGCCTGAGCTACAGGGCACCCAGCGGGCATCCGTAGGATGAGACGCCTTAAGGCTAGAAACATGGCCTGGGCCTCCTTTGTTCAGGCCATTACCAGAGATGGGCGCGTGCCCATCCCCATCTCCTCCTTCCTGTCTCTGGGCAGCCTTCCCTAACCCAGATGCCTGAACACATTGCCACTTTCTCTCCATGGCCCACCCCCAAAATGCATGGGCCTCCTTGGTCACACCGCCTCTTCCCTTTATGCCTCCCTCCCCTTGCCGCCAGCCTCAGCACTGTGAGTGGCACACAGCACATGCTTTCTAAATGAAAGATGGCGGCCCAGAAAAATGTGTGACTTACCCAGAGCTAGCAGGTAGCAGAACAGAATTCCTCTGGTCAGAATAGACTGTAAGCTCCATGTGGACTCGAGCCACTTGTGTGTGCATGCATCGCTGCCTCCCTGTGTCTGGCTCCGTGCCTGGTGCTCAGTGGGCAGCTCAGTGTTTGTTGAATGACTAAGTGAGCGCCAACCCCCTTTTAATTCTTCTGTTGTCCTTGCCTGAAAGGAAGAAGACCAGCAACAGGAAATGAAGGCTTTGTGTTGGCTGTGTTTTATATGCACAATTGATAAGCTATTTGCCCGCGGCTAAAAATACCTACCCCTGGCAGCCATTGGGAGGCAGATGGATGGTGCTCGGCTCGGGATGTTTAATCAAACAGCGACAACCCGAGCAGAACCACAATTAGCCTCTGACACCCCCGTGAACTGAGATGAAGAGCCCCGGAAGCCTCTGACTTCCTGTTAGTCCCCAGGCACCCTGGGTCCAAAACAGCAAAAACAAATGAGCATCCTGTGCACAAGGCAGTCACAGCCGGAAGGGAGGGATGGGCAGCGTGGGCGGACACGGAGCCCAAGAAGACTACGAGGGGGAACTGTCAGTGGGGAGCATCCCTCGATACTGGGAGGGGCAGTGGCGAGGGTCTCGATCATATGCCCCGGACTTCAAGAAAATGAGTAGATCCTCGGGGGGCAGAGATGAGCTTACTGTCTCTTACCTCCTACTTATCCCCAGGGGCTGGGGGTGGCGGGTATTCTCCAAGGCGCTACAATTCGTCTGAAGGGCATTCTTCCCCCAACTTCCCTCATGCCACCACATACATGCCAGCTGATTGCGCCTGTCCTTTATGGTAACTTAATCCTCTGTGTCTGCTGGACCACCAGCCAACTCAAGTCCCCATCTGTCTCTGTGGCAAACCCCCCGAGCTGAGAAAACACAGCTGCATCCATCACTTGTCACAGAACCTGACCCTGGATGGCACCTTACAGCATTTTCAAAATGCTTCTTCGACCTACCAG
This sequence comes from Hipposideros armiger, assembly GCF_001890085.2. Lineage (NCBI taxonomy): Eukaryota > Metazoa > Chordata > Mammalia > Chiroptera > Hipposideridae > Hipposideros > Hipposideros armiger. The sequence goes on from NW_017731830.1 coordinate 252,042, forward strand.
CTGTGCCGCCTTGGGCAGGTGGCTAACCCTCTCTGAATATCTGTTTCCTCAGTTGTAAAATGCGGACCAGAGATTCCACTCCACTGACACTGTTATCCCCTTATAGTTTTCTTGAAATCAACTTACGTTTTACATAAACTGAACTTATTTTATAAGCAGGCTTTCATCACTACCCTAGATGGAAAAAACATCATTCCTCTAATACCATTAAAACTCGGTGCATAACTTTTCATATAAAAATGTCCATCAGCAAATCACATAAAAGCATCTTATCTATACGAGGCCACCCAGCACACAGTAGGTGCTCGAGGTATGGTCGTCAATAAGAAAATGAAAGTTGGCACTGAGAAGGATGGTCTGGCAACATTTGAGCCTGCTGACCAATTTGAATGTGGTCTCCCAGCTGAGACCTAGCAGTTGTCATGGTTACCCAAAGAAACTGCCCCTGGTCCAAAAGCCAGAGCCAATTTTGCAGAAGGCCAATTGATTGGCAGGAGAAGGCCAATTGATTGGCAAGGCTGGCTCCAGCCCCGCAGCAGCCCGGATGCTGACTCACTTTCCCCGTTGCCCTGAGTCAGGCTGCGCTGGGATGGCAGCCATCTCAGGGCTTGCTGACTCTCCATCTGCAAGACGCAGCCCTGCTTGGTCTACTATTTCTGTTCTACGCTGCTTTGTTAATTTCTGGGGAAAGCCAGGAAGCCTGCAATCATGGATCTGGTTGACCCAAGACCCTCGTGACAAACCCACAACATTTGTTCGACCATGGCAGACATCACCAATCCATGGCAGCATTGCTAAGCTCAGGCATGGCTGGAGAATACATTTCAGCAGGGCGCCCAACAGCCACTACCAATCGATTGAAGATGAACCGTTTTTTGCCATCCTTGACTCGCGTAGGCTGTGCTCTCACTTTTGGCCTGAGACCCAAGAAAGTGGGATTCAAAGACAAGAGGAAACGCTGACCCTGGCTCCGAAGAGAATCCACTCAAGTGCGAAATGTGGTGACAAACAGGGGTCACCAAAGGGAAAAAAAAAAGTGAACATAATACGAAAGCTCCAAAGAAAGGGAGTTATCAAAATAAGCACAAGAATTTTTAAAGAACAAAGGCTTCATCAGAGAATGTGGAGACAACTAAGTCATCATGTAAGAAGGGCTCTTCAGGGTATGTGGTTCCATAGATAATGACCATGAGCATCTCCAGCAAACGCTGGAGCAATGTGAGGGTAGGGGCAGGACAGCATTGCAGCTGGAAGGATTGGGTGAGAGGCGATGGACAATGTCCACATAGGGGGACACGGTTGCTAGTGCCTGGAAAGACCCATGCCGGGAAACTAGAACCTTCTCTGGGATTCCTTAACCGCTCACACTCTCTTCTCCTCATCTCTGCGCCCAGCGCTGGGCCTGGCCTCTAGTTCAACAACTGTCTGCTGAACGGGCCAGGTATAAAAAGTAATGCTAGCTCACGTTTATGAGGGTTCCACTAAGTTAAGCCTTTCATACGTTATTCCTATGAGGGTACTGCTTGTTATGTGCCCATTTCACAGATGGAGGAACTGAGGCTCAGAGAGAGAAACCACTACACCTCACAACCTCTTCCAACTAGGATAGGTTCTTACGTGCCTGGATAAATTGGGGGTGAGGCTCAGCCTGCAAAGAGCAAAAAAGACCAAATGGCCCTTGGGAGCCCTTCCAGGAAGCTGGAAGCCATCGCTCAGGGGTGGCCTATCCCGTGGGGTGGGGTCCCAACATCCTACCTTCACGTCACTCACCTACGGTCAGTTTTGTGCCCCTAATAACCCATTTTATTCCAAACTTCTGCCTTGGGGAAAGCGGGAACAATGGGAGACAAGGATGGCCACTGGCCAGCTGGCAGTGCCCACACTGTGGGACAGCTGCCCTCAGCAAATCCTTCCCCGGTTCCTCTCTGGGGAGCCCTCAGGGCAGGACCTCCTGAAGACCTTGTAGCACCATCCGCAGAGGCCAAACCAACTGAACGGCCGCGTCCTGCTTACATCATCATCTTTTTATCTTCCCTTCCTTCCACTTCAAGAGTAGATAGAGCAGGTAACAGTGAGGGAGGGACAGCCTCCAAGAGGTGATGTCCCGTCACGCAGTTCAGTCTGCACTCCCCTGCTGAGCTAAACAAGGGCAGTGCTGCCTGCTCGCTTGGGAGGCTTAGATGTTGCTTTTCCCACCAGTCTGTCCTTCGGGCACCTCCTGGGAACAGCTAGGGGAGCACCATTGGAATTGCTCATGGTGCCAGGGGGGGTCCTGTATGTCTGCAAAACGTGAGGGCTGACTCTTCTAGTGCAAAAGGCAACTGAAGGAGGAGGGATGCATGTAAGTCACAGGGGATGATGGCTAAAGGGGTGAATGGCTCTCTTTGGGGAAATTCACAAGAACATAATTCAGGATGCAGAAAAGGATGATTTGCAGGAGGTCATTTCAGGAATTGAATCAGCCTGGGTAAGGTATTCTCTGTCCTTTTCTGAAGGCCTGTGTGGACCGAGCAACTGTGGTGTCAGTGGCCTGCTCTGTTCACGTAACTGCCATTACAATCAAAAAGTTCTTCTTGGTGTCTAACCTAAACCCTCTTGTAGCTCCAACAAAGTCTCTCAGCTACCTATAGGAAGGAAGGGAGGCAGGGAGGGGAGGGGAAATTAGTGTGTGAACCTTTAAACCAGCATTTCTACTTGGGGGAATTTCTTCTACAGAAACATACCAAGATGCTTAACGGAAAATAAAATAAGTAATGTCCAGCCATGGATAAATATTTCATGAATATTATTGACATAGAGGGAAAAGAATCCATGATTTATTTCTAACAAAAAAATCAACTTGCACAACAATATGATTGTAAGATCTCCTTTTGCGGTGACAGTCATTTTACTAATTATCCTTATAACTATAGGCATATAAATATCCTGGCGATGTCAACACCAAATGGTGACCAAATCCCTGTCCTGATTATCTGCTGTAGCATAGCAAACCACCTTAAAATTCAGAGGCTTAAAACAACCATTGATGATTGTTTATCATGGCGCTTGGGCTGGTGGGGCTCAACGGGGTAGTTCTCGCTGGGGCTGTCCCCTACATTTGCAGCCAGGGGGCAGCTGGGACTGCAGTCACATAGGGGTTCCACTGAGCTGGCTCAAGATGGCTCTCATGGCTGCTGGATGTCAGCTACGAGCTCACTTGGGCTTTCAACCAGAGTCCCAGCACGTGGCCTCTCCATGTGGCTTGGGCTTCTCACAGCTGGGTTCCGAGAAGGAACACCCAACAGAAGTATTCAAAAGACCACTTATGACCTGGACATGTAGTGTCACTCCTGTCATGGTCTATTGGTCAAAAATTAAGTCAGAGGACCAGCTCCAACTCCAGGGGAGGACTATACAAAGGCATGACTACCAGGAGATGTGGCTCATGTGGACCATCTGTGAGGCTAGATACTGCATCCTCTCTGGAAAATGGGATTTGGGCAGACTTTCACTTTGTAAGTAGTAGCTAAATGTATAAACTCAGGAAACAAGAAGACTGGTTTACTGGGCTGGCTCACCACTCGCTTGCTGTGTGACCTCAAACAAGTTACTTAACCTCTCTGAGCAGCGATGCTCTTAAATAACAGTACCAATCTCATAGGGAGGTGGTGAAGATTAAGTGATTAATCTTGTGTGTAAGATGCTTAGAAGAGCCCCGTTCACAGTGAATGCTCAATCAAAGTCAGCTAATAATATGACTATACACTGATATCACACTTAATTTTTCTACAAGTGTGTTTTACTTTTATAATTGAAAAAACTAACTTTCAAAGACAAAATAAGTAAAGGCAACAGAACAGAACTCAGAGGCCTACACTCAGAACGCCCCCGTCAGTGTTCTGTTCCAGCTGCCTCTCCCAAGGACCCTGCAGAGACCTCTTAGTCCTCATGGACACAGAGAATACCTCTGGAAACCCTGACCTTTCCCTCTGCACCAGTAGACCGGTCAGCGGTGGGGTCAGACAGCCCCACCGGTGTCCTTCTCTCAGCCACTCCCAAAATCCTCTCAAGTTTGAGCACAGTAAGCCGCAAAGTCCAGGACACGACTCCCCCCAAGAATATATATATAACCAAGAAGCTTTGGAATCACAAACATGAGCTTTGTGCTACCCAGGAGCTTAAACCTCTCCAATGACACCATCGACAGAAAGGATTTGCTTTCTAGAAGCATTGACTTGTTGTTTTTTAATTGGGGAACAATGTGTTTTTTCCAGGACCCATCAGCTCGCATGGGGATAGAACCGGCAATCTTGGTGTTATGAGCACTGCACTCTAACCAACTGAGCTAACCGGTCGCCCCCAAGCATTTACGTTTTGACCATGAAGTTCCCTGGGGCTAGCTCGAATGGGATCGGCTGGGTTTCCACAGCAGACTCCTGGGTTAGTTAGTTTGAGAGAAAAGCTGAGAAATGGAATTTCAGGCAGTGATAGACAAGTTTCCTCGCTCATTCACCCTTTCTAAATACTCACAGACTCTGTCAACACCACCGTGTTTCTTTGGGGAAAAGTGTGCCACTGTGGAAATGAAAGGATTTTTTGATGTGGGGAATTATAGCAAACAGCAGGCCTTAAGAGTTGAAAACTCTACCTTCTCATTTCTTTTTCAGGAAATCAATGCCCAGGCATCGGTCCCCTGTGGGTCTCTATGGCTTACACATTTCCCTCATCCCAAGGATTTCCTAAGTGTCCTTGATGGTGCCTTGAGGGGGACGGGGGGAGTCTACCTGTATGAAAAGAATGAGAAACTCGGTGTCTGCGGGTTCATTTCTCAAGAGAGGCAATGACAAGAAACTTAAGGAAATGTCAAATATGAATACCTAGCAATTTTGTTTGGCGTTGATGACTTGCCTGACTTAAAGCATTCATTAGATGGGGCGGAAATATTTTTAGAGTTTGGATATGGAGAATTCTGAGCACCACACTTCTAGGGTTCAACTGGGGAGTGAGAGATGGTGGTGATATCGCTCTCTGCAGAATATGCATAACATTTTTTCGGGGGGGGGGAACCCCAGAATTTATTCATTCCTGCCTCCTTAGAAGCTGGGAGGAGAGTGGCAAGGTGGGACATGAGAGAGAATGTGGGTATTGCTTAAAGGACAGAAAAAAAGAGGTTCTGAGACAGGATGGTACTTTCCTAAGTCAAGGGCAACCTAAGGCATAGTTGAGAACCCTTTCCTGCGACCAAAAATCAACAAAACAGAACTTTATATGCCTTCAAGTCAGACAGACCTAGAATCACCTCCTGGCTCCCCCACTCACTCACTGTGTGGCTTTGGGCAAATTAGCTAAAACTCCAAGCCTCCGTTTCCTCATCTGTACAATGGGGATGATAATAGGACTGATAAGAGGCCTTCTTTCTGTTTCACGAATACCAAGCTCATTGCCACCTCGGGGCCTTTGCACTTGCCATGCCCGCTGCCTAGAATTCTTTTCCCACACATATGTACACACATGTATGTCTATATAATGTGCATATGTACGAGTATACACATGTAGACATGTTTGTGTACATGTCTGATGTGTGTATATGTAGATATCGACATATATAGACATGTGTGCATATATGTGTGTGTGTATATATGTATATGAATAAATTGCAGTTAGTACACAGTGGAATGCTACATAATCATTAAAAGGAGTGAGTTATAATAGGTCTACAAGCATCAACAAACATAGGTCTCAAAAACATAATGTTGGGTGAAAAACGCAACATGTTGAATGGCAAGTTCTGTAAAAAAGAAAAGATGAGTTTACAAACACGGCCCTGATGACTGGCAGCACTGTGGCTGCCTCTAGGGGCAAAAAGAAGGAAGAAGGGAAAAAGTGGCCACAGCAATTTCACAGGGGACTTCAGGTGTATCTCCAGTGTCGTTTCTTCTTTTTAAGAACTGAAGCACATACGGCAAAATGTTAAAATTTGTTTGAGTACACCAGGGTATGTATATGATTACATTCTTTACATGTCAACTATTGGATAATAGTTTTAAAAGAGACAGATGCCAGCTCTGTCGCTGGACTTCAGACAAGGGACATAAACCCTCTGAGGCCCTTGTTTGCAAAGTAGGATTAATCGTGTTCAAATTTCAGGGCTGACTGTGAGAATTAATAAGCATGCAGATGATTTCCAGATATTATCCATTAGAATATCATTTTAAGTGAGTCCCCAGTGGCTTTCCAGGTGTGTCTTATTCAAAAAGACATTTGTTTTTAAAACTGATTGGAAATTAAGTGGATGCATTTTCAATACATGTCTGACCCCAAGAAAAATGATACATCATTA
>NW_017731830.1:258484-305374 GCF_001890085.2 Hipposideros armiger
TATATATATATATATATGCAGAGATTCTTTATTAACTGTGATTGCCCTGATAGAAGGGTATGTGGGTGGCTGGAGAACTAGAGGGAACATTTACTTTCCTCTGCCATTATTTTTAATTATGTACTGTGTATAGATTACCAACTCTAAAGATAAATATAATTTATTTTTAAATTAATCTGAAGGTCATGATCTTTTCCGCTCCTTCAAATCTAAATCCACTTAAAAAGGACCTAAAATGCCATTTCTAAACATGTTCTTTTGAGGTCATCTAGTCCAGGTTCCTATGAACACATGAAGCAAAAAAAGGCATCCCAGCCCCCCCACCCCCCTTCTCCAGGCAGGCAGACAAAAGAGCGAGCCTGAAGTTGGGCATTGTGGGATCTTGGTCCCTCTTACCAGGACTAACTGTGTGACGCTAAGTGAGTTCCTTACGCTCTCTGAGCCCCAGTTTCATTCTTGACGTGGGGACAAGGGCAGCACCCCCGTCGTGCCCATACGAGCAACAAATAAACGACAATAGGAGCATAGACCTGTGTCAGAATAGGACCCGTATGTTTGTAGGAAGTATGACTTGTAGTGCAGAGATCGTCCTTGAAAAGCTTGGGTTCAGTCCCTCGATTTCCAGGGGAGTGCCCCATAAACATATGCCTGGGGTCCCCCAGCAGCCGGTAGGGCCACCTTGCTTCGGAGGTAAAGCAGACTCTCTTGTGTCCACAGCCAACATCTTGACGGTGATTATCCTCTCGCAGCTGGTCGCCAGGAGGCAGAAGTCCTCCTACAACTACCTCTTGGCCCTCGCGGCTGCCGACATCTTGGTCCTCTTCTTCATCGTGTTCGTGGACTTCCTGTTGGAAGATTTCATCTTGAACTTGCAGATGCCTCAGGTGCCCAACAAGATCATAGAAGTGCTGGAGTTCTCCTCCATCCACACGTCCATCTGGATTACAGTGCCGCTCACCATCGACCGCTACATCGCCGTCTGCCACCCGCTCAAGTACCACACCGTCTCCTACCCGGCCCGCACCCGGAAGGTCATCGTGAGCGTCTACGTCACCTGCTTCCTGACCAGCATCCCTTACTACTGGTGGCCCAACATCTGGACGGAAGACTACATCAGCACTTCCATGCACCACGTCCTCATCTGGGTTCACTGCTTCACCGTGTACTTGGTGCCCTGCGCCATCTTCTTCACCTTGAACTCCATCATCGTGTACAAGCTTCGGAGGAAGAGCAACTTTCGCCTCCGTGGTTACTCCACCGGGAAAACCACCGCCATCCTGTTCACCATCACCTCCATCTTTGCCACGCTCTGGGCCCCCCGCATCGCCGTGATTCTCTACCACCTCTATGGGGCGCCCATCGAGAACCTGTGGCTGGTGCACGTCGTGTCGGACGTCGCCAACATGCTGGCCCTTCTGAACACGGCCATCAACTTCTTCCTCTACTGCTTCATCAGCAAGCGTTTCCGCTCCATGGCGGCCGCCACGCTGAAGGCTTTCTTCAGGTGCCAGAAGCAGCCCGTTCAGTTCTACACCAACCATAACTTTTCCATAACGAGTAGCCCCTGGATCTCGCCGGCCAACTCGCACTGTATCAAGATGCTGGTGTACCAGTATGACAAAAATGGCAAACCTATAAAAGTATCTCCGTGACCTTACAGGTGTGGCACCCAGTGCCTCTGTCTAATCCATTTCTAGATGGGAGGGTGGCCCCACCTAAGGCTGAATGGCGCTCCTTAAGAGCGCTAACCTGATTTCCTGTCTTCACGGACTGAGCAATGCTCAGACTGGTAGAGGAGAAAGGATGGAAGAGAAGGAAGATGAGCATGAATCTTGTTTCCATTTGTGCATTTATTTTCACAAAGTCACCGTGACGGCTGAAGTTCCTACCGGTTTGAAGATGGGACCATCGGAGGTTGTGTCATCATCCTGTGGCCAGTAAGGACACACAGTAGAGAAGTAGTCTGTGACTTAGCCTTGGCATCATCCACAGTCACTGGGAACCATCATTTACGTGACCCATCAAGTCGCAGTAGCACCATAGCTGAGCCCACAGTCTTCTTCCAGGGGCTGAGGTCATCCATCACTTCCAGCAGCTAACAGTGCTGACCAATTTGGGATTTTTCCAAGGTGCCCCTTGTCCTAGACAGGGTTGTGGTATTCAAGTGGCCCTGGCACCCACCCCTTGCTTTAAAATGACACTGTGGTGTCAGGGACGGACTGAATCCCACCTAGACTGTGGCCAGGGCTTCTGTGGAAAGGCCCCAAACCAACACCAACATAACTCTGACCCTCAGACCTGAGGTCAAAGATGCTATCTTTCTAGTCGCCATGATGTATAGATTTTATCTAGCTCCTCCAAAACAAAGACCCTGCCTGGTGCGCGGGGGAGGAAAGGAGAATTTCTTGAGCCCAGGAAAACAAAAAACAAAAAGCCCACTCTTGCCATTGTTTTTGACGCGCCCCCGTGTCAGCTTTAACTCAAAATATAGTAGCTTCTTGTTGCGACACCACTCAGGCTTCCTGGAGAAGCCCTTTACGTATCTAGTTGCCAGCCCTGCCTCCTTGCTTGCTGAAGACCTCACCAAATTGCTTTACCCGAAGTGACTTCTGAACTGGATCTAACTTTTGAGGGTCGGGAACTGTAGCTGCCCAGGTGTGAAGGGAGACATTCCCCACTCTGCCCCATGGTCCAGCTGGCTTTGCAGACACAATGGACATGGCGCCCGTGTTGCCTGCTTGTCTGCCCTTTGACGCACGTGGCTCAGAAAGGTGGTGCCAGTTTCCTGTGAAGCTATTTAACCCAGATCCTTTGCAAAATGATAAATCCTGAACTTATTTTTCCCTGGCCTGTCCAAGGCAAGAGCATTTCAAGGGGGTAATTAACAGGGGCTTTCCCTTGAAAGGGAATCCACACTGGAGTCCCTCTTCTTAAGCCTTTTTTTTTTTTTTCCTCTCTCTGTTGCCCAGATTCCTAGTATTTCAAATTGTCCCTGTTCTGGAAGAAATTTGCCCAAATGATTTTCAAATAGCATAACATCTTTGGTGACCAAACAAAAAGCAGACAGTTCCACCTGGGACGTGTGGTTCCACAGGCTGGATTTTTACTGCACTTTTGTTTCTAAATTAGAAGACATGTCTACCCGCTTTAAGGGGAATTTGCAATAAATGAGTATGGTAGAAAAAGCCACACGGTAACACAAACCCTAAACGTCCACCAATGCCCTCAATACGAACTGTGTAATTGTAGATCACGTTAATGCCCATGATCCTAATTCTTACTCCTTTTAAACGATTGCAGTGGAGTCTCATCTTACCCAAAGATTAGATTCTACAGTCAGTGCAAAAACACAAAACTCCAGCAGAGCCAAAGTTACCTCTGCAAAGACCTCAGGAAGAAGCCCTGTTGGAGACCACATACTATCCCGTAAAAAACCCAACACAGCCAAATTTTTCTGCAGCAATGGAACAGGTTGCTGAGGACGAGACACAGTTGGCTTGTGTTTGGGGACCGTATTGCCTGACCCTAACGTACCCGAGAGTATTAGGATCACACTGATGCAGCCAGGTGCTCCTGCTAGAAAAGGTTCATGGAAGTGGCCCAACGAAGGGGCAAGCAGATTTGCATCTCCCATGTCAGTCTCCCCAGGGCACATGCACACTGGGCGAAACGGTGGGCAGACTCCCCACATCTCTTGTGCTGCATTTCCCTCCGTTTCTTTTTTTGCCAAGCACGCGTAGTCAAATGTGTGTTCATGATGTGACTCCACCACGTTCCCTTACACATGAACTCTGACCAAAGGCTACCTACACCGAAAATATGTACCTATTTATTTTTTAAACGCATAGCTCTGAGAAATGCTAGTTGGGGCTATACGTGAATGAGTTCCAGTGCAATAGCGACGGAGGTCAGGCAATTGCATTTTCAGAATGTACGTAAGATGGAAAATGTGTACGTAGATTTCAGTGCTGTCTGCTCCACGTTTTTAATTGTATGTGAAAGTGAACTGTTGATGTTTAAAAAGTAAAAACTGGTGTGCATTTGGAATATTTTCCTCGTACACTCATTTATCACTTGTCTTATCAACAGTGGCTGTACCAAGTAGTATTGTGGTCTCTTTTCCTTCTGACTATATTTTATATTTTGATAAAGTCAACATTTAAAAGAGGTGTGATTCTTGATGGCACTCGAGTGAGTTGCCGTCTTCTGGTTAAAATGCAGATGAATGCCTGTTGGCTTAGGCTGATATCTCCTAAAATTGATCTCTGATCATCTGCAAACTTTTAATTTATCATTTATAGTAATAATTGTGGACAATAATTAAAACTTTTTTAAAAAACAAAAACAAAACACTTTTAAGTCTTTTCCTTCAAGCCAGTTTTGGAAATAAAGCCTTGAAATTTGAAATCTGTCATGTAAACAGCTTGCTGTTGGTGGCACTTACTGAACTGCCTTAAATCGGGAGTTTTGTGATGCTTCCTTCAAAGCCTGTCACCTAGCATCTCTCCTGGTGTGTGACGTGCGTTCTTACTTGGACGTGCAGTGATACGACACGTGTATCTGCTGAGTCTGTTTACTGAGCAACGCCAAGGAAATGAGGAGGATGACAAACCACAAACGACAGACCATGAAAAGGCATCGACTTCCACGTTGCAAACTCTGCAATTGGAAAAGATTATTTTGCACAGTTGGTACCTACTGGTCCAACACGGTGGGAGGCGGGAGGGGTGCAAGGGAAGGGGTTCCTATCTGAAGCGAATAAAAGACACTCATGTTGGCTCTTCCAGTTCAAAGAATGGAATAGGATATTACCATATGGAATAGGATATTACCATAGAAAAATAGTCAATGTTCATATTTTCTTAATTAGATAATATATTGTGTTTGGACTTGTTTGTATTATAATAAATTCTAATATGGTGCACACTCGGTGTTTGATATTTGTATATGCGTTCAAGGCATCTGCACAACTGTGATTAGAACATTTTAAATGAGTTTCTTCCTTATGCTCTGTGCTGGTGCTAGAATGAGACCTGGGTCCCACCTGCCTACTGGTTAGCCAGATAGATTTCAGAATGTAAGACCACGGAACTGTGCTTCCAGTGAACCTGAATTAGGTGGCTTCCTGGGTACAAATCTGAATTCTCTGCAGACCACACATTCTCTACGCGTCTTTGAGACAGTGACAGCTATAATCTTAAGCGGAAATCGAACATAATGGCTAAGAGCTTGGGCTTGGAAGTCAGATAATCAAGGATTCATGTCCCAGCTCCACCGTCTACTAGAGGTTGATCCAATCCTTGAAGATTTCTGAAAGACTGTCCTCAGAACAAAAATGGTACAAAAGTTCATTTTTCCCCAGCTGCCTGCAAGGGGAGCAGAAGCTCTCACAGTCAGGAAACCAAGGTTCAAAGTCAGCTACTGTTGGCTATAACTTGGCAGGCTCTGCCCCTTCCTAGCTGTGTGGCGCTGGGCAATGTTCACAACCTCTCTGAGTCTCAATCTCCTCTCCATAAAATAGGGCTAACAGTAACTCCAGTACATGCCTCGCGGAGGATTAATAATAGTAGAGCTAAAAAGAGCCTCCAAGTATATGTCGGCTCACAGGTGAGGATGCTGGCCACAAAGAGGTTAATGATTTTTATCCAGACAGAACCCAGGTCACCCACTGATCACTGCATCCTTCCCACGCTGTTTCAATGCCTTCTCTGTAAGATTCTGACTCAAAGATCACATTCTCTTTGTGCCCTTTTTAAAGGTTGGGCTATTGCCTAGTTTTCCAACTCTTCAAATCCAGGTCATCCAACCATGAGCTATAACAGCATCATAATTAAAACACTTGGCTTGACCATTCCCTGTGAGGTAGAAACTTCTAAACTAACTCTATCTGGGATCTTAACCGTGGCTCTCAGACTATCAATAGCTATGCATTTCCCACGCAAACCACCATCAATTCTGACAGCCACCCACAAACGACTGTCACAATCTATCTTTGCATCGGCGTGGAGAATGAAAGTAACTTACAAGTAGTTGAGAGGGAAGGTACAGAAAAGCAAAGAAAGTGCTAGAAAGGTTGCAAGCAGAAGCTGTTTGGCATGGCCACAGCGGCCTCGCTAATTTTGTTAACCAAACTCAAGGGAGCAGGGTAAGTGAGTGGATGGAGGTTCAACTGCGGAATAATGATCCTTTTACTAGTGCACTCAGCTAACTTGCCAGACACGACAAGGACGTAAGAGGCTCATGTCTATTGAGATAAACAGACACCGTGATTTCCCAGGTTTATTAGGAGAATGCGTCACTGTCATGCCAGAGAAAGAAAACTTTTTGGATTAAGAAGGAGAAAACAGGGGCCAGCCGAGTGGCTCAGTTGGTTAAGAGCTCGCTCAAGAGTGCGAGCTCTGAGCAACAGGGTCACCGGTTTGATTCACGGCCCGAGCTGAGCTGCCACTGAGCTGCCAACAGGTGGCAGGATGGCTCAGCTAAAAAAAAAAGGAGAAAACAGGGCCCCTGGGAAGAGGGATGCCTTCCCATCAGTGCTGCATGAGGAGTTATTAGGTCTAAGGAGCTTTGTACTTAGTGAATGTCAGTAATGTGGTATTTCCTTTCCACTGGAGAGAGAACAGGAGGCTTAAACTGAAGTGTGAGGGATCCAGGTCAAACCCCCAAAAAAGAAATCTTCACGGTGACACCTGTCAATTCCACAAAGGGTTTTCCGTGGGAGGTCTTAGAATCTGCTCCTCTGGAAATATTTCCAAAAGGACTGGATATTAGAGCTTTAGAGGGAAGCAAACCTCACTCAGATGGTTTCAATGAAAAGCCTTTACCCAAAGGCTAGGAACCAGAAATAAAAGGAAGCCTCGCCCTCCTAGGCCCGATGAGGGGACGGGGGAAGTAGAGTTACTGCCGCTCAGTGTGAGCTGTGCTTTGGAAGACGGGCCTTCCAGCAAGCAGGTGCCACACTGCTGCCAGACATATGATGCCAGACAGGAAGGTGGGGCGCCCCATCCTCTCTCTTCCTTCCCTTTGACATCATGCCGACGCCTCCACTGGCCAAGCTCAAACCAGAAGTCAGCCAAGAAGAGAGCACAGGCGACGCGGTCCGCAGTGGCCAGACTCCAAGGCACAAAACAGTGAAAAGCAGATCAACAGCAGATTGAGACAGGAAGCACTTGCAGAATAACCATCAAAGGTTACATTCTTCTTTCTCTATCATTGGGTACTGGAGGGGATCTTAGAGATTATTTCACTCAAAAAAAAGGAAAGCTAAGGCCCAAGAGATCTCCTTGCCCAAAGTCACACAACCTTGACACGGGCAGGTCCTGTGTCCATCGATTTTCTAGCACATTCCCAGAAATACATATGCGTATCATAGACCTTCACAAGCTTTCTTTCCAGCCTTCATGGTTAGAAATTTCTTTGCTTAATCCTCAGAATCTCCAATGGCCAGACTATGAACTCAAAACATGTTTAGGGAAGGAAACAAAGAAAGTCATTTGACAAGCACATGTCCCAGGCACTCCTACGGTGACTCATTTACTTGAATTCAATACTTCAATATGTATTGAAATATACGAGGTGCCAGGGGCCATTCTAGGCTGAGTGATTGATTCTTCAGTAAATGGGACAGATAGGGATGCTGCCCTTGTGGCACTGACATTCTAGTGGGAGACACAGAAAGACGCAAAGAAGTTCAGGTAGTGATGAGTGCTGGGAAATAAATACTAGTTAAGTGATTGGGGTCAGGCAGAAACAATGTTAGATAAGGCTGACAGGGAAGGTCTTTTTGAGAAGGTGGCAACAGGACTGGATCCCAAATTAAAAGGAGACAGCCACACCAAGAGCACTCCAGGCTAAGGGACCAGAAAAGCACAAAAACCTTGAAATGGAAAATACTCTTGAGGGCTCATGGGACACACTGAACTCGAGTATTGTTGAAGCACAGTGATTGGGGAGAGAGCGGTATCAAACAAGGCAGGGAGGGACAGGCAGGAGCAAAACCGTGGAGAGATTTGTGGGCCCTGGAGAGGAAGTGATGGGAAGCCACTGGGGAACGGTGAGTAAGAAACGGATGTCGTTTTTATCTCTCGCTTAACCATCACAACAGCTCACAGCGGGAATGTTGTTACCCCCGTTTTTCAGGTGAGAACACTGAATCTTGAAGGGGAGTAAATTAAGCTTGTGCACGGTCCCAGTGAGGAATTTATGAGTTGGTATGCAAGCCCAGTTCCGTCTGGTTCCACGAGCCACTTCATCAGGCCACTTTTGACACCTTTTCCTTGATGTCCCATGCTCTCCAGAATTAGTAGTTTGCTCCCATTAGCCTTTTCATCATGGACGGTTGATATTTAGCCTAAAGCCATCCTCTCGCTTCATTAATGAGGAGTCAGACATCATCGGTTCATATCACATGGCTCTATTTCATGACCCGATTCATGTGTCTGATAAAATCTGGCAGAGCAGAGTATCAGCCCCCGCAAGACTGCAGATGAAATAACAGGCTCTACTGGAAGGTAGAGGCATTAAAAAGGTACACACTTTTTAAAACTTTCTTGCGTAACCCTCAGGAATATTTTCAATGTCATTGTTTCGCAAATGCTTTTCTATACAGATTTCAACTCTGGGTCCTATTCAATTTTAGACGCTGGCCCTTTAAAACAATTGCTTGTGCTTCTGTCCCAGGTGCTGAAATCATTTGGGACCAACTTTGATTTGAGCAAGAAAGGCAATACATGTTAAGAAAATTTTATGTATGAAGATACAGATTTGCCACCCCCAACACATATACACATACACATATGAAAGGAATTGGCGCAGCATTATTTACATGAAACTATTTATATTTACATGAAACTATGTAAGATAGGATTTCTTACAGAAACAAGCTCCCCGAGGGCCTTGCTCCTCAAACCATGGTCCACCTAAGCATAGCAGCATCACCTGGAACCTTGTAAGAAACACAGAATCACAGGCCCCACCCCAGCCTACTAAACCAGAATCTGAATTTTAACAAGATTCCCAGGTGATTCAAACATACATTAAGGTTTGAGCAGCACTGCCTTACTGCACTTTAAAACAGTGGTTTATACCCTTGGGAAGCTTTTCAAAAATCACAACACCTGAGCTGAAATCCAGGCAAACAACACTATGTATTTAAAGTTCCTCAGGTGATTCCAATGTGCAGCTAAGATAGAAAACCACGGGTTTTTTTTTTTAAGGAAAATTTTGTATCACTACCATAAATGGAAAACCCGTATCATCTGCCATAGATAGACAGCAGTCATTTGAAAAAAGACCAAAGATTGTCAATAATTCTTACCTTAGATGATTGTCTGAAAGTGATGTCTACAGCAGTCCCCACTCATCCACGCCTTCGCTTTCCAGTCTCAGGTAGTCAACCACAGTCCGAAAATATTAAACGGCACATTCCAGAACGAAGCAACCCGTGAGTCTGAAATTCTGCGCTGCCCTGCTCTGTCCCCCCGGGGATGTGAGTCACCCCTTCACCCAGCATCTCCGCTTCGACGCTGCTCGCGGGACTCCATCTTGGATAGGAGGTCAAAGGTCACGGCATCACCGGGCCTGTGTTCAATCACCCTTATTTCACTTAATAATGGCCCCACAGTTGCAAGAGGAGTGATGCTGGCAACTGGACTACGCCAAGGAGAAGCCGTAAAGTGCTTGGGGCGAAAAGGTATGTATGTGTAGGAAAAAACAGCACATATAGGGTTTGGTACTAAACATGGCCTCAGGCACCCACTCGGGGCAGGGGTAGGGTCTTGAAACATATCCCCATGGGTAAGGGGGGTACTACTGTACTCTCTCTCCGTTAAGAAAACAACAGTTAGTTGTTAAGGGCCTGCTATCAACACGCTAAGACTTTCTCCTTAACCTAATCAGAAGGACTGATAGTACGTCAGAAAGAGAACCATTTTCTTCACAATGTGCTTCAATGTTACTGATGCCAAGCCCCATGCCATCTAAAGCCACTCGCGCACCCTCTGTTATACGCACTATATTTTAGGAAGCATTGTTCTATTAAGACGCATCAGCAGCTTCTTTTATTTTAGTGATTCCCAGCCTTAGCTGCACTTTAGGCTCACCTGCAGTAGTTTTTAAAACCTATACCCGGACCCAAACCCCCACATGAATGAAATCAGAACCTCTGGGAATGGGCTGAAGGCATCAGAATATTTACAACAGGTGATTCTGGCACACAGCCAGGATTGAGACCCGCTAGTCCACTTGGTAACACTTGGTTGGCTCTAAGAACTGGGAAATTACCACACAGCTTTCCCAAATAATCTGTCATTTGACCATTTCCCAAATCAACCTCTTCACAATTGGTTGAGGTTTCTCACAGGTGTGGACTTCTCACTACTGAAGATTAAAGTGGCTGACAAGTCATACCCATACAGCCCTCATTCTGAGTTTGGGGCTAGTTGAGAAATACTGGGTTGTTGGAAAAGTCATGACGCATTTTTGCAACGAAAACCAGAAAACATACGTCATGACTTTTCCGACAACCCAATAGATGCAAGAAATGGACAGGTGGAGATGAATTATCAGCTCTGTTCCTGGAGGGGTGGGCTGGAGAACCCTGGTTGAATCCAGGGACAATAGACTTCTCACCCAAACAGTTTAGGTGTTGACTCAAGCACCCATGGGACAGTCTGAAACTGCATAGAAGACAGTTACCCAGACAGCAGCAAGCAGGATTTCTACCCCTCGAGCAGAGACTTAATAGTGAGGACAATCAGAGATGGACCTTTTGCCACAGCTGTTAGGGTTCCCACATGGAAGATGGGGCAAAGGGAGAATTCCTCCCTCCTGGGGGCAGACTAGCCTGAGAAACAGAGAGGGACAGATGCTTATTCACATATATTGCTTCTTCTCCAATCGCACAAATCGGTCAACACCTTCCTTCTCCATGGGGGGGGGGGTGGAGTGAAAAAGGAAGTTGAAAGAAGTTACCTTGCAAGTACCTCTGAGAGCAAGACCAAGAGTTCCAAAATGACAGGCTAAGGTAGAACAATTAGAAAGAGAACATGGTTTCCTCTACACTCCCCTCCTCATCACTTAGGGAATTCTACAAATGTGACTCAGGGAATTTCACAGGCTGCAAGCAGACAGACAGGCATGCTGCAATGCTAAAATACTTAAGAGAAAAAGCAAGAAAAGATCCTCCTGGTCTTTTGGTGCCTCCCTGTCCTCAACTGAAGGCCACCGGGTGCCTCCCAAGGCATATTTCTATCATCGGGGTCACAGATGTTTGGCCCTGGTCTACCCATGTCTCCCAGCTGGCACCCAGCTCTCTAAAAGCCCTGAAATCCAAAATAAGTTTAGTTGACTTTGATTGAAATAAGGACACCAAACGGCACTTTGAGAAGATGCCCAAATCGGACACTGTCACAGCAGTGCAGTTCCCAAAGGCAGCCCTTCTGGTGTGCACAGGTGTGGGTGCTGCTGATGTAGGCTCAAATCGTGACTTGACCAGTTTCCAGCTGAGTAACGCTGGACAAGTCACTTCCTGACTCTGAGCTACTGCTGCAGCATTTGTAAACTAGAAATGACCCTAACACTGACTTCAAAAGGGGGTTGTGTCTGGAACGTATTTGTATTATTAATAAATTACATTATTAGTTAGTTCTCCATGATAGGGACAGTGGACACATTGCATATTCCAGGACCTCTGAGAGAAACGGGGTCCACTTTGAGATGACGAGGTCACTCCCTGGAAGAAAGGGTGGAACTATGTCAAGTTTCAGCTCACTCTCTTCTCCAAAGTAGAGAAAGCATATCATTCATTACAGTCATCCAGTGACAGTCCCTGAAAAAAGAAGACTGGTGGCTGGTCATCGGCCACTCCACACTCAATTTCAATACCATGAAATGTGGCCTCCAGCGTTGCCCTAATTCTTTCCCTCAAACAGTCGGTATCCACTGCTAATCTCTGGGGCAAAACTTCAGCCTGCAGGGTGGTGTGATGGCAGCCGCAGAAGGCCACTAGCCCGTCTCGTTAGGGCTGCTGCCACTGGCTTCAGTGCTGAGAAAAATGGAATAAGTCCTGCTGGTGGGGGAAGGTTGATAGACAGGTGACCTGTCCCCATGATGTCAAGTATGTCTCTAGGGCTCTGAGAGAGGCTACACATATTCCTCAGCTGGAGGCAAGGACTTCTCGTGATTGTAAGTTAATCTTGTAAGTATCTGATTTCTACGAGGCTGTAAAGGAAGGACTTCCTGTTGCTAACGGTGTGTGCCTCTTGGTGTATCTAATGCTGGGGCATGGCGATGTGCTCTGACACCGCTGCCCCAGCCAGGTCTGCCAGGGAAAGGCCACAGCCATGAGAGGAAAGGGCAGGGTCTTTCTCGAGAATGAGGTCACCATAGCATCTGTCATCGGAGGAGAAAGCAGGTCACCAGACAGAATAGGAAACAGCTGTGAAAATGCAGGAGCGAGCGCACAGCTTTTCCTTGTCTTCCCTTGGACAGTCTGACGTCCACAAGAGTTGTATTGACTGTTGCTATTATCCGTGCTTACAGGCACAGCGCTAGGAGCTTTCCATGGATTATCGCTTGCAATCCTCACCCCTCCAAGCAGGACCTCTTACCACCCCCACCCGACCCCCATTTTACAGGTGAGGTCACTGAAACACAGAGAGGCCAAGTATCTTGCTCAAAATCGCTCAGCTAATGAAGAGAATGGTGGAGCCACAGCCCTCATCCAGGTCTGTGTCCCAAAAGCCTGGTACCTGTCCCTCGTACGACTGTGATTAATAATATGACCCCCAGGAGGCTGGGTAGACTTGGCGGGCATTCACAAAGACTCAATCGGACACAGAAAGCGGAAAGGGAGGTATTACTAGGACTCACCAAGATTTAGGCTCTCCTCTGTTTCTGGGCAGACACCCCTGTGAAGGGGACACACAGACATACGGCTTTCTTTTGGTACAAGCGACATGAATCACTTTTTGGCACGTATGAGTCACGAAGTAATTGCGCTCTCTTTCCCTGCCAAGCCACTGTGGAAAGAATCCGGGCCAAGCCAAGACAGGGAGGTCAGTCACCCAAACCCACAGTTCATTTTAAATGAGAAATAAATGTGTGTTAAGTAACTGTGTTTTGGTGATGCTTGTTACTGCAGCACCACTTTACCCACTCTGAGTAGCACGTGGATGCCTACGAAAGGGTTACAAAGCAGTGGCACCTATAAAAATAATGAAATTGGGGAACCACGTTTGCACAGAAAACTCTATTAACGGATGTCAAATCAAAGAGCGAGGTTTTCGGTCTGCTTCAAAATAGAGCAGCACTATCAAAGCCTATTGAAAAGGTGGCCCAAGGGGCCGGCCAGATGGCTCAGTTGGTTAGAGAGTGAGCTCTGAGCAACAGCGATGCTGGTTGGATTCCCACATGGGCCAGTGAGCTGCGCCCAAGCTGAGCTGCCACTGAGCTGCCAACAGGTGGCAGGACGGCTCAGCTGGTTGAAAGGGCATGCTCTTGACAACAAGGTTGCCAGTGGAATGGTGGGCTGAGCCCCCCCTCCCCCTTCCCCGCAACTAGATTGAAAACAGCGACTGGACTTGGAGCTGAGCTGCGCCCTCCACAACTAAGATTGAAGGACAACAACTTGACTTGGAGCTGATGGGTCCTGGGAAAAACACACTATTCCCCAATAAAGTTAAAAAAAATTTTTTTTTTTTACTTATTGACAGTTAATTCTTTAAGATTATCAAAAGGCAGACAATAGTACAGGTTTATTCCAGCTTTATTTAAAATTTTAATTCAAATGAAATAATGTCATATTGATACATAAGAATACAATCAAAGATGGCAAATAACCTAATTCATTTTCCTGGTTTGTTCAAGCTTCCAGGCACCAGTCAAATATCGGAGTCGTATAAAAAGTAGGTCCTTGCCCATTTGTAGCCAGCTCCAAAAGGGAACTAATTTAGAACCTGCAATTCAAAAATAATTAAAAATAAATTAAATAAAGTCAGGAGAAAATATATCAGTTTCAACTGTATTTACATGACCTTTGGGAGCTTCTAATCACCTTAATTTTATTTATATTACTTATGATGTNTAGATTGAAAACAGCGACTGGACTTGGAGCTGAGCTGCGCCCTCCACAACTAAGATTGAAGGACAACAACTTGACTTGGAGCTGATGGGTCCTGGAAAAACACAGTGTTCCCTTTTCCCAATTCCCCACCACTGTTCCCTTCCCCAATTCCCCAATAAAAATCTTAAAAAAAAAAAGGTGGTCCAAGGTGGTAGTTAAGTGCAGTCCGGCTGACATGGGTTTAATTCCTGTCTCCGACAATCGCCAGCTGGACGGACTCTACCTCCGCGCGTCTGTTTTCTCATCCGTGACACGGGATTTTCAGGGACACTTGCCTCGCAGCGCGGGTAGGAGTTTTAAATGACACTATAAAGTACTCAACGAAGTACCTGGCACAGGTAAGTCCTCTAGAAATGTAACTAGTATTATTGAAGGAACAGGCAAAAAAACTCTGGCAGAAATGAAAAGCATTCGTTTCCCCCTTCCCGACAATGCCCTGTGAATCCTGCAGGGGGTAAAGCCAGCACGCACACACACGCACAGTCGCACGCACAGGCACTCACGGCCCCATGCGCGGCCCTTTGATTCCTCTCCCAAGGCAGGAATGGAAACGAAGTCTGCCGACTGTGCAGCCTTAATTGCATTTTCTTCCTGGAAGAAGGTCTGGTCCGGAGCACCTGCCGTCCAGCGCTACGTGACAGCAAGGCTGTCGTGCAGGCAGCAGGGGCACAGGCAGCGTGCAGATTCGGGGGCTCTGGGACGTGAGACGCGGCCAGACCTGGCAGACCCCTGGGGGCCCCTCCCACATGCTGCCTCCACCCCGGAAAAGGGGCTTCCTGCGCCAGGCTGGGGGCAGTCTGGAAGTTTGCCATCAATCCCTTCTCCAGGGTTCTCAGGGGCTGCAGGCGGGGGGCGGGGGAGGGGGAGCAGGCTACACAGCACGGTGGGGAGAGCAGGGGGTTCTGAAAAGCGGGGGCCAGGCCCAAAGGCAAGCTCTGACATCACATCTGTTTGAGAACTCGTGTCCTCAGCTCTAAGATTCAAGGTGGCGACATGTACAGGACTGGACGGGATGGTGTCTCTAAAGAGCTCAGCCAACACCTGGCACATAGCAGATGCCCAGTAAACTGTAATTACATATTTGTCCACTCATTGGACAAACATGTATTGAGCTCTTACTCGGTGTCAGCTACAGTGCCAGCTCAGAAGACATGGCTATGCCACTCAGAGTAAGTCCCTGCCCTTGCAGAGCCTAAATTCTTGTGTATAAATAAAAATCTGTGAATAAAGTAGACAGAAAATACTTCTTTGTCCTCTCCCCTCACCCCCAGAGACAACCACTGTTCACAGTTTCACATATGGCCTTCAAATCATTTTCTACACATAAATATCCTTGAAACACACACACACACACACACACACACACATACACAAATAGTGTCCCACTATACCCGCTGAGATAAACTTGCATTTTTTCACAGAGCATGTCCTGAATACTTTTCTATGTCAGCACATACAGGGCAACCTCATTGTTCGTAGCCACTGCGAACTACTCTGTAGTAAAGAGGTACCATCATTTATTGCTAGGCTTTTCACTGGTTCTGCCGCGTTTTACTCTGGAATGACTGCAAGGAACATCCTTAGGTAGATACATTTTGATACATCGAATGGACTGGTTTTCTGTATGACCTGCATTCAACAGCATTGAGACAAAAGCTAATGTAACACCTGATAACAAGCCAGGCACTGTGTTAGGTGCTGGGGTCCAGAGGTGAATAAACCATGGTCCCTGCGCTCAAATCCAATGCTGGTGTTGATAAATTTAATGAGCATCTACCAGGGGCCGTTCACAGTGTGGTGATACTTACATGCATCATCTCACCCATTCTTCACAACAGAAGCGCCTGATGAGGCAGGTACTATTATCAGCCCACTTTACAGATGAGATCGGAGCTCAGAGAGGTTAAGTAACTCACCTCAGGTCACACAGCTAGCAATAGACTGAGCTAGAATTCAAACTCAGGCTTTTAAAACACTCAGCCTAGACTCAGAAAACAGGATCAAAATTAGTGTAAGTGGGTCCTCAGAGGAGGGAAGAAAGGGCTCAATTAGAGAGATCGGGGAAGGCTCCATGAAGAAGTGACAACCAAGTGGCATGGAAAAGAACAAGCTTTTTCTAATTGACAAGGAGGGAGAGGGGATTCCAAGAAGAAAGCCGCAAGCTCAGAGCCCTGGGGCTGTGAAGGTGAAATTTCTGGGAACCAATGCATGTAATTTAGCACGAATGGGGTGCAGGGAGGGAGGTGAGGCTGGAGGGAGGCACAGCAGGACCACAGACAGCGCCACATCCTAGCGGAGGACTCTGCACTGTATCCTAAACGTTATGAGAAGCCATTGATGGGCTTCTCAGGCAGGAAAGTCAAGCTCAGAGTTGCATTTTTAAAAGCACATGTTGGCTGTAGCGTGGAAGATGAAGTGATGGGGGGCAGCAAGGAGTCCGATTAGGAGGCTGCCGCAGTCATCCAAGCACACACACTTGGAGAGTTTGTCTTCTCCAGGCCAGCTCCTGCCATGTAATAGAAAAAACAGCAGGGTGGCATCAGGGGCAGGATGTGCCAGTCCAGAGAGTCCAGGAGCTCAGGGGCTCCTGCAAATGCCTACGGCAGACTCAGTCCCTGCTTTTCCCCAGGATGTGAGAGCTGATGGCTGACCGCCCAGTGGGGGACCCTGGCTTAGCCTTGGACCATTTCACTGCATGTCCAGAAAGCTTCCGGCAGCCGAGAGATGTCCTCGGGTTGCCCCATCCTGGGGAGAGGAGGACATCTTGAGAAGCGGCCCATAACTTCCACCACCCCCTCAACTGGCGCCAAGCGCCTGTGGGCCTGCAGAGAGCCAAGCCATGCGGCCGTAGCATGGTGAGTCACCCCAGCTGGTTCTGGCCATTTTCCCTGGGAGGCAGAGGGGCTGGCGGAAGTGTGTCCTGGCGAGGCCAGGCACGAGCCCAGCAGCCAGCCTGCCAGGCATGGCTGTGGCTGACGGGCAGGATCGATGTCACAGCCGCCCACTGACCTTGTGGGGAGGCAGAGAGCTGCGGGGAGGGCCTTGCTCACTTCCGCAAGGCACAGCAGCCAACACCCAGGACCTGACCACGGCAGGGACTTAAAGGACATGAAAGTGGCATCAGGGGTTGAGGTTGGTGAGTGAAACAGCTAAGTAGTCCCTGTGCCGGGACTGTAGTCTGGAGCTGTGCTCCGCACTTCACATCTCCACCATGTCTGCTAAAATGCCTTACAGCTGTTATTTCATTGACGCCACTACAGCACGGGTCGGCCAAATCCAGTTTGTGGCTTCTCTTTGTATGGCCCGTGAGCTAAGAATGATTTTTCACATTGTTAAAGGGTTTTATGAAAAACAAAACAAAATATGTGACAGAAGCCCTCTATGGCCCAGAAAGCCTAAAATATTTACTATCTGTCCCTTTATTGAAAAACTGTGCCAATTCCTTCACTAGAACATAAACTCCAGGAGGGCAAGCAGGGTGCGTGTGGGTGCATGTGTGTTCCACTTCTGTATTCCCCAATTCCCAGAAGAGTTCTCAGCACACAGTGAATGCTCAATAAATATTTGTCATGTGAATGAATGAATGCATGCATGAGGGAATGAATGAATTCTGATGATCACCCAAGGAGACAGATACTAACATTAGACCCATTTTACTGATGAGTAAACTGAGGCTTACAGAGTGGTAAGACGACTTGCCCAAGTCATAAAGTTAGAAAGTTCCTGGGCTATGTATGATTCTAACTCAGGCCTGGCTTTTTTTTTTAATTATCTATTTAGTTTTTTTCCGTTACAATTGATAGTCAATATTATTTCACATTAGTTTCAGGTGTACAGCATAGTGGTTAGACATTTATATAATGTATGCAGGGGTCCCCCCGATTAGTCTAGTACTCACCTGGCACTATACGTAGCTGTTGCAACATTATTGACTATATTCCCTGTGCAGTACTTTACATCCTCATGACTATCTTGTAACTACCAATTTGCACTTCTTAATCCCTTGCCCTTTTATACCCAGCTCTCCAACCCCCACCCCCTCTGGCAACCTTCAGGGCCTTTTAACTGTAGCAAAAGGGCCCAGGATCCTAAACCTAGAAGCTAGGACTACATCTCATGGTGCTATGGCTCTCAAACTTTCCTGTGCCTCAAAATCACTGGAGACCCTTGTTCAAGTTCCTGTTTCCAGATGCTAAACCCTTGGGATTCTGATTCCATAAGTCAGAGTAGGGCCCAGGAGCTTGTATAGGGAGAGGGGAGAGAAGATAAGGTGGTTACCAGGGGCAACGGACATTGTGGAGAAGAACAGGAGGGGATATGAATTGGTGGTGTGGGGCAGGGGCAGAACGTCAACCCTCTTCCTCATCCCCCTACGACTTCTTGTTCATATTCAGACTCCAAAACAGCCTCCACCAAGAGCCTTTTTTCTTTCATCCAAGAGGGAGTTGAAGAATGTTGTCTGCTCATGGGTTTTCAAAAGTGCAGAGGGAGCCAGGCAGGTCTCCTCCCACCCGACCAGCTCACCGTCCCTGTGGCCCAGCTCTTGAGTGCCTCAGCCATGCTAGCGATCCCTCACCACAAGCGACCTGACCCTGCCCACCACCGCTAACGACGCTTCGTCTGCCTGCTCTGAGAACTCCATCTGAGGAGTGTCTTCAGGCAAAGGGAGCTTGCAGCATCCTGACTGCTCAGAATGCCAGGTTTTTACTAGGAGGTCAAACAACAGCTCCCTCTCTGGAGGCAAATGAGCAGACAGCGTAACATCCTCCTGCCCTGACTCTTTCTCCAGCGCAAAAGCCTCAGGGACTGGGTCCAGCCTGATCCCTAAGGTAGCCCCAAGAAGACTTCTCATCCTTATAAATACCTGCCCTGAACCCAGCTGTCACAACGTCTGCGACTCCATCGTTAGCGAGATCCATTGCTCACTGGCGGCCATCAACCCCAGGGTAAAGCCCAAACCTCAGCCGGAGGCTCCCAGGGGGGTGTAATTCTGCTCTCCCTGTCAATTTCCCCCACACTAACTCGGTCTCAGGCCCATATTTTCTCTTGCCTCCTGGCCTTTGCACATGCTGGTCCTTCTGCCAAGAATATCCTTCCATGAAAGAAGACTGGCGAACTCATCTGTGGTACATCCTTATCACAGAATATTGTGAAGCCATGAAATATGATGAGACAGAAGAAGACTACTGGGCACCATGGGAAAATGTAACAACATATTTGAGAAAACCCGGTCAGAAAATCCTAATAGCAGGAAACATTTATGGAGGATTTACTCAGTACTATTGTTTTAGGCGCTTCCCATGTACTAACGCATTGAATCCCCAAAACAACCTTAGCTGGAGGGTACTGTGATGTCCACCACTTTACAGAGGAGGAAACTGAGGCTCAGAGAGATTACATCACGTGTCTAAGATTACAAGCCCAGGCAGTGGCAGAGCTGGGATTCGAACCCAGGTCACTGATCGTTAGTGTCTGCACTCCTGATCCCCACACTGTGCTGTATGAAACAGAAAGCATCCATGCAGTGGGACCCTGGTCATGTATAAACAAAACCAAAAAGTGTGACTTGTAGAAAGTGGGGGGGAGAGTTTGAAAGACTCGCCTTGATATGTGCCAAACCGTTCGCAGTGGTTATCTCCCGAGAACGAGACGGATGAGGTGAGTGACATTCCCCAGGCAGCAGCCCAAGATGGAGTTTACCACAAAGCATGTCTATCGAGGATGGCCCGTGGGACCAATACCTAGGGAAGGGACAGACAGGAAGCAGGAAGTGGGCAGAGGGATAGCTTGAGCTTCGACAGAGGGAGCCCTCAATCTAGGACAATCCTTAGAGTGTCCCAAGATGGGCCACGGTAGCCAAGCCTTTCTGTCCCACCACATCAATCAGTCACTGGATGCGGGCCACCCTGTAAAGGGTGTCACATCAGACGAGGCAGCTTTCTGCAGCCAAGGCAATTCCTAAAGGGGCAGACAGCTGAAGGCATGCCAATGGCAGTATGCCCAGTGTGGGGGCAACACGTGCTTCCTCCAAGGGGCATCTGAGGGGTGCAGCACATGGCTCTATCAGGGATTTTAACTCTCTTCTTTTTTTCTGTATGTTCTATGATTAATGCCTGTCATTTGTGCAGCAAAGGGGGAAATGCTACTAAACTGTGTTCAACTGCAGTAAGAGAGTCAAAAAACAGTGGCTTCATCAACTAGAGAAATATTTTTCTCCCATTTAAAATAAGTTTGCATAGGGCCGGCCGAGTGGCGCGATGGTTAAGAACTGGCTTGGGACGCCAGAGGGCCCTGGTTCAGATCCCACATATGAGGGCCAGTGACACTGCCCTCCACAGCTAAGATGCTGAACAACAGCTCAACCTGGAGCTGGGCTGACACGAGTTGCCGGCGACGGCGTAGGCTGCAGCCCCTGTGGCAGTGGGTTGCCATGGGCTACCGTGTGTAGCCAGCAGCCAGCGTGAGCGGCCAGCAGCCGCTGTGAGCGGCTGTCCAGAAGCCGGTGACTGATCTGCCTCGCCCGGGAAGAGTGCAATGATGGTGCCAACTTGGGCCAGTGAAGCAACGTCCTCCAGAACTAGAATGAAGAACAAAACGACAGCAACTTGTCTGTTCCCCTTCCCCCAATTCCCCAGCACTGTTCCCATCCCCCCAATTCCCCAATAAAAATCTTTTTTAAAAAATAAATAAATAAATAAATAAAATTACAAAAACACTTTAATATCAAAAAAATAAAATAAAAAAATAAATAAATAAAATAAGTTTGCATAATCAGTGCCCTTCTTTCATTAGCCATGTTTAGCATGTGGCATCCATCCTCATTATTACCTCATGTCTGCCTGATGGCTGCTGCAGTCCAGCAATCACACCTGCATTCCAGGCAGAGAGAAAGAGGAAGGGAGAAGAGAAAAAAAGAAGCCTCCCATTTGAGTCAATCTTTAAAGATTTCTCCCCCAGGAATTCCTCCCAATGATATCTGGTTACATGCCACTGGCCACCCTTATCTGCAAAGGAGGCTGGAAAATGTGTTCAGATAGTCACTCTGAGCACTGGTTCTGAAAGTAAGGAAAGGGGGCGGGGATAATAGATACTGGGTAGGCAACTAGAAGCCTCTGCCACAATGACTGACTGAGTTTGGGCTCTCCTGAAGGCAGATCCTGACACAAGGATTTAAACACACATTTATCTAATCCCAGGAAACACCAGTAGAGGAGTGGAAATGAGAAAGAGAAGGTAAGACAGCCAATAAAGGGTGAATTACTATGCAAGTTACCACTGTGGGCAACTGGGGCTTAATCCCATTGGGAAAATTCTGAAAACCCATGGAAAATACTTGCCTGAATTATTCTCCCCCTCCTCAAGGCCCAGGGATGCTGGAATATTTATATACAGATTCCGGTCTGTTGCTGGGAGTGGTAAATGCTGGGAGTCAGGCATTAATTCACTAGGACTTCAAGCTCACACGATAGTGATAAACTGGGCCCCAGCTTTTTAAAAAACTGTTGGTAGTTGGAAGTTGGGCCATTTACCCTAAAGTGGTAAATTCAAGATCATGGTGAAACGTGCTGCAAGTAACGTATTAATTGTACTTGCCGTTAAGTACAGAATTTTGTGAATTGGTTATTTCTTGTAAATTAGAGCTAGAGTCAATGTCAGCACGGTCATAACATGCAAGGTTCTTGGCTCATTCCATCCTGTACAGCCATAAACCACAAATAAGTTATAGGGCAACAGTAGCCAATCCCCAGTTCTAGGAAGTAAATCCTAATTAGTCTTAACCAATCAGAATAAGGCATGCCCCACTGGAAATATCACATGATCTAAACTGGCCAATCAGATTGAAGGAAAGGGATACAGTCTAGGCCGAATAGGGAGATTTCAACATCTCTCCTGCTACATGTGAATGAGGAGACATGGAGACCCAGTTGCCACTAGAGGCCATCTTACACCCACAGAGAGAACCCCAAGGAGGGCAGAGCAGAGCGATGGGCAGAATCTGGGTTCTCTTGATATCACTGAGCTATGATCATTCCCTGCTTAGAGTCCATACAACATGTAAACTTCCTGTTTGAGTATATATTGGGTTGTCGGAAAAGCCATAACGTATTTTTCCTGTTTTTTGTTGCAAAAATGCGTCATAACTTTTCCAACAACCCAATAGTTTATCCCTAAGCAAGCTTTCATCAAGACTTTCTGCCATTATCGCTAAAAGACATTCTAATGAATACATCTATCATAATTTTGAACACACTATTACTTTTGCCTCTTTAATTGCCTGCTGCCTCCGGATGTTTCCATTAGGCTGTATTCTCTGTGAAAGCAGAGACTGTCTTACTCACCCTGGACTTCCCAGAGCCTAGCAGAGTCATGTGCTCCTAGTAGACTCTCAATAAATATCTGTAAAGGAATGGATAACATCCCCTACGCTTTATGAGTGGGAGAGAAGGGAGCGGACTTCCAACTGGTGCTGGGACATAGCCCTCTACCCATCCCACCTGTGTTCCAGCCTCTACTGAATATTGTTACTAATGTACGTTCCTTCATAGCTGTTGTAAATTGCACTCATGTATTACTTATCCATGATCTTTTGAGGTAGTCAAACTCTAGAATCATATATGTGAGAGTGTTATGCAAGTAAAGGCATTAGTCATGTGTGTGGCAGTCAAGTTAAAGTTCACCATTACTCCAGCTATGACTCAGTGCACCTCTGCACAAACCTCTCCTAGCACCACCCTCAGCCTTCAGCCTTCAGACCAAGGAGACTAACCCCCTACAACCCCAGAATGAGCACCCACCATTGGAATACCCTCTCCCCAACTGTTTTAGTTATATCCAGTGTGTAACAAATTACCCCCCAAACTTAGCAGCTCTAAAGAGCAAACATTCGTTATTTCACAGTTGGTGAGGGTCAGGAGTATGGAGCTCTGTGGTTCTGGTTCAAGGTCTCACAGGAGATTACAGTCAAGCCATTGCTTTGCCGCTGCAATGGAGGGTCCACTTTCAAGTTCAATTACATGTCTGTTGGCCATAGGGATGCTCACAGCCTGGCTCCCCCCAGAGTGGGTGATCCAGCAGACAGAGACAGCACATGAATCCAAGATGGGAGCTGCAGGCTTTTATAACCTAATCTTGGAAGTGACACGCTCTCACTTCTATCATATTCTATTCATTAGAAGGTAGGCACCGAGACCAGCTCACACTCGAGGGAAGAAGGCTTACACTCCATGTCTTGTGGGGAAGAGTAACCAAGAATCTGTGGATATATTTTTAAAGCCACACTACCGCTGAGTCTTTCCTTTCCTCACTAAATGTGTGTCTTTGGGGATTAAGAGAGTCATAGCTTGGGCAGCCTTATGCCTGCTGAGTCACCATCATCATCACCATCATCATCATCATCTTTATTAACACAAGAGAATGATTGCATAGGAATTGCTACTATTTTCTGAGCCATGTGCCAGGCAAATGCTTTTCATGCATTAATCCTCGCAACACTATTAGGTAGCTACTATTATTATTTCTGTTTATAGTTGAGAAAACAAAGGTTTGCAGGCAGTTAAGTGATTTATTCAATGCTACATAGCTAGTAAGTGGATAAACCAGGCTTAGATCGAGAGCTACTTATGGGAAGAGTCGGGGCTGTTAACCACTACTCTACACAGCCCCCCATTGGCCAATAAAGGAAATGCCATCTGTCCCAGCAACCAGGTCAGGTTCCTAAAGCCACTGTGCCCATGCAGAAAATTTTTAAAAATTAAAAAAAAGAACTTTGAAATCAGAGTTAAATTAGGGCTAAATCAGAGGATGGGAAGGTAGGAAACTAATATACGGAGAGCACACTCATACATAGATTCAAATGAATAGGAAGAATCCAAGCATATACCAAATGAATGCAAATCTATGCAGATATATGCAAATACCTATAAGTGACTAGGCCAGTCTAAGTAAATGACCATGTCCTAAAAAGTAATGGGGGAATCAGACCAGCTTTTCAGAAGGCAATGACCCCTGGTCTTGACCGCTCTTGGTATAGGGGTCGCCACTGGGCAGAAGGAAAAAAAAACTCTAAATAGAAGACTTGAAGAAAAATTGTACTGGGGTGACGTCCAGGCCATTGCAGGTGTGCGGATACCCCATTGCAGGGAGGCACAGCTTATCCAGCCCCCAAAGAGCTGCCAGATTCAATCAATTAGTAAAAACCGGTAAGAAAACATCCTGTTTGCAAATGAGTGCCCATTTTCTCGTCCCAGAGGTAAATTAGCAAAAGCCGAATTGGAAATCTATCCTTCGAGGGCAATTGCCCTCAAACTTCACTATGCATTAGAATCACCCAGTGTCATTACCTAATATCCCGGTGCCCATCCCCAGACCTCCTGAGTCAGTGGGGTGGAAGTCAGATGTGCGGGCAATCCTCTCTGTAAAAACACATCCCTGATGATTCCAAATCAGGAAGTACATGGATCACTTTTTAGAAAACTGGCATTAAAAACAAAACACAGGGTTTGAGAGCAAGCAGGTCTGGGTTTAAATTTCAAACTGACATTTACTTACTAAGGGACCCTGGATTGTCGACAAGGCGTTACGGTCCCAGTTCCCTCATTTGTACAATGGGGCTAATTGTATTCTCCCTCTCCAAAGATTGTTTTGAGGACTTGTGGAGATAGATAATGCATTTAAAAGGCTTGGCACAAAGCCTGACCTATAGCAAAAACTCAGTAAATATTTGGTATAATTATGCTGATCATATTCCTCGATGAAAGTCAGGAGCCAGAGTCTCCTTCACCCCGTGTCCAGACTGGCTCCTAAAATAGAGACTTGCACCGTTATTAAGTGAATAGGCTTTTACCTTTCCTCCCACCTCTCACTGACTCCACCCCCTGAGAGGCGGAGCAACGATCTGATTGGTAAGTTGACAAGAGTCTGCGTTCCATTGGTCCACTGTTCTTTTTGATGTCTCTGACCCCCTCCTTCTCCCTCTTGGCGCCTTTTCCCCCTACCCCACCCTCCCCCTTCCTTCCTTTCGCTCTCCCCTCCATCCTCACTCCCAGCTCTCCCCATAAGAGGGCCTCAAGTTCCAGTCCAGAGAGGAGTGTTAAGATGGATGATTAGATCCACATGTCCAAGCTATTGGATTAGCCGGCAACAGGCTTAATATTTTCATCCCTGTCTCACTCCTGTGTCTATTAATTTCTCAATTGGTCCCAAATCCATAGAACAAAGGAGCAACCATCTGCCTAAAGCCCCACCACCTGGTGTGTGCCTTGTGGGCCTGGCCTCAGCCCACAATGGGTAAATTCCCTTGATATCTGTTGTCTAACTTGACAGTTTCCCATTGAGGCCAGTTATCCACTCACCATTAGCCATGGCAACCACATTTATGCACTAATTTCACAGCTGTCAAGATTTTCTCTCAACAGAACATCCTTCATGTGCTGGAATTACGACTTTTTTTCCCTGTCAATTCTTAATCAAGTGGGTTTGTGCACACAGAGTTGACAAACAGAAAAAAATGGACATCATAAAGGACCCCTCAGAAGGAGAACCCCGGACTCAGCCCAGCAACAATTAACAATTGGATTTCGGAGAAGCCTTCAAAAGCGCGTAATATGTGTTGATAAACACCACCACTGCTCAACCCGCTCCCCTAAAAACAGCAGCTGCAGCCATGGGATGCAGGCTATGCGCCCAAAATTCTGAGTGACACTCTCCATACATTCATTATCGCCCTGGGTCCTCACACGACCCCATTTGCAGACGAGAAGACTGAGGGTCAGAGAGGTAACTGAGGGCAGTGGCCAAAGTCATACAGCCAGGAGCTGCACAGCCAGCATTCAAACCTCGGTCTCTAGCCTCCAATATCCTTGTCTCTTCCCACCACACCAGGATGCCTCTTTGTAGCCCTCCCATCATGCAACCCTTGTATTTGAGAATATGTCAAGCCAAACCTCAGGACTCAATGGCCTGTTTTAATGCTTAACCTCATAGACTAATTCCTAGGTTCACACCCGGGCTCGTCTTGCTGGCTGTGTGATCTTAGGCAAGTCACTTAAACCCTGAGTGACAGCCCCCTTCCTGGTATGCACACCCTTACGTAAACTCCTCCCTTTGAATGTACGTGGGACCTGTGACTTGCTTCTAATCAGTGGGACATAACAAAAGTGAAGGGATATCGTTTCCATGATTAGGTTACAAAAGATTGTGACTCGGGTTTTGCTGCAGACTCTCTCTTACTGCCCCAGCTTGCACATTTTGATAAGGCAAGCTGGCATGCTGGAGATGCCCACAGGGCATCAGACAAGAGGAACTGTGGCCCTCACCCCAACAGTCACAAGGAATTACATCCTGCCAACAACCACGTGAATTGAGAGCAGGTCCTTCCCCAGTTGAGCCCTGAGATGGCCGAAGCCCCCACTGACACCTTGGCTGCAGCCTGGGGGAGGCCCTGAGCCTGAAGACCCCACTGAGCTCTGCCTGAATTCCTCACCCACTGAATGGTGCAATGATAAATGTGCGCGCTTCTAAGTTTTGCGGTATTGTTTTAAGCAGCAACAGACAATGAGTACACCACCATTTAATCACTGATTCATTCTTGCATTCACTGACTGAGCACCTACTACATGCCAGGCACAGTGCTAGGGCTGAAGATACAGAAGGAACTAGGGCCAGGTCTGTGTCAGGCACGCATATAAATGACAACAAGGGATACAGCCCATAAGAAACATGCCCAATCCAGGCTCAAGGATGCAGAGCCAATATACATGGCAATAATATCCTTTGTCACAACAGAAATCCTAAGTGTTTAAGAATGCACCCTGTAATGAACATTTAAAGATAAACTTTAGTCTAAAATAAAGGAGAAAGGAAAAACTTAAATGTGTCCTTCAACAGGGGATGGACAACAAAAGAAAACCAACACGCAATTAGATCTGCCACCCATGAAGTCCATGAAGTGCTTAACAGCCGTTAAAATATTGAAGCAAGTCTATATCTATTTTCATGCAAAAACTCCAAGACACACTGCTGATTAAAATTGAAAAAAAAAAGAAAAGCAATATCAGAAAGAACTACCTGATATACCTGATATATCATGTATATTTAAAAAGTTATGTTATATATACACACACACAGCGTTTATCTTCAATGCACATATATAAACATGCAGAGAACAACAGAACATATGGGCTGAGAGCAAGAGTCTGCACTCAGACTTCCGGGACTCACCTGCCGGTTATGACATCACTGGTTGTGCGATGTTGGGAGCATGGGAGCATTTCTGAAGTCCTCTCAGTTCCCTCATCTGTAAAGTGGGAATGGTACAATGAGGTTGCAGATTACATTACAGGGTTGTCGTGAGGATTAAATGAGCTAGTAATACACGGCTGGTCCACAGGCAGTGCTCAGTGGGTGTTTACTGTTATCAACACTAATACGATGGTGATTATTAGTGCTGTTATGGGGCTGGAAAGATAAAGACAAAGCCGAAAAACAATGTTTACCTTGAGAAGGGTACTGGGATGAGAATGGAGGACAAAGGAATCCTAGACCTATGTGTAATTTTCAATTTTTTTACAAGGACAATGTTTCAAGCATTGTGTAACCAACAACTGCCATCAATCAACCAATAGCCAGGTAGGTACAGGTGTTCAGGTTCTGTGGGGCAGCGCAAAGCAGGGAGTCTGCTCCCGCCGAAGGAGTGGATGGCGTCAAGGCAGGCCCTATTGGAAAACAAGTCTTACTCCAGCATCACCCCTCCCACTGATATTTTCTCCATGAACACGTTTTCCTCTGTCACCTTTGTCTGAAGCAGCAGGAGCGGAGGTACCCCCCGCCCCCTGCCCAGAGAGTCCCCTACAGACTGACAAAGGTCCTCTTGAGAGTCTGGGAAAGGGGCTCAGGGGCTGTTTCCAGAGCTCCTTGGGGACCCACTGGGATGGCCCGGCCAGTTGCCAGCCTGGCCTGGCTGGGCGTTTGAGTCCACCCAGTGGGTTCTTCCAGCCCCGCCGAGCCGTCCATTAATAAACTCATAATAATGGGCTGTTTTCTGGTTCAAGGATGCTGCTGCTGATCGCTGATGAGGGGACCCTGTGTCTTGTGAAGGGGTTTGGCTGGTAACGGTGACAGACGGCCATCTTCCCCCACCTACCCTCCCTCATCTGCCCTGATCATCCAGGTCCCAGGGCTGGCAGGGGCTGACAGCTAGTGAGGAAACCCACTGCGGGGGCTTCTGAATAAAAACAACTAAACACCCCAACAGCTCGGGGATCAAACCACAGCTGGGATCTCATTAATTCCACACCGTAACCATCTGAGCTAAATGACTACTGTGAAGGAGCCTCTCCTTTCAAAGCAATCAATTCAGCCAGAAGCAGCAATTAACTGGACCAATAAAGGTAGGATAGAGCAGAGAAGAAACATTTATCAACAGTCTCCTAATTACTTGCCCATTTCCCTTCCCATTTATTTTCCCTGAATAGTCTTTTTTTCTTAATTTTTTTCTTACCCAACAGACTTATAGTGTCTTCACTATGATTGCTGACCATTTTATTGAGCAGAAAACGGAGGCTCAGAAAGGTTCTGGGACTTTCCCAATACTAAGCAGCTAAGAAGCCAATGGATCTGGTCCTTGTCACGTTACTGTCTCCCTTTTACAGATGAGGAAACTGAGGCTTGGGAGAGGAGGTGGCTTTCCCAGGGAGGAGCGCGTGACTGAGACGTGGCGTGGTCATCATTTCTGAGCTCAAATGCAGAGTTCTTTCCCCTGATTTGACGCCCAAAGACAGAATTAGCATCTCACCCTCTTCATCACTCACTCAAGAGGCTGGATCAGACCTTTCCTGATCTCTCAATAGCCCAGCACCTCTTGGACACTCGGCCTGGACCCATCCACCGCAGAACTGAACTGGGGCTGGACTAAATACGTTAAAATGCATGTAACCGGGCGCTACCCCTGGTCTTTGAATCGAATGCTCTCCCCACAAGATCAGAAGTCTGCATTTTAAACAAATACCCAGAAAGAGCCTTATGCACACCAAAGCTTGAGAGCCGTGTCACGGGCATCCTTCCCCAACGCCTGGTACATCTCCATCAATGAAGGACAAGGCAGCTCTTGAAAGAGGCCCGTTTTATATTCATGAGCCAAATTGTTAAATCCATCATCATTTTCCATTTATGAAGTTCATTTCTGTCCCCTTCATCAGAGCTCTAAAGCTGGCAGCCTCAACTCTTTGGCTGTTTAGTCTCCCTACCCACCCTCCTCACCAGGGTTTTGATAAGAATCCAGTCAGGGTCCTAGAGACAGACCCCCGTGTTCACATCCTGGCTCCCCCAGTCTCCAGCTGTGCCACTGACACTTGAGAGCTCGGTCTGCTTACCTGTCAGACAGGGAAACAATAGTCCATGCCTCACAGGTATGGGAGAGATCACACTGAAGGAAAGCTTATAGAAGAGCACCTGGCATAGAGTCAACACGCAATAAAGGTGAGTTATCAATACCGAAATGTAGGTTTCTAGATTCTCCCATGGCAACACAGCTGGATCTGGGGTGTGCTGTCACCACACATGCAGTGCCTGGTCACCTGGCCATCCCTCGTGGGGATTCTTCAGCTGGCCTTGAAGGCCTTTGCATTGGCGACACTGAAGGCTACGCTCAAAGCACACGCCCATCACTGGTCCTCCCCAGGAGCCAGGGGTTCCAACACCCTGTCTCCTAGCAGCAGCCCAAGCCACGCCCAGCACCCACATTCCTGGGGATGGATCTGGACCAAGACACCCCTCCAGGAAAACCCCTCCTTTCCTGCCCAGCCTCATGGCTCCCCGCTCTCCCCTGGTTAACTTACCCTTTCTCCTAGCTTCAGCTTAAGTGTCATTACCTCCGTGGCCTGAGGGGGCTGGGTTAGCTGCCCCTTCCTGTGGGATCCCAGTCCCCTGGACTTCCTGCTGACCCAGCCACTGATCGAACTGGGCTTGGGTTACCTGTTTATTGTCTCCCCTTATAAACAAAGAGATCCATGAGGCCCGAGTCTGGGTTAGTCACCACTGAATCCTTGGTCCCTAACAAAATAGCTAGCACAGAGCCGGCGCTCAATACATGTTGAATGAGTGGCTAAAAATTAGGGGTTCTGTTGAAATTCAGAGGAGGAGCCAGAATTCTGTTTACAAAAGGCAGAGAGAAAAAACAAGCATTTCTAGAGCACCCTACTCTATGTGAAACTTCATGACCACCTTCTAAAGTAGGTATAATCAGCCCTTTTACACATAAGAAGTATGAGAGTCAGAAAGGTTAAGTGATTTGTTCAAGGCTATGAGCCAGCGCAGGGGACAGCAAGGTTTTTCTGGCAAGGGCCAGCTCATGGGTATTTCAGAGTCACGGCCATACATACGATCTTGGTTACAACCGCTAGACTTGGCACTGTAGCACAAAGGCTGCCATATGTAAACAAACGGCCTTGACCATGTCCCAGGAAAATTTTATTTACAAAACAGGCAATGGGCGGCATGGGACTCCTGGGCTGTAGTGTGTAGGCAAAAAGGTGAAGACAGAGGAGTAGCAGACGTGGTAAGGACCCAGGAAGGAGTGCTTGCTTTGGGAAAAGGCAGAGCGAATTCAGTCACTCTGATTATGGGGGGCTCCTGTGATAACTCCTCAAGTACACATTCATTAAGGACCTACTGTGTACTAGGCCTTTGCTAAGGATTCAGGGAGGGACTCAGTCATGGACAAGACCAGCCCCTGGCATCTCCTAGCCTATGGTGGAGTAAGTGAAGTGGTATGTGTGCACTTTCTTTCAGTCATCACATATTTTTTGCACACCTACTATGTGCTAGTGGGTGAGACAACAGCTGTAAAAAAGGCCGCTTAGACCCCTGCTCTTAAGCAAGTTACAGCTCAGCTGCAGAAAGGGACATGAAATAATAACCGCACAGATAAATATTTAATTACAAATTGGGATAAATGCCACAAAGGAAAAGAACATGATGTCATGAGAGAGGAGAAAAAGGAAACGCATTTAGTTTGGGGGGCAGAAGGGATTAGTCAGGGAAGAACTCTCTTCAGGAAAGGTAAATACCCCAAAACTGAGATAGCAAAGGGCAGAGGCGGGGTTGGGAGAGGCTTCTGGAAGCCCATGGCATTTGAACTCTACCTGCAAGGATGAGTGAAACTTGGAGGTGAAGGAACCAGGCTGCATGTGCAGCTGTGCAGGCTGTGCACTGCACAAGCTCAGGGGATCTCATCACACAGACACAGAGGAAACAGCACCCCCTGTGGTTGTGCAGCTGTACAGCTATATGCAGCAACCTTGTGCTGGGATGGGGAGAGACATAGCATTCCTGAAGCGGTAATGGCCAGGAGCCCCTTAAGTTCACCAGGACCATTGGCAAGCTGCCCTGGCTTAAATGCATCATGTCACTCTGCCTCCTTTTCCCCCTGGTCCCCACCCCGGGGCTGCACCTGTGCATGGTGGGGCTTCTCGGGCCTCCCCAGCAGCTGTAATGAATGTCCTCTCGTTGCCTGTATCGACTCCCCAGTGAGGCCCTTGCCAGGTTGCTCATCAGCCCTCCTTCTGGCTGCAGTGTGTTAAGTGGGTGCTCAGCCCATACTGATTACTGCTGTTTAATGAGCTGGCGGCAAATGCTTGCTGATATAAAATTCATATTTATTGAATTTGAGTGTCCCTGCGCCTACTCCTGTGTGTCTAACCTGCTTGTCCTAGTGGCTGGGACCACTCTGGGTTATTGTGTTACAGTTCTATTGATGGGCAGCTCGTTTGCTCATTTCTTTGGACGAGAAGTCGCCACCAGTCTTTGCTGATTCGGTGCAGGGTTGTCTCCTGCCTGATGACTCTCTCAGCTGAACAGGGGAAAGCTGGGGTAGGGGCCCAAATTCACATGTCTGCCAGGACCAAGGGGGTGGGGGAGCTGGGCTGGGGGACAAGAGAGAAGGATGAATTCGAGAACGCTGTCTCCATCTAAAAGGGACAGCCCTACTCAACCCCCATCCATTGCTGTCATGTGTAAATGGAACTCCAGTGTGACCAGAGCTCCAATTTTCCAGCAACTTGGAAAAGGGGGATTTATATATGTGTCAAATCTCTCCATTTTGAATACCTGCAATGAATCATTACGAATGTTTTTAACACCGTGCAAGCCACACAAATTACGTCTAGAGGTCAAGTCCAACTCTCAGACCACCTGTTTGTGGTGTCTAAGCTAAGGACAGTCTGCGAAAGGCCCACTGGGGTTCTGCGCTGTGCGGTGAAAGCCATGAGCCAGCAAAAGCTGACTGTCACAATTAATGAGTCCCTGTTAGTCCCCAAAGGTGGCTGAGCCCCGTACAATCAGGTCACCAGGAAAACAGTACATTGGTCAGCGCAAGATGCGCACAAATGAAAAAATTACGTCCAGGCAGAAAAATGCAGAGGACATCACTTGACACTCACAGGCTGTTTCTCACCCTGGCGGGCTTGAGGAAAGGGGCACACTGCAAAACGGAAGACCAAGGTGGCAGCTGTGATGCTGGATGGGGTCAGACGGGTGGGGACAGAAATAAAGGGATGGTGATGTTTTCCTGCCGGAGCCCCCCTGGATACAGCCCATATGAAAGAGATGAGTAACTGTGTTTTGGAAATAAAGGTTAACATTATCGTTATGCAATAATAATCATGAAACACCATGTTAAGTGCTTATTGCTACATTGAACCATATGAAATTGCTGGTGTTTGACTAGTCCTGACCTACAAAAAATGGCGATTTCATTTAGTTCAGCCTAACACATGGCAGGTATTGTGTGCTAAGCCATTGCCATGCATCATCTCATTACTCATCTCATCTTTTGGGGGAGGGAGCATTATTATCTCCACTTTACAGTGCAGGAGACTGCGACCAGTGAGGTTAAATTATATGCCCAAGATTAAAAAAAAATGCAGGTCTAAGATATAAACCGAAGGGGTCTCAATCCAGAGCCTAGGACCTTAATCACGGGACCCCAGCTGCTCAGAGTAAGGTCCGAGACCCCGCAGCTGCAGCAGCGTCCCTGGGAGCTTATTTGAAATGCACACCCACGTTCGTCTCCTTTGCACACCCATGCTCGCAATAACATTCCCCACAATAGCCAAAAGATGGCAGAAGCCCAAATGTGCCTGTGATCTGTCCACACAACGGAATAATATTCAGCCACAAAAAGGAAGGGCATTCTGACACACGCTACAATTTCTATGAACCATGAAAACATTATGCTAAGTAAGTGACGTACGTTGGACACAAAAGGACACGTATTGTATGGTTCCACTTACATGAGGTACCTGGCATAGACGACTTCATGGAGACAGAAAGTCCTGGTGGTTTACAGGGGCGGGGGCAGGGCAGAGATGGGAAGCTAGCGTTTACTGGGGATGGAGTTTCAGCTGGGGAAGACGAAAAAGTTGTGGAGAGGATGGTGGTGGCACAACAACGTGAATGTCCTTAATGCCACAGAACTGCATGCTGAAAAATGGTTATAATGGCAAATTCTGTTATTTAAGTTTGATAGGTAAATTCTGTGTGTATTTTTCCACAATAAAGAAAATCATAATTATTCCCGCCCCCCCCCAAAAAAATTGCAGCTTCAGGCTACATTCAAGAGTAGCCCCAGGCCCTGCGATCTGAACAGGCTCCCCAGGGCAACGTAAGCACGCTGCCTGAGCGGCAGTGCCACAGGTGCAAAGACGCACCTGCAGGAACAGCTGTGCACAGGGAAAAGGACAAAGTCCAGCCAAATATGCAGGAAATAGGGGGAGGAGCTCTGAGCAGGGCCTCCCCCTCCACAGGCCTCCTCCCAGCCTCAGGAAGGGGTTTGGGTCCAGCCTCCTCCCATCCCTGCCTAGCCCTGGGGACCAATGGGGTCCTGGCATGCTGGCCACCAGCTGGGACGACAGGGCTCACCTCCCCACTCTGTTTAGCTTGGCTGCGTGGAGCCCGTTGGCCGCCAACAGAAATCACCGCAGTGCCTCTGAGCTCTGCTACCGATGAAATTAATTCCTCCAGATCCGAGAGAGCCGGGCGGGCAGGGAGCGTTCGAGCGGCTGATGGAGCAAACTGCTCTGGCAGCAGCTGTTCCATTTGGGGAACTAATGAGACCCGAGGAAAAACCTACCGAGGGATGCCAAAGACTTGTTTGCTTGTGGAGCTGATAGAACCTTGGCCAAATTGGACAGCAGTGCAAAAATGTCCATCATTTTTTGTTCAATTTTGCGGCTCTGTCTTGCGTTTCAGAAGGAGAAGGATTAAAACTGCGCTTGTCCCCAGGCAACCCCTCATTCCACAAAGATTCAGGGGAGACAGGCACTTTACACCAATGGTGGGTATTCCTAAAGACCCTTTGTCCGGACCCCTTACTGACTCACTCACCACCAAGCCCTGGTCCTTCCCCTTCCAAATTGTTTGGCTCTGTCCTGCCTTTTTGTAGCCAATGCCTACCATCCTGGCAGCTGCTATAATATTTAAAAGCCACAAACCCAGGTGAGCAAAAATATAACCTCTCTTATTTCCTGAAAACTGAATTTGATCACTTTCCGGATCCCCTACTCTATCTGGCTGCAGTAAATCTAATCCTATTCAGCGGAGGATAAACTTGGACCGTTCAGGAAGAACTCGGCAAATTCAAGGTTTCCGTGGCTAGGTCATATGGTCTGTTCCCTCTGTCTTCTCCTTCGAGCTGCATCTGATTTCTGGGGGGGCTGACATGGTAGCATCATGGCATTGGTGGGGAACTATCTGGCCCTCAGTTGTCCCTTGGGAACCCACTGAGAAATACACTGTGGTGTCTTTCGTCAACAGCGTTACTCCTTGTTGACACCACAGGGACTTCGTAATGCCTGCTGGTCTCCAGTCAGCGATGGCCACCTCCCTCATTCACATTGTAAGACTCAGCACCCCAACCATGCTGACCTTGGATGACCTTCAGTGCAGAGGAGTGTGTTCTCTTCTCCCTGGGAGATGCTGGGACGGTGAGAACTCAGCGAGCCTGCCCCTGACCAACATGCTCAGACGACACCCACAGGCGACACTCTTACTCAGCATTCCAAGCTGGGTGGTGCAGAAACTTCTGCGACGCTGGACAGCTGAGGCACAGGTCCTCTCTGCTTGGACTCCTAAACTCACCTAGGGTTTATTCAATCCCTTCCCCCTTGAGACTCAGCTTGAGAGGAGGAAGGAGACAAGGCCTCTTCTAAAAAGTACGTGCAGCAGACTGGCTTTCCTAAAGAGGGGGACAACAATGTCTCTTGTCCAACATCTATTTTTACAGTATAACAGGGACCCTCCATCCATTGAGTAGTGGGGTCTATGCCCCTTTCCCATGAACCTGAGAACTTTATGACTGCCTCGACCAATCGAGTCAGGCGGGAAAAGACGTTACGTGACTTCCGAGGGTAGGCCATTTAAACGCAATGCATTTCCATCTTTCCCTCTTGGGACACGCGCTCCTGGAACGCAGACCCCATGCTATCAAACAGTGCAAGCATCTCATGGATGGATGGAGGGGCTCGTGAAGAGGAACCAAGACCCCTGGCTGAGCACCCCACCAACAGCCAGCACCAACTTGCCAGCCATGTGAACGCACCATCTTAAAACGGATCCTCCTAACAGCCCCACCCCCCATCTGTGCATTCCGACTGTAACAGCCTTCCCCTGGGAGGGATGAAGATGCAACGATGGGAAGGCCGACAATGGGCGAAGACAGTGACATAAGGAATGTCCAGGAGCGACGGAATGCACTGACTCATACCATATAATATCATTTTGACCAAAGCAGATGCAAATCTCCAGTGTTATCCTGTTATCCCGTTCCTTTATTTTCCTTAAATCAACTTAAATCCCACTCTGGCAGCACGCACCCCCCGAGCCGCGAGAGTGGCACGGCTTTTCCTAGATGTTCGTGTTATTTTAGGTTTTAGGCAT
The DNA here is from genome assembly GCF_001890085.2 of Hipposideros armiger. Lineage (NCBI taxonomy): Eukaryota > Metazoa > Chordata > Mammalia > Chiroptera > Hipposideridae > Hipposideros > Hipposideros armiger. The sequence goes on from NW_017731830.1 coordinate 294,537, forward strand.
TATTTGTTATGATTTGGTAGATTATGTTGGGGGTCTGGGAATGCTCACAATTTTTTTTCATATAAATCAGTGGTAATTGCGCCTTTGCTTTATGCCATTTCAGCTTAAGAGAGTTACCACCGGAACGCTATGCTTTCAGGCAGCGGGGGGAATCTGCATGCGCTAGTTTTTGGCCCACACTGTCACTGCTAAGATGTACATCATCCAGGCCAGTCAGCAAAGATCTTTAGGAAGGGCTACATAGTAAATATCTTTACAGACCACATGGTCTCTGTCGCAACTACTGTTATGCCGTTGTATTGCAAAAGCAGTGTGGACCCCAAGAAGAGAGATTCACTGGATGTGAACCCAAGGAAGAATTTACCTGCTGAGACGGACTCCGCATGGTCAATTGAGGGCCCAAGTTTTATAAATTAGGAGAGCCTAGCGGCCACCTGCTGGCAGGTGGGACAGTGTCTACCAGGGAGACTGACTGAACCTCAGCTCCCGCACTACACCCTGCTCCTTTGAAAGCAGTTCCTGGTTTGGTCTTTCAACCAATGGACTGAGACCTGCCCTGTCCAATCAGAGCTGCTCCATAACAACCAATCAGGATGCGTAATACCAACCAATCAGGATGCGTAATACCAACCAATCAAAACCGCGTGATTGGGACTTCCGGTCACAATGACGGAGTAGGTAAACGCTGTATCCACCTCCTCCCATGACTGCATCAAAATTACAACTAAATTATAGAACCACCACCCTTGAGAACCGCCTGAAGTCTAGCTGAACAGAAGTCCTATTACTAAGAATATACTCGTATAGAAGCCACATCGAGACTAGTAAGATGGGAGGAACATGGAACAGGCTGGCCCCACGCCCATGAGTGGCAGTTAAGAATCAGGAAAGATCTCCCACTGAGGAGTGAAAGATCCCAGGCCCCCAGCAGGCTCCCCAGCCCAGAGCACCAGCTCTGGGAAGAGAAGTCCCCACATATCTGGCTGTGAAAATCAGCAGGGACTCAGTCCAGGGGAGACAGAGGGCTGCTGTAGACCCAAGCGTCCTCTTAAAGGGCCTGTGCATAGCCTCACTCGCTCACACACACTCACCCTCAGCACCAGAGAAGGGACAGCCGCTCAAAAGGCACCGGGGGGCCAGCCAAGTGGCGCGATGGTTAAGAACTGGCTTGCGACGCCAGAGGGCCCTGGTTCGGATCCCACATATGAGGGCCAGTGACACTGCCCTCCACAGCTAAGATGCTGAACAACAGCTCAACCTGCAGCTGGGCTGCCGTGAGTCGCTGGCGACGGTGTAGGCTGCAGCCCCTGCGGCAGTGGGTTGCCATGGGCTACCGTGTGTAGCCAGCAGCCAGTGTGAGCGGCCAGCAGCCGCCGTGAGCGGCCATCCAGAAGCCGGCGACTGATCTGCCTCGCCCAGGAAGAGCGCAATGGTGGTGCCAACTTGGGCCAGTGAAGCAACGTCCTCCACAACTAGACTGAAGAACGAAACGACAGCAACTTGTCTGTTTCCTTCCCCCAATTCCCCAATAAAAATCTTTTAAAAAAAAAAAAAAGGCACCAGGGACATATGGGGAGGAACTGAATTATCCGGTTTCAGGGCAAGGGCTGGAGGGGCAGCTCTCTCTGGGACAAAAGTGCCAGCAGGCGCCACTGTTCCTTTGTTGAGCCCGCCCCTCACACAGCCTGCAGACACGGGCAAGCACCAACTCTGAGTCTCCATCAACCTGGCTACCACTGCTATTGCCCCACCCTGGTGATTCTCTGAGACAATGTTCAAATCCAACGGCCTGAGAACCAGGGGCACCGATGTTTAAGGGCAGGAGAAGATGGGTGCCTTAGCTCAAGCAGAAAGCAAATTCACCCTGCCTCCACCTGTTTTGTTCCACTCGACCTCAGTGGACTGGATGCTGCCCACCCACACCGGTGAGGACCATCTATTTTACTCAGTCTACTGAGCAAGCTAGGTGCTTTACAGTTATTTCTAATCTCTTCTCTCTTCTGGAAACACCCTCACAGACACACCCAGAAATAGTGCTTTACCAGCTATCTGGGCATCCCTTAGCCTAGTCAAGTTGACACGTAAAATTAATCATCACTCAAACTCATCGAGTGACCTGCCAACCTGCTGCAATCTTCTCAACCCTAAGGTCATGTCCTTTCTCTGACCTTGCCCTCCGCTGCCCTCCCTCCTTCAACTCTTCAGTGAGCTGAGGCATTTTACAAGACAGCAAGAAGCACTGACTTTAAACAGAGTCTTTTTTCAATCCTGTAAAACACCCCCAAGGGTTAGGAAATGCGATGGCTAGCAATCTGCTTGAAACAGGAAAAGAGAAAAATAAAGGTACAATGAACACAAATTAGCATACCGACACATTATCCTGCCAAATATTGTATTACACTTATCTGTTTACTTGACTTTCTTTCACACACACTGTGAGCTCCTGGACGGCAGAGACCAAATCTCACTCAACCCTGTTGTTCGGCTCAATCCTGGCACATTCCACCTGCTCCATAAACATTTCTTGAATTAAATAAAGTACATCCTGCAGGAATACATGGTGGACGAGTTCCCAGAGTCGTTCTCAACAGCTTATTTAAGACTAAAATAGCTGAAGCCCTCCAAATTTGCAATCTTTAAAATGGCAGATAACAATTCTGGCAACAGCTACTTGTTACAATATTAAATAAGACACCGTCTTAGATAGAGGCAGGTGCCTGCACACAGTAGGACATATATCAATGAGGGGAGGATGAAAAGCAGGCTTAATTCACAAGATGACAGAGAAACTATGGGAGGCATCCACGTAGGTTCTCAACGCAACCTTGGGCCCTTTCAGTGGATTTTGAAGTTAACAAGATGGTTCTCCCCATCACTGCCACTGCCGGTTCAAAAGTAGAGCTTTTCGTCAAATGCACAGAAATAGGATTTCCTTGCCTGGTTTATTGTCTCGATTTGGCTGTACACTAGCACCCCCCCATTTCACAGAAAAGAAAAAGTGGGGCTAGGTTAGTGATCCGGCAATCATAACAGCTACCATTTCCTGAGTGCCTACTATAAGCCAGGTACTGTGCTAAGGCTGCAGGAAGAACACCACCCCAGCGTTAACCTCTGAGGCTCAAAAAGGTTAAGCAACTTGTCCAAGGTCATCAGCCAGCAAGTGGCAGAGCCAGAATTGGAATCCACATTTGCTGATGCCAAAGTGTGGGTTTCTAAACCCTATGTTATGCTGCCTCCTTTCCCCCCAACTCACACACCTGGAAATGCTTAGTACTGTCCTGACGTGATGATAGCTACCTGGAAGCCCTCCACCTCAATGAGGGAAGACGTACTGAGTATTGACCATGTGCTGCGCACAGGCCAACCACGGCCTCCACACTCAAAGTGTTCACGGGTCAGTGGGGAAATAGGGAAGCACAGCAGTAAATGAGATGTGTAGGCACATGAGTATAAATTAAATGTTGCATCACAAAAAAAGAAAAAGGAAAGCAGGCAGCTCCCTCTGGGTTGGAGGGATTGACAGCTTTGTGGAAGAGATGATGACTGAAAGCTGAGAAAGTGAGCGCTGGGGAGACCCGACTCCATTTGGGATCAACTATGCCGGAGTCGGGGCCTCAGGGGGTCCGAGCAGCTCTTCTTGCTGCAGTGTCTGGGTAGGACTTGAGGCGCTACGTGGCAGATAAGCCAGTCCACTCCAGAGCGTATCTACTGTTTTGTCTCCACCAGAATTCTCTTCTGGTAATTGGGCCTTTCCCACCTCTATTTATAAGATTTCCATAAGATTCACAAGTTTTTCTTGGGCCTCAAGCCACAATGGATAGGCTCTGAGACAGGAACTTGACCCAAACTGGGTCAATCAGAGGCCAAGATTATTTTTATTTGCACCCACAGAGGGCAACAGATGGCCTCTCACTGGCTGGCGCAACCATGATTTGCAGAAATCAACACCTGGTGCTGCCATGTTTCCTACTGCATGAAAGTAAACTCATCCATCATGAGAGAATGAAGCTGACACTTGGAGGGGCAGAAACAAGAGAACCACAGTCCTGCACCAGTGGTTCATGAGGCCTGGCTCTCACCTACCCCTCCTGTGGTTGTTCGACGCTTGCTTGGATTCTGTGTGCCAGCAAATCCCCTAGTGGCCCAAGCAAATGCGAGTTGGGTTTCTGTCAATTTCAACCAAACCAATATATTTGTGCTTCTTAGTTTCTAAAAGGTAATCAATTAGTACCAATTCTGGCTTCTTCTATTCTCTTTAGATTTGACACTTGACATACCTGTAAAGCACCTAGCATGTGTCAGACCCACCTCTAACTAGGATTGAGGAGGCTTGCTCCAGGGCACTGAAATTAAATTTAAATATCAGTGGATTGAGAGGGCCTTGGAAAAATGGGTGAAGCTCTCAAACTTTGAAAAAACAAATTACTGGTGATAGAAAGAGAACTGACTCTGGGTGGTGAACACACAATGTGACATATAGATGATGTATTACAGAATTGTACACCTGAAACCTATGTAATTTTGCTAACAATTGTCACCCCAATGAACTTTAATTAAAAACAACAAAAAAAGAAAAAGAATAAAATACTCTTTAAGATGATGTTGTCAGTCAAACGTAAAGAGAAGGATGTCATATCTTGCTGTCACTTAATTTTGGTAGAAAAATATGCTCCACAAAAAGGTGACTCGTCTTTTTGTTCATCCTAAGATTGACTGCATCGCTGTTAGCAACACTGAAATTATATTAAACATATGCTATGTAATGTAAAACTTAGTTTTTTCCAATTTTTAACTCCATCTTTTATCCCTTCATGATTTTCCCTCACTATCTACTGTGAAATCCTGATTTCTTTTTAAAGGAGCTTCACGTTCAGTGGGCTGACCTGAGCCTAAATTATCTCTGGATAACAAGGACCTCCTGTAGTTAAAATAAGTCGTCACAAGGTGGTGCATGATGGGAACATTTTGTGCTACTTCCCCAGAGTGACAAATGACACGTCTCAGCCAGTACCAATGGGTCCAGGGGGTCCCGAGTGCCTGCCCTCATGAAACGCTCAGTCTAGCTGAGACTCAAACCTCTGCCAATCAAACCACTGCTTCTGCGGCCAAAGCTAGTGAGAGAGTGAGAGAAATTCTCCCCGGGGCAGCAGATGCCCTAGAAGCTCCTAGCAGATGCTCTCCGTGGGGAGGCATTTGTACCATAAATACCTCCCTCTAGAGCAGGAATCTGCCCAAGTTTTCTGTCAAGGGCCAGGCAGTAAGGATTTTAGGTTTTGCAGGCCATACAGTCTCTCTTGCTACTGCTGAACTCTGCTGTGGCAGCACAAACGCGGCCACTGACAGACAAGATGTAAATAATTGGGCGTGGCTGTGTGCCGATAAAACTTTATTTACAAAAACAGATGGCAGACCGGATTTGGCCCTCAGGCCTTAATTTGCAGACTCTTGCTCTAGGGCATTTTAGGGAACAGGGGTGTGCTGGTCCTAGGCCTGTTTGTTGCAGACACTTGTCCCCGTTCACAGCTGGCCTCACTACTTGCAGGCTCCTGAATCAGTCAGCAGCCGGCCACAGCGGGCAAGACATTGGGCGGTGGGAGGAAGAACAAAGCCAGGATATTTTTCCCTCCCTGCACCCAGGTTTGGTTGGCTTCACAGACAGCAGCTCTGACTTCACTGAGGCTACAGACCCCCCACCCCCAGACATGTAACATGGTCCCAGCTTCCACTGGGAGGTCCCAACACAAAGCTCTGCCAACCCCACTCCCTCCCTTTGCCCCTCAGCCCCGCTGATGCTGGTAGCTTTCCACCTGGGTTGTACCATAGCCTCTGCTGGGCTGCCCAGCTTCTGTGTCAGTCATGCCTGGGTACAGTCCCTTGGTTTTAGAAACTTTGTTTCTTTTTATTTTCCTGATTGGCCCCTGGTGGATCCAAGCAAAGATTATGCCATTGTTTTTCGAAAGCAAACAGGGCTGAGAAACACTGCAGGCGGGGCCTGAGCGGATTTGAAAGATGCTATCGTTTCCTGGCTCCGCTGGATAAAATAATGAGTTTAGCAGGGAAAGCACTTTGCACTGAGAGGGAAGCTTTCAGCAGTGCTTGACCTGAGCTGATGGATGGGGTGTGTGCTTGCAAAGCTGCACCCGCTCGCTGCTGTGGAAGTAACACAGAAAGGGGGTGAGGAAATGAAAGGATAGGACGCCCCACCACGTCAGCACTGTGGGGGCAGCTGGCCAGCCAGGCAGGTGGACATCCAAGGGCCCAGGGCTGGAGGAGCAGGCGTCTCATGCAAGGTCAAGTGGAACAGAGCCTGAAAAGCATCCTCTGGATCTCAGGCCCTGGGGTCACTGGCCGACTTACCAAGAATGCGGAGCTTCCGTTCTAGGAGGGGACGATGGTACCTATCGGCTGTCGTGTCACACATCACCATAAAACTTAGCAGGTCAAAGCATCACACACTACATATCTCACAGTTTCTGTGGGGTCAGGAGTCTGGGCACAGCTTAGCTGCCTCCTCTGCTCCAGGGTCCCTCACAAGTTGTAATCGAGGTGTCGGCCAGACTGGGGTCTCATCTGAAGACCCAGCTAGGGTATTCCACTTCCAACCTCACACGGCTGTTGGCAGGATTCAGTCCCTTGAAAGGCTGTTGGACTGAGGGCCTCAGCTCCTTGCTAGGGGGTGACTGGGGGCCTCTCTCAATTCCTTGCCTCATGGGCCTCTCCCTGTGGCTGCTTCTCATCAAGGCATGCCAGCTAAGAAGGCTACAGAGAGTCAGCTACCAAGATGGAAGTCACAGTCTAATCGAAGAACTGACAGCCCCTCAGTGTGGCTGTGTTCTATCAGCTCGGAGCAAGCTACTCAGACTGAGGTTGATTACACAAGGGCATGAATACCAGGAGATGGGGGGGGGGGTGTCCCTGGGGGCCTTCAGAGAAGCTGCCTGCCAGAGAGAGCAAGACACTAAGCAAGAAAAATAAGGAAACGAGGTGACATATTAGGCATAGTAGATATAGGGGGCAATATGGCAAAGACTCGGGATGGGCAACACGGGGATATCATGGTGAGTAGCCAGTCAAGCCCTTGCTGAGATGGCAGCATTTCTGTAAAGAATGGAAGGAGGTGATGGCATGCGCCTGGCTAAAACCTGGGGGCAGAGCCTTCCAAGCAGGGGGAACAGCAAGTGCAAAGGTCCTGGGGTGGGAGTCGGGTTGGAGTGTTGAGGACCAGCACTAGGAGGCTAGACTGGAGCGAGGAGAGGGCGACAGACAAGAGATGATCACAGAGAGGCAACGGGAGGCCGGATCGTGCAGGCCTTGTGGGGGAGACGGGAGCTGCTGCAGGGTTTCAAGTAGAGGAGCACGCGGGCACTGGATGGAGCGCCCGTCATGGGGAACCCCTGAATTCTCCTGCTCCACTCCTCCTCCTGCTCCTGCCAGAAAGGGCGGCAGGAAGGCTGGCCAAGGTCCACGCAGCCAGCTGGGACTGGGCAGACAGGAGTGCGTGCAGGACCACATGCTTCCAGAGGTGGCCTGGGTTGCCTTGGCAACAGGGGCCTCCAAAACCCTCCCCAGGGACTCCCCGGGGCGGCAGCAGGCCTGGCTCATTTCTTGTAATCCAGCAGTATGAGGACATAAAGAAATCAATTTATTGGCACAAACAGTCCGTTAGGCTGGGGCTCTTATTCTCCCCAGAATTCTACTCAGTGCAGAGCTCCCCAGATCTGTGTGGAGTGAACGGGTGAGCATTTCCCTTGGCGGGAATGGGCCTCTCATGAGAGGGGCACGGTGGTCTCCCCGACACTTCACCGAGTCAAGAGCCAAGGCTATGTGGGGATGGCTCTGGGTTCCAATCCAGCTCTGCCACCTGTAGCTATGTGACCTCGGGCTACTCCCATAACCTCTCTGAGTGCCATGCTCAAGCCGGCCCAGTGTTTTCCAGGGCAAGGAAGCCGCCGCAGGCTGTGTGCCCGCCAGTTCTTCCATACAGGACAGAAGCCCGTGTGCCCCAGATCCCTCATCTCCTTCAAAGCTTTGCTCAAATGCCACTTCCTCCGCGAGGCTCTGCCTGCACGGCCCACGGCAACATCGGGAATATCCAACGACCTGTCACATGGGAGAAAAGGGGCTCAACCTCATTCATCATTACGGAACTGCAAATTAAAACCACAAGGCACACTGCCCCTTTGCAACCAAGCTTCTCAAAACCAGGAATCTATGCCTATTTCCAGTTCTTCCCTCTCGGTCCCTCCTCGGCCCCCTGCAATCCCTCTGCAGCCTCTACAGCAGCCCTTCATGACATTCACCAAGGACCTCAAGGTTGCCCAAACAGCCAGACTGGGGCCCAGGTTAGATCCTGCCTTTTCCACGTCCCCATAAAGGAGAGTGAGATGTAAGCGCCACAAATGCTCCACGAGAAATCTCTTCCCAAGGCGGCCACAGGGCACGTCCTGTGAAGGTCAAAGGCAAACTCATTTGGGACAACCCAGACTTTCTCCTGCTTGTGCTCCCACCACATGCATGCGCGCCCACACACACCCTGCTCCCCAGCGCTCCACGAAGCCAAAGGTTGGGGGCGGGGGCGGGAGACGCCCCAGACGTCCTCCCACTGGGCTCGCCCTTCCTCAGACACCTCTGGCTGAGCTCCACAAATGGCCACTGCTGCTGTCTGGCTGGATTTCCGTCTGACAGCTCTCCATTAACGCTCACAGACAGCACATCGTGGCCTTCCCAGCCGGCCTCTCCCGGGGGCGCTCGTGCCTGGGCCCCACTTCCCACACTTTATGTTCCTCTCAAACCCCGCTCAGCTCTTACCCCCCGTCTCTCGTGATGGATGAGACAGACCACACATGGATCCCCAGAAGGCAACCTTTCATTCAGCAGTTACACCCGACAGCCCCAGGATGGGCCCCGGGGCTCTAGAAATGGATCAGACACAGCCCCCTGCACCTCAGTTTCTCTAAGGGAATGTACCCGCCTCTTAGAGTCCAGGTGAAGATTAAATGACAGGATGCATTCGGCAAATCCCCTGCTCCTAGTAGGCGCTTGGCAAACTCCCCCTTAGAGGGGACAGGTTTGCATCATTTACACTTGTCACAGGGGCCAGCTGAGGCGAAAGACACACATAGGCAGCGGGGCTGGCGCCGTGACTGTGGGACGTTGGCAAAAGTCCCCACCTCTGCAAAAAGGGCTCCTGCCAAGTTCAAATGCAACAACACGTACCCCATGCATCAGGCAGGGTTTGGCACTGGTCATTATTTAGCGCTACTGCGGTGACTTTTAACTAATATTTATTAAGCATGGTTGCCAGCACTGAGCCAAACATTTTATGAATATTAACCCACTTCATCTTCAAACAACCCTATGAAACGAGTATTTTATTATTATTATTATTAACATAACCTTCCCCATGTACAGAGACGGAAATGAAAAACACCAAGAGGTTAATTTGTCTATGGGAGCTCAGAGGCTAAGAGGCAGAGCTGGGGTTTGAACTCGGAGCAGGCAGTCTGACACCCCAACCCTCAGCCTTCACTGCCATTCGCTGCTGTTATGAGTATTTTTCCACACCCCGCCTACCTCGCTAGGTTGGGCAAGGATCAAATAGGACACAGTCAAGTCCAAGGTCACATAGATATTCTGTCGAAAAACTGAAAAACAGGTATTTCACGCAAAACTCTTGTACACAATCCAACATTCCCCGTTACATCATCCACAGTTCTGAGTATTAATAGTGTACTCCCAGCCAGTGTTTCCTCCAGCTTCGAAACAGAATGGCAATCCTTCAAACACCCTAAAAACACACCTGCTTGAGGGGTGTTGTGCTGGGTGATGTTTTGGCCAAGCTTGCGTGGTTTAATTCCCACTCATTTGGAAGGGGTGTGTGATGTGCTTCCGCCATCCTGAGTGTGCTTAAGCCACAAAACCTGCACAGCACGCTAACAATGGTGGCTCGCGCGTACCCCGCGCTTCATGGGTCAGGCACCCCTCCGTGGGTTTTACATGTGTGGATGCAGCCCCTGGGGGTAGGTGCTGCCATTAGCATTCTCATCTTACAGGTGATGAAACGAAGGCACCGAATTCCAAGCGCTTGCCTGATATCACCCAGCTGGACACTGGCTCCAGGGACCACATGCCATGCCGTCCATCCAAGGAACCCAAGGTGAATGGCGACTGTGATGCCCCTCCCCACCCACCATGCCCCAGCCAGCTTTCACCATGACCCAGCTCTCTCCAAAGAGCCTGCTGGTCCCTGGGAAGAAACAAGTCACGTTGAATCCTCTCTCAAAGCTAATTCGGCCATTTACTCTCAATTTGTAGCGGATGCTGTCGTCTCTCAGATTTCAAAGAAGATGAATGCATGGGTCAAATTAAATTAAAGAATTTAATTGAATAAGACAGAACGAGACAGCTTGATGGAAGACTTTGGTCCGATAACGAGAGAGTAGAATCGCGTGCTCCTAAGGCCTGGGTGTGACGGGGAGCTCGTCTGGCCTCTCTGCATCCGCAGGAAAACCAGTTACGCCAATTAAGGGTGAGATTGCCCTGGGCTGGTGTGGGGGACATGTTCCCAAGCATGTACCACCAGATGACCACGTCCCAAACCTGCCTGTCCTTCCCTGCCTCCCAGTTCTGAGCCCCTGAAAGTCAGGGACCTGGTCCACAAGAGGAGCCCTACAAAAGAGAGAGAGGCAGACAGACAGACAGGACAGAGAGAGACAGAGACAGACAGAGAGAGAGAGAGACAGAGAGACAGAGAGAGAGGGAGAGTGAGACAGAGAGAAAGAGAGAAAGAGAGAGAGAGAGAGAGAGAGAGAGAGAGAGAGGGAGAGAGAGAGAGAGAG
>NW_017731830.1:305524-317072 GCF_001890085.2 Hipposideros armiger
GAGAGAGAGAGAGAGAAAGAGAAAAAGGGAGAGACAGAGACAGAGACAGAGAGAAGGGGGAGAGATAGAGAGACAGAGACAAATAGAGACAGAGAAAGAGAGAGAGAGAAAAAAGAGAAAGAAATAGAGAGCGAGAGAGCGAGAGAGAGAGGGTTGAGATTTGACCAGTGATCCACAGTGATTACAGGCCCCACCCCAGATGTTCCCGACCAGAATTCACATCTTATCATTAAACTCGGAGCAGGACGGGCTTTAACACAGCGGTTCTCACCCGTGGCTGCACATCAGAATCACCTGAAGAGCTTTTAAAATGTCCAGATCCTCAGGCCACACTCCATCCCTTTCCTGCAGTATCTCTGTGGGGGGGGACCTAGGCATCAGCATTTTTTTTTAAAGCTCCCAGGTGATTCCAATGGGCGGCCACAGTTGAGAACCAGGATTAAAATCAGATGGCCTGGCAATGCTGGTTTCCTGTTCCCACGCGGCATCAAGTGGCTGGAGGTGGAGGAACTCTTCCCCAACCCGCCCTGGCTTCGTCGTGCGTTTCCATCACCTGCCAGGTGCCACACGCCTGTGGTCCCTGACTTCTATCTAGGCATGAGGTCCCTGATGCTCTCTTTTTCCCAGGACCCTCTCCCTACATTCCCCATCTCCCCCCACTCTTTTAACAGATCCATTATCAGGAAGCCGCCAAGCAGTTTCTAACGAAGTAAATGACCCAGAATATTATGCCCCAGCAATTCCACCCTTAGATTTACACCCAACAGAAATGAATTTACATGCCCACCAAGAGGCCTGTACAAGACCATTCACAGCAGCTTTATTCATAATAGCCCAAACTGGAAACAACCCAACCCACCGTCACCAGAGGAAAGGACAAACTGTGGTACATCCATCCACTGAAATACAGCTCGGCAAGAAAAAGGAGCCAGCTATTGACCTGTGCAAAATACGGATGAATCTCAAAAACCTTGCGGTGAGGGAAAGAAGACAAACACAAAAGCCTACTTGCTGTAGGGTCTCATCTACATGAAATTCTTTTAAAACTCAAAATGAAGATATGGTGACAGAAGTCAGAAGAGTGGTGGCCTCTGAGGTGGGAGGAGACACAGCTGGGAACAGTCACGAGAGAACTTTCTGGACTGGTGGGAATGTTCCTTATCTTGATCTGGGTGATGGTTATGGAGGTGTGTCCACTGTGAATACCTGTGCAATTACAATGAAAGAGTCAAACAGCCACAGTGAACGTCATGACCATGTCCGACAATTCCCCAAAACCCAGAAAACGGAGTCAGCAGGCTGGAAGGGGACGGGGTGCTGCTCAGAGCCAAGTTTTACCAACAGGCGGGAGGGACCGGGGGCAGAAGCCAGCTTGGTTAAGAAGCTGTCACCCTGTGATTATATACGTCGGTCACTTTGCTTCCAAACTACTTCTTCTAACATCCTCCCACGAGCATATTGCCACTGTTACCTGGGAGGACCAGTAAAATCTTCATTTGCACCTGTTGTCCCTGTGTCATTATAAATAGCATGTCCCAGCTGGGAAGATACATCATATAGCTGCCTCCCTCACACAAATTGTGGACCAAGCGGCATCTGGGGAGAACGCGCCCAGGAGAAGAAATCGCAGCCCCTGCTGTGATTCCCCATCGCGATGCTTCTGAGTCACAGCCGAACAGGGGAACAAGCACTCTCACTCTCCACTGAGGTCTGACCACACTCACACCCCACTGACCACACGGGCCTCGTCAGCACAAGGATGAGCTCAGAGCAGCGGGGATGTGGCTCTGCAAAGCCTGGCTCGCGTCCTGCCCCGGCCCAAGCCAAACCACCCGCTCCATCCTCCCAGGGTGACATCCGCGCTTAAAAGCATCACGTGGGGCCCATTCAAGGTGATGAACGACGGGTTCTATGTCAGAAACTGGCCCCGCTCCCCAGATCCTTCCCTAACCTTGGGACTTAAAGGAAAGGCAGACAAATTTGGTCTCTACTTATTTGGGGGCGGAACTTTTTTTTTTTTTTTTTGAGCTGACTAAATGACATCCTGCTTTCTCAGGATCGGAACACACACTGTGTATAGTTGAGGCATCCCTGTGAAAGTCACCTTGCAGGAATGGTCTGGCCAACTCGGCCCAGGGCTGCCCAGTGAGGGCTGGTTTCCCAGTCAGGGGAGGTGCCTAGATTCTGGTTTGTGGCCCAGCCACCTCCTGAGGCTGGAGACACACACGCGTGTCCTGGTTTGGCTCAGCGGACCGCCAGCATCGACAACCGAACCCGCAGGTAGATGGGTCTGCAGATTATTTTAGCCCCCAGCCTGTAAGTCTTCCTACTGAGGACACAGACTTTTTGGAGCAGGGACAATCCACCCCACTGTGGCCTGTCTCAAGCCCTGGCCTACAGAAACTGTGAGGAGAAATAAAATATGATGGCTATTTAAGCCCGTGTGTTCCGGGGTGATTTGTTACGCGGCCGTTGATCACTCACACAGAAAGAACCTGAACGATGCCTTCTCATGCAGCATCCAGCTATAAAACCTTACAGGAGGACTGGGATTGGTCCTTTTTCAGGTAGGTGCCCACCTCTGGACCCATCATGGAAGCCAGGACAAAGCTACACTCTGATTGGCCCAGCCACTGGCCAAAATGGGACATCATGATGGACCGCTCCACTTCCAAGAGAAGGAGGGAGAGAGGGGTCCTCCCAAGGAAATCACACTGGCAGACCAAAGCAATGTCACACATAGTGGGTTCATGGTTAGCCATGTCCCGGACTTTCCTGCTCCTGTTAGCTGTAGTGCTGTCCTCTGCTGATGTCAAAATGGTTAGCCCTTTACTGATGGTTCCCACGGATAACTCTGCCAGGGCTCTTGATGCCACTGCTATTGCCAAGACCAGCCTTGCCCACTGATGCCTTGAGCTACATGTTTACCTTTTCGTGGCCATTGCATTTTACTCCTGGCCTTAGGAATCAAGTATTATCTGAATGGGATGCACAAGAGGCCCTGGGCTGGACCACCAAACCACTCAAAGGCAGAGATTCAAAAGCACAGAAGGATTTGCAATTGCTGACTTGAAGATGGAGGGGACCAAGGGATGCAGGTGGTGGCTAGGAGCCGAGAGCGCCCCCCCCACCCCGACAGCCAACAGGAAATGGAGACCTCAGTGCTGCAACCGCTAGGTACTAAACTCTGCCAGCCACCAGGCGAGCTCAGAAGCGGGTTCTTCCCCACAGCCTCCCTACGAGCCCTCAGTCCAGCTGACACCGTGATTTCAGTCTGGTCACACCCTGAGCAAAGAACTGTCAACCGACAGAACTGTGAGCTAGCAAATTGGGTGGGGAGAGGGGGGTGTTCTTCTTCTTCTTTATTGTGGCCAAATACACATAACGTAAAATTTACCATTTTTATCAATTTTAAGTGGACAGTTCAGTGGCATTAAGTATATTCACATTGTTGTGCAGCCCAATCCACCTTCATCATCCCAAACTGAAACTCTCTTCCCATTAAATAATAAATTTCCATGCCTCTTCCCCCGCCCCACCCCACCAGCTGCTGGCAACTGCTATTCTGTTTCTTTCTCTATGAATCTGACCATTTGAAAGACCTCATATAAATGGGATCATACAGTCTTTGTGCCTCTGTGACTGGCTTATTTCACTGAGCATGTTTTCAAGGTTGATCCACGTTGTATCATGGGTCAAAATTTCCTTCGTTTGTAAGGCTCAAGAATGTCCTTTGCAGAGATCTGCCCCATTTTGTCTGGCCAGGCATCCATTGATGGGTGGCATCTACCTTTGGGCTATTGCAAATAATGCTGCTGTGAACATAACGTGTGTGTGTGTGTGTGTGTGTGTGTGTGTGTTACGTGCCACTGAGTCGGCTCTGATTCCTGGCGACCCTGTAAATGAGTGACACCCAGTGTCCTGTCCTCACAGCCCTGCTCAGCTCCTGCAGACTCCTGCCTGGGGCTTCTTTTATGGACTCCATCCATCTTATATTCGGTCTCCCTCTTTCCCTGCTGCCTTCTCTTTTCCCAGCATTACTGTCTTTTCGAAAGAACCCTCCCTCCTCCTGCTGTGGCCAAAGTAGGACAGCTTCAGTTTTCTCATTTTTGCCTCCAGCCATGTTTCAGGCTTCATTTGCTCTGAGACCCACTTGTCCATCTTTCTGGATGGAGGTCCAGGGTATCCGTAAAAGCTCTCCTCTAAAACCATATTTCAAATGAGTCCATTTTTGTCCTATTAGCTTTCTTCACTCTCCAACTTTCACACCCATGCATAGCAATTGGGAAGGCGAAGGTGTGGGTGGTGTCCCCAGCGACACATCTGTGCTCCTGATGGCTCTGGCCCTTCCACTGCTGTCCCTCTGAGTCTCAGCCCCCTCTTGAGTTCTTGGCTGCGGTCTCCATTTGAATTGACGACTGAGTGAAGGTTAGCAAAACCTTTAACAACTTCAATGTCTTCATTGTCTATATTAAAATTGTGTATTCCTTCTGTGGTCATGATCTTTGTCTTCTTGATGTTCAAAGGCAGTCCTGCTTTGGCACTTTCTTCTTTCATTTTCATCAAAAGTCATTTCAAATCATTGCTACTTTCTGCCAGGAAGATGATGCCATTTGCATATCTTAAGTTACTGATATTTCTTCCACCAATTGTCACTCCTTTCTCTGAATCGAGCCCAGTTTTTTGTATAACACATTTTATTACAAATTAAACAAACAGGTGTACAACTATCTCTGCCAGTCCCTATTTTCAATTTTTGGGGGTATATACTCAGAAACAGAACTGCTGAATCATGTGGAACGCTATTTAATTTTTTTGAGGAACCACCATGCTGTTTTCCATAATAGCGAAATAGGTATTATTTCAAACTGCAAAATGTATGCTAATGTGTAACTCAGTAATTAATTACACTTGAGTTCCCTCTCTCCCTCCCTATCTCCTATCTCACCCCCTACCCCACCCCAACCCCGGCCCCGGAGATAGTAACTGCTTCCTACATCTGCCATCCACATATTGTTTAGAGTTTTCTTTGCCTCTCTGTGTAGCTAATCCCCTCTACTGGTTACTGGTTAATAATTCTTTATAAGATTTTCCCTATTTAAATTACTGGTGAGGTCTGCATCCCCTGAACGGTCCCTGATGGGTAGAATCTCTAATAAACATTGTGTTCTACATGGAAATTAATTTGGAAAAATGGTTACAGTCAGCCCCTGACAAATGGCAGACTCGGCGACATCTCCTCATTTTCAATTGTAAGTTCGTAACAGTTTGAATTTGTTTGGGTTTGTTTTGGGTGCAATTCATAACTTGAACCTCTGTCATATTACATATTCCTGTGTTTAAATGGTATATTGGAAATAAACAATGACAGCACAGAAAGGATCTCAAGGAAAAGAAAGAGAACTTGGGTTTTGTCACTTCTGTCATTGTACTTGGCCACTCGGGAGTTTTGATATGTGTTTAAATTTTAAAATAGTTAAAAGGTACAAATGACAAGGTGTACATCTTTCTGGTAGGTCTGAATTTTGATTAATATAGTAAATATTTCACTGAATTTGAATAATATGTTTAAAATGGAACTTCATACTTCTTTTTAAATTATTTTAAATCTAAGGATGAATCAAGAAAATAATGATTACTACTGACTATTAAATGATTCTTACTGAGCATAGTTTGGTTGTACAATGGAGGGAAGTATTAAAAAATAATCTACATGGGTGCAAAATCCTAGGTGTACTCCTGGGGAATATACTCAGTAAGAGTAACATTAGATTTGTACTTGTTGTATTATTATAAATATTACTTTGTCTTTATTCAATATACTAAAGCAATTTTAAGTCAAACAGCACAAAGAAATACAGACTAGGCCAGATTTTTACCTTCTAAATCCCCTTCTCTAAATTGTCCTCCCTAATTCAATTTGCTCCCCACCTTTCTGTACAGACGCTGTGTTTCAAGCTTTGCTCTTAAGCCAACACAGCAATACTGGGATTGTAAGTTTCCTAAACCTTCCTCTTCTCAGCTGCTGCTTCTAAAATAAAAGGATGGAAGCACTGAATTCCCCCGAAAAGATGGGAGTAGAGTTTCTGGCCATGGTCCCTCTGACCTGTGGGCTACCCCTCCCGGACCGGTCCTCCGAGATCTCTCTGTGCCTCTCTGAAGACCCAGCTGTCTCTCAACCCCATGTCCCTGAAACCCAGAGCAGGGAACACAGGGGCACGGTACCCCAACCCAGTGCCCACGTATTGACCGGCTACCATGGCAATGAGAGCGAAGCCCCGTTAGCCCTGAGCTGCTCTATCTAGGAGCCCCACTGGACCCCACAGGGAGGAGGGTTATTGATTCTCTCCTTGTGCAACTCTCTTCCTTCCTGCCACCGCTGCACACTGACTCCACAGCACCGCTGAGCAGAAAAGGGCCCTGGATCATCGATGCGCCTGATTTATAACCGAGGAAACCCGTCAGCATCGGCTAAGGTGACACTGCGCTTGAGTCCCCAGAGCTGGGGGCTGTGCTTCTAAGATGTCCCATCAGGGGATCGTCATACGCAGCCCCAGTTAAGAGCCACCGCTGTACAGGGCACGAACAGAGTTTCCAGAAGCAAATACCGGTGGGTTTCTGACCCAAGATGCTAACCCCACCCAGAGCCGGGACCTCCACAGCATGATACGATTTTCACCAATCAGATTGACAAAGATCAAAAGTTAGATAAACACAGACAAAGGGCTAATCCCCCTTGTTCATAAAGTGTTTCCACAAAATGGATCATGAAGAGACCAATCTCCTTGTCAAATGGGAAAAGGGCAGAGGAGATGAACAGAGTTGACAGAAAAGGAAGTTTACACATGATTCCTAAATATATGAGAACGTGATCACTTCATTCATAATAAGGAAATTTAATCAAACAGCCCATCCAAAAGTTTGGTAATACACTGATAAGGCCATGGGGCTGGCGAGCAGGCACATTGGTAGGACCCCACAGGGGCAGTACCTATGAAAATGACAAGTGCTTTTCATCTTTGAGCCAATTTCACTCCTAGGAATTGAACCAACTTATATAACTGCACATGTGTGAAAAGAGTTTAGTGCAGCTATATTCACATGCAGCAGTGTCTGTAGCAGCAAAAGATGAGAAGCAGCCCATCCCATAACAGGAGACTCGTTACATTAATTACAGTACAGCCATACAGTGAAACACTCAACTGGACAACCATTTAAATAAAAGCAGGGGTCAAATCAATGAAATACTCCCCAGACGTTTTAAATGAAAAAAAAAATGACATGGTGTAAAACAGTGTGTGGTTGACAAAGTTATTTTCAGCAATGAGCGTTTAATAATCATGAATGATCATTATTTTCTCAACTCATACTTGGGATTTAAAATAAATAATTAACTTTTGAAAGAACACATGTCTATGTTAAAAATATTGAAATGTGTACACATACAGCATAGGTATACTTTCATGATACAGATAAGTCTGGAAAGATACACACACAACTGGTTACAAGGCAAAGGATCTGAACATTTTCCCAAAGGAGACATACAGATGGTCAACAGGTACATGAAAAGATGCTCTCCATCACTAACCATCAGGGAAATGCAAATCAAAACCACAACGAGATACCACCTCACACCTGTCAGGATGGCTATTATCCAAAAGACAAGAGACAAAAAATACTGATGAGGATGTGGAGAAAAGGGAATCCTCATGCACCACTGATGGGAATGCAAACTGTGCCACTATGGAAAACAGCATGGAGGTTCCTCAAAAAATTAAAAACAGAACTGCCCTATGGTCCAGCACTTCCACCTTTGGGAATATAGCCAAAGAAAATAAAAACACCAACTCGAAAAGACTTGATTGCAGTATCATTTACAACCAAGATATGGAAGCAACCTAAGTGTCCTTCAGTGGCTAAATGGATAAAGAAGAGGTGGTCCATCTATACAATGGAATATCATTCCGCCATAAAAAAAATAAAATAAAATAAAGGAAATCTTGACATTTGTAACAATATGGGTGGACTTAGAAGGTACTGTGCTAAGTGACATAAGTTAGACAGAGAAGACAAATGCCATATAATCTCACTTATATGTGGAATCTAAAAAAAAAAAAAAAGCTCATAAATACAGAGAACAAACTGGTGGATGCCAGGGGCGGGGGTGGGTGGGTGAAACGGATGAAGGGCTTCAAATTGTACAAAAATAAGTTGTGGGGATGTAATGTACAACATGGTGACTATAGCTAATACGACTGCTTTGTATACTTGAAAGTTGCTAAGAGAATAAATCTGAGACATTCTCATCACAAGAAAAAAAATTGGGAACTATGTATGGTGACCCATGTTCACTAGACTTATTGTGATCATTATGCAAGGTACACAAACATCAAATCGTTATGCTGTATAACTGAAACTAATATATGGTCAGCGATACCTCAATTAAAAAAAATAAAATGTAAGGGTTACAAGCATAACTGGAGCCACAGATAAGTACTGGAAGCAAAATGGTTAATTCTCAGATTGTACAGGAATGGGGTGTAGCCATCACATGAAAGAAAAAGCTTCCGCAGCAAGGACACAATGAACTGGAGATGCTGGGGATTGAACCCAGGACCTCATGCATGCTAAGCATGCGCTCTACCACTGAGCTACATCCCCATCATGCACAGTGGTGGTTTCCTAAACTACCCTTCAGGAAATAAAAGAGACATGTACTCCTCTTAAAAAATATATACTGGTTACAGTGGCAGCTAGTTTTTTTGCGGGGAGGAGGAGAGCAGTGGGTCTGTAGGGGGGAGGTTCCAGGAGTTAAGAGCAAAGGCAATTTACTTTTCACTCTATGCTTTTGTATGATTGGAGTCTTTTTACCATGAAAGCACTGCCTACTTAAAATAAAGATGCAGGGCCGGTGGCGCGATGGTTGGGAGTTGGCTTGGGATGCCAGAGGGCCCCGGTTCGGATCCCACATATGAGGGCCAGTGACACTGCCCTCTACAAATAAATAAATAAATAAATAAAAATAAAGATGTGAAGTAAAATAACAGGCAAGAAAAGGTTAAAAAAAAACACCCTACTTTTCTGGAATAATGTCCCCATTTTACGGATGGAAAACTGAGGCCCAATAAGAGAAGGGTTTCCTCTGCCCACAAGGCCCCAGCTCCCGGACGCAATGGGGCCGCCTCCCTCTGAGGCCCAGAATCCTTTGTTCTTCCCTGGGTTAGAGCACCACTCATGCTTTTATTACCAGCACCTCCACTTCCTGTCCACCTCTGTGCCTTCAGGACTCAGCTCAGGGTATCCATCACTTTTGTTCCTCCATTCATCTTGCAGCCAACATCTGAAGACTGACCATGGTCCAGGCATGACGCTAAGTGCCAGGAGTACACTGATCAACCTCAGGGTCAAGGACCCCCCTGGCCTTGTCCACTGCACAATTTCAGGAATTGCCATTCACATACAAGTAGACTATTATTTAACGAGTAACCCCTGGATTTCTACAGCTCACAACCTATCTAACTATGCCCAGTAACATCCAATAATCCAGCGGAAACGATAAATGAAACAAAGCAGTATGTACTTCTTTTCACTGGAATGAGGGCAACGGAGGACAGGAACCAGGTATTACAAGAGAAAACAACAGGAGGGGCCTATTTCGGGTTTCACAAAAGCCATTCTGAGAAACTGATATTTAAACTACAGAGATTGTATTAGTTAGGAATCTTATTTTGTTGCCAGTAGCAGAGACCCAACTTAGTAGCTTTAACAAGAGTTTCCTTGTTCTCTCATTCCACCAGGAATCAGAGTTAGGCAGCCCCTCGGCTGACAGCAGCTCCACGAGTTATCAGGAGCCCAGGCTCCTGGTATGTTTCTACTCCACGTTCCTTAGCATGCGGCTTCCATTCTCCAGGTTGTCTCATGGTTCAAAATGATTGCTAGAGCTCCAGCCACCACGGCTGCATCAGACCCCAGGAAAGAGCAAGGACAGAGAAATCAGGGAACATACCCCACCCATTTAAGGAGAAGGCTGTGCCTTACAGAATCTTCCACTTCCAACTCATTGACCAGAAATTGGTCACGTGGACACATCATGCTGCAAGGGAGACTGGGAAATGCAGTATGGAAGGCATCGGTCCAGGGTTGTTACCCGAAAGAGGGAAATTGTGACTGAAAGCCAAGAGCAGCCTGTGCTGTGGACTGGGAGAATCACAGGAGTTCATTAAGCAGGTGTCAGGCAGAGGGAACAGCAAGTACAAAGTACAAAGGCTCCAAGAAGAGAAGGGGGTTGCTGTGTTCTCGGAACTGAAAGGAGGCCAGGTGGCTGGAGCCCAGAGAACAGGAGGAGACGAGGAACCCGGAGGAGGAGGAAGGACCCCATCCCATGATGCACATCAGCAAACCCAGCTGCCTGCCTTCCACTCTGGGCAAAGTCCTGGCATCCAACAGACCCATGTCCATATTCCAATGTCACTTCTTACTCACTGAGAGCCCTTGAGTAGGTCTTTTCGCCTCTCTGAGCCTCCGTTTTCTGACCTGTAAAACAGGGATTAGATGGGAACCGCCTATAGATGTATCATGTGAACTGCGGTAACAATGCGTGGGAGGAAGTTCGCATGGCACCTAACTCATATTAACACACATGATCACGTGTTAATTACACCCCTGGCCAAAAAGACTCGCACAAGGGTGACATAGCCAACAGTCCAGGTTTTATCCCCAGGTTTGAACAAATCACCTGGCACACAGTAGGGCTCAAAAAATGATAGCTACCCCTATTGTGACTTATTGCCAAGGGCAGTAGCCAGCTTGCCAGAATTTCTTCCGGCCTCTTTCTTGATTCCTGCCCCACCCCCTGCCACCTACCACAGATCTATCCAATGGCAAACTAGGAATGAGGACATCAGGGTGGGAAGTGCCACCCAGGGAGCTAACAGACCCCGGGGTGCCTGGTTAGAGCCCCAAACAATCTATTTTGCTCAGGCTTTAAGAGAGAATCCGGTCGGCTCCCACAGCAGAAATGCTTACTGCATTGAACTTGAATAAAACCCACACTTAGAGTTCAGGAACCGCCGCCATTTATATCCACATCGATTTTCTAAGCCTATTTTTATTGTTCCTCTTCCCGGTGAGGGTGGTATATATTTTTGGGCTGCATGCCTTTCATAAATAAGTAAATATGCAGGTAAATAACAATAAGAGTTAACATTTATCAAGTGCTTGGCATGGTGCCAGGGAGGTTGCTGTGGGGCTCTGCCTCCATCATTTTATTCCACCAGCGCCACAACCCACGGAGGCTGGCACTTCAATGGTCCCCATTCGACAGAGGAGGAGGCTGAGGCTCAGAGAGGTGAGGTCACGTCCCCCTAAAAAACAGCAGAGTAGGTGCTTTGGACAAGTGTGACAGTTCCTCAAAAAGTAAAACATGGGGCCGGCCGAGTGGCGCGATGGTTAAGAACTGGCTTGGGACGCCAGAGGGCCCCGGTTCGGATCCCACATATGAGGGCTAGTGACACTGCCCTCCACAGCTAAGATGCTGAACAACAGCTCA
>NW_017731830.1:317277-401430 GCF_001890085.2 Hipposideros armiger
AGTGAAGCAACGTCCTCCACAACTAGACTGAAGAACAAAAGGACAGCAGCTTGTCTGTTCCCCTTTCCCCAATTCCCCAGTGCTGTTCCCATCCCCCAATTCCTCAATAAAAATCTTTAAAAAAAAAAAAGTAAAACATGGAGTTGCCATGTGACCCGGCATCTCCACTCCTAGGTAGTACAGACCCAAAAGAAATAAAGACATGCATCCACACCAAAACGCGAACACGTGTGTTCACAGCAGCACTAGTCACAATGGTCAAAAAGTGGGGTAAGAAAATCCAAATGTCCGTCAACAGATGAATGGATAAACGAAACGTGGTGTATCCATACCATGGAATATTAGTCAGCCAGAAAAAAGGGCATTCTGACACACGCTACAACATGGATGCACCTTGAAGACATACATGATGCTCCGTGAGAGATGCCGGGCACAAAGAACCACATATTGTGTGGTTCCACTGATACGAAACCACTCCACCGAGACTGGGCAGACTGGTGGATGCCAAGGGCTGGGGATTAGAAGGGGATGGGGAGTGATTGCAATGGACATGCGGGGGGCTTCTTGGCGGGGGGAGGATGATAAAACATATTCTGGAATTAGTGATGATGGCTGCACAATTTCATATACTAAAACCCACTGAATGTTACATTTATTTCATGAATTTTATGTTAAATGAATTATATCGCAATTTTTTTTTTTTTTTAGGGAGCAGAGTTGTCTGAGCTGAAGTCTCGGTGACGATGCTCTGAGCAGCTCATGTGACCACAGACCCCCAACTCCACTTCCTCGGCGCTTCCTTCCTTCAGCCCCCAATAATGAAGCTCTTGGAGCCGATGCCAGGCCGGACAGGGAAACGCTAAGTGCCCCATGGTTTGAAAACCCCAGTAATCCTCATTTCTGCTGACGCCCCTAGCCTGGGGCCGGCTCCCTCGCAGGCCTGGGACCCAGAGCAGCCTCCTCCAGGAGCTGCCTTCACAGAGAGCAGCTGGGGCTGAGAAAATCTCAGCAGTCGGCAAGTTAATTACAACTGCCCGAACGCGGTCCCCTGGCCCATTAATACCAATGAGCCGGTTCCAGAAGGCGAGATGGCTGGAGCTCATGAATCTTGCTAATCGCGCAGTCAACACTTGGCCCACATACCCAGGCTGTATCTTGACTGATCTAAAATACTAATTTGTATTTCTCCTGCAAATCTTCCAAACTGCCATCTTGCCCAAAAAAAGCACCCGAGGAAAAAGCAATATGGGCAGGCACAAAGCTTCTGATTCTGGGGTTCAGATCCAAGCCTCAGTTTTTCCCATCTGTCAAATGGGGCTAATAACGTCCACCTCTGGGAACTAGGAAATGCCGAATCTTAACGTTCCAGCTCGCAGTGGGGACTCAGTGCAGTTATTAACTGCAGTATTAGATGACCTGGGTCATGCCCATATAATTCCCCCAGCCACTGAAATTTGGGGGCTGGCAGCGACCACGTGGCCAGAGAATGACTCTCAATCTTGTGCAGGGATCAGGTGGCCACGCACCCAGAGAAGGTGGCCCGTCACCAGGAGGTACTTCCCAGCTAAGGGGTCGCAACCTTTCTGACCCAATAGCTCCTTTTTTTATAATGCAACGGTCTGTAATTCCCCCATTACTCCCCCAAAAAGAAATGCTGGGATACCTACACACATCATCTTTTTGTTGAACCAACATAAATACCTGATTGCAATATAAACAGAAAAGCAAATAAAGGGACATTGATAATAAATAGGGATTTCGATATATAGATGCACAGATTCTATTCACGGCAGCTGGGACGCGGGCATTCCCCAGCCCAGGTGTTTCTGATTCAGGAGGGGCGCCGCAGACGCTGGGTTTCTGATAACCAAGTCAGGGGTTAAGATAGTTCCGACAAGAGCGCTCAGCCCTGGTTACATATTGGAATCACCTGGAAAAGGCTGGGGTTGGGGTTTGGGTGTTTAATGTCTGGATTCTATCCCCCAGAGCGTCTGATGCACTGGGGCCCTTGTGTGGCCAGGTGACTGGGGCGTTTTAAGGCCCCAGGTGATTCTAATGTGCAGCCAGTGCTCAGAACCCCTGCTGGAAGCCAGCGCTTGTCAGTGGCCCAGGGAGGTTCCCTGGGAACTTGTTAGAAACGCAAATTACATCTGTCTTTCCCCAACTTACTGCGTCAGAAACTCTGGGGGTGGGACCCAGCAGGGTGGCGTCCCCCAAATCGTACAATAAGAATCGCTGGAAGGGCGCGCGGGCTTGTCAGTCCTAGACACACGCCCTCAAATGTTGACCCAGAGGCCGGAACGGCACCTGGAAACGTGCTTTTTTAACACATGCCCCTCACTCACCTAAACTACTACCTACGGCCTCGGCGGCCTTGGAATGAAACCCAAAACTCTCTTTGAGCCTCGGACTCAAAGTCACGGAACTGAAAACCCACCCGCCTTCCTGCCACCACCCCCGGGTCTTAAGCCTCCTGGTGCTTCCGAATCTGTTCCAGAGGCGGCCGTTTCCTGGAAAACCTTCTCTAACTAAACAATTACTTTTGCGCCGAAACCAACAATGATCTCTGTCTCCTGTTCCTCCAGACAATAACCGCAGTCGGAGGAGGTTAACATGCACACACACCTACCTCAGAAACGCGCACAGTGGACACACGAACGCCGCGCGGTGTGAGGAACGCCGACCAGGCCGCGCGGGAAATCCAGGTAAAACTAACCGCAGGCCGGAAACAGTATTTTCGACCCGCGCGGTTGGTTGGGAATCTGCGGTTGCGGATGCGAAGATACTGTTTTCAATCGGCGGTTGGTTGAATCTGCCGCTGTCTGAATCCCCTGATGGGAAACTCAGGGATACGAAAGGCCGGCTGTCTTGACTGGGAAAAAATTCGTGGGAAAGCGGACCCACGCGGCTCACACCCGTGTTGTTCGAGGGGCGACTGTTCCTATGCATACACATATGCATCCTGCACATGCATGTAACCACGTGTACGCACACATACGTATATGCGTATACCCATCCAACACACTCCCGAACCCCCCCTCCTCCCGCCCCACACACACTCACACCCCTCTCTCCCCAGCTAAACTCACAAAATTGTCAGAGGCTTTGCTCTTTCTGAGCAATCCCGGGGGCCCTGGGATCTTAGCTGCGACCCTGGAGCCCACAATCAGTGGGGGGCAGACACCTATGGCCTCTTACCTTACAGCCACCCCCCTTCTTCCCTGCCAACAGCTCCCCAATCTTGTACACATTCAAGCACCCAGAGAAGGTGGCCTGTCACCAGGAGATACTCCATCCTAAGGGGTCACAACCTTTCAAACCCAATCAATCGCTCCTTTTTAAATAATAAAACAGTCTGTAGTCCCCCCATCACTCCCCTAAAGGGAAATTCTAGAATACCTACACACATCATCTTTTTCTTAAATCAATATAATGACCTGATTGTAATATAAAGAAAAAAATAAAGGGACATCTATAATCAAGATAATAGGAATTTCAATATATAAATGCCCAGACAGCACTACAGCAGCTAGATGCTTACAGCTCCACTTCAAATCACCGTAAAAGTAACAGCCACAAACATGGACAGACACTGGCCTGCTCATGGTCCCTCAAATGCCACCAAGGTGGCCGCCACCAGAGATGTGAGTTCCTGAAACAGAGAGGGGGCAACCCTGGTTAAGTTTCTCAACAAGACAAAAGACAGCCTTCCTTGACTCGAGCTATAATAATAATACTGTGTTGTATATTTGAAAGTCACTAAGAGAGTAGATTTGTAAAGTTCTCTCCACACGCAAAAATAAATCCTAACTATGGGAGGTAATGGATATGTCAACGACTCTTATTGTCACCATTTTGCAATATATCCATATAACAAATCATTACACCGTACACCTTAAAGTTACACAATGTTATATGTCACGTATATCTCCATAAAGCCAGAGGGGAAATTGGGTGTAGGGAGGATTGGAGTTGGTTTGACAAGATTTTTTTTTTTAAAGTTAAATTTTGAGAACTCCCTCTTGAGAAATAGATGCCACAAGCTGAGAAAGGTTGAGAACCGCTAAAGCTGGGTGATGGGTTTATTACACATAACACATACTGTATGTGACTGTGACAATTATCATTTAAAAAAGGTAAACACAAAGACAATTGTAAAACGTTCATTGTTGGGGTTTTTTTTTTTTAAGCTTGGTTCATTTTTCTCCTGGAGCCAGGTTACAATTCTTCGTTTGATTTTTCTAGAAGAATTGGAGACTATCTGTGAGGAATGGTGGCTCTCTATGACAGATTTTATCATCCCGAGAGGACAGGTTAGGGTAACAGAATATTAGGGAAGATGGGACACCATGACAGCACAAGGGGCTGAGCTCAGTGGCTTCGGCATCCAAAAGTTCAGGCTCTGCTGTTTACTGGCTGTGCAACTTTAGGCAAGTTACCAGTCTCTGGAGCCTTAGTCACCTCTGCTGTAAAAGGCTGCCACCTCTTGGATGACTGTGGGAAACAAATGGAATTACATGTGTACTCCGGAAATAGCAGCTACTGTGGTAATTATTGTGCCTGTCCTTCTAATCTACAGCCTGGCCTCGTAGCCTTCCCTCGCCCACCCAGGGAGACGGCTGGGTGTTCTCCAGCTTTCAATGCGACCATGTGTGAGCCTCCGTACCTCCATTCTGACGTTAGCTCCCCTCCACTCCCCACCCCAACCCAGTATTAATATGTAGTGAACATATTAACTGGGCTGAACTCTTTACCTGGATTACGTATCTCACTTAACCCACAATATTATTCAACCCGTTTCACAGAGGAGGAAACTGAGGCTCAGGAACGTTAAGATCGTACAGTTAGGAAGTGGGCTCTAAGACCAGGTGTACCTGGTTCCTCAAAGTTGGAGTCATTTTAAAAGTTCTCCCACCATAGCTTATGGAGGGGTCGGGATAAAGGTCTCACCCCACATTTGGTCTCTACACACTGGTACAACCCAATTGTTTATTCCCATTTTACAGATGAGAAAACTGAGTCCCAAAGTCTACCCCAGCAGCAGACAGACCCCCTTTCTGACGCCACTCCTTAGGGGCTGGGTGTGAAGCCCACATCGCTGAACTCTCGATCACACTCCTCCCCCTAACCCGCCTCCCACCCCACCACTGACTCCATCCAGTTTCCCAGGCCTGGGAAAGCAGGGGGAGGGGCACATTAACTGGTCTAGGGGTCAGAAGGTGCGGTTCTGACACCACTCGGCTGGATGAACTTGGGCCACTCACTTCCCTCCTCTGAGCCCCAAGTTCCTCATCCCACCCCAAGCCTGTGGTCATCGCAACAGTCCTCAGAGAGAGCCCCACTCTCCTCTCACACTCTGACCCCCCATTCCTCATCCTCAGGAGACAGAGGTGGAGAAGCAACGAGACATAAAATATTTTAAAAGCCACCTCTTTGGAGCCCAAAGTTGCTGCCCTTTCAAGGACAAAGAGAAACAAACCTGCGTTAACCACTTACAGCTGGAGCGCCCCCGAGCTGAGCAAGGAGCCAAATCTGTGGGGAGGCACTGCCACCCTGTGGCCACTGTGGTGCACTGCAGGCCACCTCCCGAGGTTCAGTGGCAAACGAGTTCAAAGGGTAAAGAAGGCAGTTGGCCCTTAGGGAATGGCAAATTCAACAAGGCCTAGAGGACAGAGAGGGAAACGGCATACTGGGAAGTGTACAAGCTGTTCCCCTGCCTGGACCACATATCCCGGGATAACTCATTGGCTCCTTCTCTCACCCCTCCAAGCCTCAGCTCACTTGTGTCCTTTCTCACCAGCCTATTGAAACTGGCAATGCAGCACGCCCCACCCCGCTGCAGTCCATGTTGTTTCCCCATCGCAGGCGGTGGCAAACCGCGGCTCTTTGGGTACGCTCTGTCTCAAAAGGTTGCCGATCCCTGGAAGAGCCAATCCTGTCCCTCACAACAATTTAAAAATTATTCGAGAGCCATAAATATATTTTTTACATAATCACCATGATGTGAAGAATATCCTTTAAAATCTTTATAGATGAAACTATGATAGTTTTATTTTCATTTTCACTTGTACCTCAGAGCCACATGTACGCCCCCAAAGAGTGGCGTGTGGCTCACGAGTGGCAGTTTGCCGACCCCTGGCGGCTCTTCCGTCTCAAAAGTTTGCTGACCCCTGTCCCATGGTATCCATCTCCACCTAAAGGGCTGCGTGTTTCAGTAGCTGAGACCATGCGTCTTTGCGCATCATCTAACAGGACAGGACTTTTTGTCTTGCAGCTGTGTCCCAGCCCCTAGGACAGTGCCTGGCCCACAGCTCATTTGTTTATTGAATGAATAAACAGGGTGCTAAAGCTCCCCTAGGCTGTTTCCTCAGTGTGTCTTATCTGCCTTATAGCATTGCAGTGAAGATCCCATAAGGCCCTCCCAATCGATGGGTGCTGGGGTGTGGGTTAAATGGGTGTCCCCCCAAAATTCATGCCCACTTGGAACCTTAGCATATGCTCTTATTTGGAAATATGCCCTTTAGAGATGTAATTAGTTTAAATGGGGTCTCACTGGATCGGGGAGATGGGGGTCCTTAAATCCAAGGACTGGTGAGGACACAGAAACACACAGGCACCCAGGAAAGAGGGCCCTGTAGACAGAGTCAGAGGCGGGAGTTACACTGCCACAAATCGAGGAAGACCTGGGGCCACCAGCAGCTGGGAAACGCAAGAAAGGGCTCTCCTCTTCGGAGGGATCGGGATCGCGGCCCTGCTGTCACCTTGATTTTGAACTTCTAACCTCCAGAACTGTGAGGAATACATTTCCGCCGTTTTCAGCCTCCCAGTTGGTGGCACTATTACAGCAGTCACAGAAATCCATACCGGCTCCTATTAACACAGCGGAAAGCGTGAAGCCAGCTTTCGCAGTCGAATTACTTTAGTGGAAGTCCTACTTTCTTACTGCAGAGAAAGTCCACATAATGTGAGACCCTGGAGCTTGAGGGGTCCCCTTGAGCCTGCCAGCCTGGCCGATGCCATGCAGAGCACCGACAAGCCCTGTCCAGGTCACACAGCCACCAGCACATCAGTGGCTGTATTTGAAGCCACTGCGTTTTGGAGCAGATTACGACAGTGCGGACCACTCAGACCCCAGGCAAACTTAGCCACACCCATGCTCTCAATTGTTTGTTTATAATGTTGCTTACAACGCTGTTCAATAATGACTAGACTGACCCGGGTTCTTTGTCGGCTAAGACGAAGAAGGAGTGACTAACTGAAGGAACGAATAAACAAACAAATATATGTGCATACACCTCTGAGGGCCCAGGGGGGCCCTGGGCAGTGCAGAGACTGGCGGTTCCCAAAGCTGTCACGGGTGCCATGAATTCTCCCACTCGATCTCATCTACCAACTTACAACAACACCCAAAGCATGGGGCACGCAAAGACACTGTCAGAATAAATTTGAAAAAAAAAAAAAAAGAGAGAGATGTCTGTCGGAGACGAAAGGAAGAGAACAAAGAGAAATGTCTCCCCCAAGTGGGGATCCCAGGAAATGCCTTCCGAGAGAAAGGAGAAAAGAACCACACTCCAGCTCACCTCTGAAGGAGAACTTGACAGTGAGGCTGGACAACGGTCACGTTCCAGGCTGGGGTTGCAAACTCAAGTGCCTCGGGGGCCCGCAGGAGATAGACGTGGGGAGGCGGGCTGGGGGGGACTGGGGGAGGCTGAGGGGGGGCCCCAGCCCTAAGCAACATGGCCGCCGCAGCTCAGGAGCTACAACTCTGGGCTCTGCAGGACGTCGGGGTCTTGGCCCCCAGAGGGGAGACATCTCCACCAGGAGACACGGCAAATATCCCACTAAATTTCAAGCCTTTGGGCTCCTTGTGGCGAGAGGTGAGCAGGGCAGAGAAAGGAAGCCAGGCAGGAAGAATTGCCTCCGGCTGGCGGGGGGAGACAGGACTGCTGTCCCCCAGGGCGGCAGGGAATTCACCTGGGCTCCTCTTCCCTGCTTCTGATGGTGGCTTAGTCAGCTCAGCTGCTGTCGCACAGTACCATACACTGGGTGGCTCTGACAAGCAACAGAAAAGTATTTCTCACGGCTCTGAAGCCTGGAAGTCCAAGGTCAAGGTGTCAGCCAGGGTCGGGTTCTGGCGAGGGCCCTTTCAGGCTGCCGACTTCTCCCTCACACGGCAGAAAGAGGGAGCCCTGTGGGACCTCTTTTCTCAGGGCACTAACCCCATTCACGAGGGCTCCATCCTCATGACCCCGCCACTTCCCAAAGGCTCCACCTCCAAATACCATCACGCTGAGGGGTAGGGCCCCCACATGTGAATTTGGGAGGACACACACATTCAGTCCATTGCACCTGGGAACAGCCAAGCCATAGCAGCTGAAGCCTGAGTTGGGGGTGGTGACCAGGCGCTCAAGACCCCTGAGGATGAAGGTCTTAGTCAACCACCAGGTAAGCCACCGGAAATATGACAGTAAAAGCTATTACAACAAAATCCATAAATATGGATTGTTTGCTTATTCACTCCACACGCACGTGTGGAGCGCCGACCATAGGCCTGAAAGTTTCCAGGCCCTCGTGATTCCAGCCCTGGGTCACTCACAGTTCTTGTGTGCAAGACACAGAAACTGGCTCGAGTTCATTAAGCAGTAAAGGTGTTGAGTACAAAGGTGTTGGGGGGACTTCTGGAATCATCTGTACCCATGGGGCCAGCAGAGGAGAAGTGGGAGTCTCCCAGGACAGGGGCAGGGGGGAGGGGACAGGTCAGAGGACGTCCTGCCCTTGGCCTGTTCTAGTTCCCTCTTGCATGGCAGGTGGCCACGTTTCCTCTGCCCTGTGCTCCTCCCCACACTCCTGCTTTTTTCCCTTGCCCTGACTCACTTCACCAGCCCTGCCTGCCTCGCCGTTACATAACTGTCCCCTGTCCCAGGGGCCCTTATGTAACCCAAGTCACCTCAGGCTCCTATCCCCACCTCACAGCTCCCACCTCGGCCTGGCCTGTCTGGAACAATCTTTCACAGTTGGCTGGGCCAAGCCCTTAGCAAGGAATGTGAAGACAGGAAGGAGGGGGTAGGGGGGAGGGGTAGGGGGCCCAGGTAATAGAACAGTATCAACCAGATAGCTCGGCTTATTGTGAAGGAGCGTGGCATTTCCGGGGGAGGGGTGGGGAGAAGAGGGGAGGAGGGGGAGGAAGCCACTCCCCACCCCAGCAATGCCGGACAAGGCTCCTTTGGCAGGAATGAGCCCTGGAGAAGCCTCTTCTGCACACCAAGCCCTGACCCATGGCCCATTATCAGGGGACTCAAAGCTGGCTTTCTGATAATTACCCTCTCTGTGTCTCAACGTCCACTTCTGTAAAATGGGAATGGCGATATCTGTACCCCCATGTTCGCTGCAGCATAATTCACAGTAGCCGAGACACGGGAACCACCTAAGTGTCTGCTGACAGATGAATGGATCAGGAAAATGTGGTTGTGTGTACAATGGACTATTACTCGGCCTTAAAAAAGAAGGAAACCATGTCACGTGCGACGCCATCGATGAACCTGGAGGGCGTGCTGCTGAGTGAAACAAGCCAAGTCCAACACTGCGTCATCTCCCTTCGATGTGGAATCTGAAAAAGTGGAACACATAGAAACAAATGTCTGCCATGGGCACAGAACAATGAAATGGTAGCAACAGTGTACCCCTCATTTGCTCACTCCTGGCCGCTTACTCCAAGGATGAATCCAGAGATACCACTAGCCCAAAGTATCCCCCTTTCTCACGCCAGAGGGGACCATCTATGAACCACAATAGGATAAGCAACACACCCAAGGAAAGCGCTAGTGACACCATCGGAGTCTGATATTCAGGCAGGCAACTGCCCGAGGCAGCTGCAAGGGTGCTGAAAACATCCTATCCACTGCCTGAACCCTCACCATTCAAACCCACTCCTCTGTGGAGATAAGTCGGAGGCAGTGGGGGTGAAATGGGTAGGTTTGCATCATCCTGCCTCTGCCCCTTACCAGCTGTGAGGCCTTGGAAAAGCCCCTTGAACTTCCAAAGCCTCAGTTTTATCACAGCCAGGTACAGACACCTACCTACCTGGGATGGTTCTGCGGTTAAAGCAAGATGACCCAAGGAGAGGCACTCGGGCAACTCCGGAACACCCAGGGGCATTGCCACTGGGGAGATGACCTACTTAGCAGAGAAAATAGGATCTTTCTCATGGGGTTGGATACGGAATAGACACACTTTAAAGGGGAAGGCAAGGCTGGAATTGAATGATTCATTCGGTCAACACATATCTGACGAGCCACGCCCCACCCGGGCCGTGGGATACAAGGATGAACAACAGACCCGGTTCCTGTTCTCACGGAGCTTGGAGCAACGCTCTCCATGCAGTAGCCACTAGCCACCGGAGGCTATTTACATTTAAATGGATTAAAAGTAAACAAAACGGAAAGTTCAGACTAGTCACATATCAAGTGCTGGAGTGCCCATGTGGCTAGGGGCTACCATCCTGGATGGCACTGACAGACAACACTTCCATCAACGTAGAAAGTTCTCATGGATACAGTCTAGCTGGGGAGACAGACCCTAACCAAAGAGCCAGACAAACCCCTAATTACACCCTGTGCCAGCGAGAAGCCCTGAGTGAGGAATAAAGCCAGGAAAACCTCTGTTTTCAATGAGCCCAAGACCCCTGCACCTTCTAGAGCTGTTCTCTCCAGGGCTGGAGATGGGGGGGGGGCAGGGAGCAGCCCCCCAGAGACATGAGGCTTGTCTATGACAATGTCTGACCTTCTAACAAATGCTACCAGGGTAGCCCCTGGTTGAGAGAAACGGCCAGGATCGGATCCTAGCTCTGCCACCTGCACGGTTGTGGGCCAGGAATTAACCGACCTCAGTGTCTCCATCTGTCACATGGAGTGAATGATAGCATTTGCCTAGCAGCAGTTCTCAACCTGTGGGTCGCGACCCCTTTAGGGTCGAACAGGGGTCGCCTAAGACCATCGGAAAACAAAAAGATACTTACATTACGATTCATAACAGTAGCAAAATTACAGTTATAGAGTAGCAACGAAAATAATTTTATGGTTGGGGGTCACCACAACATGAGGAACTGTATTAAGGGGTGGCGGCATTAGGAAGGTTGAGAACCGCTGGAGCATTCCTGGTGGGGTAAATACTTTAAAGAAGGGAACGCTTAGTAAGCTCTGGCACCCAGTAAGCACTACATGAGTTATCATGATGATGATGATGATGATGATGATAATCCACGGGTCCTTGAACTTTTGTGGGGGGGGAGATGCACCTGCCACTCAATAGCCACCTTCATTTTCACTCTTTGCTTCCCAAAGTATCCCCAAAGCTAAACTGGTCATCTCAGAGTCCCTCTGTAAAATAAGCCGGGAAAGGGAATATAATAATAACTATAATACTAGTCAACTCACACTAAGGTCTTCCCACGTGCCAGGCTCTATGTGAAGCGCTTTACATATATTATGCGTTTCATCTTCACAACAACCCCACTTTAAGTATGAGGAGGAAATTGAGACTTACAGAGGTGAGCTTGCCCGCGTCAGTTCCACTAGGCACCACCAGGTGGCGGTGCCCGCTCACTTTCCAATTCTGCGGTCAGACCCCAACACTGAGGAAGGGTCTGCCCCGCAAATCTTTATTGATCGCCTACTGTGTGCTAGGCACTGTTCTAGGCTCTGAGGATACGTCGGCAAATAAAACGAAAAAAACATGCTGTCCTTCCCTTCCACTTGTCCTTAAAAATAATAAAAGGTATTCACGGAGATGCGTAGGTGGCCTGACCAACAGTACACTAGCTTGGCTGGGAGGGAACTGGGGGAGGCTCCCAGGAAGAGATGAGAATATCTGAAAGGTTCGTGGTCTCCAAAAATCAGGGCAGGTTAACTACCCCACCGGAAGGGAGTGTTATTCTCCCACCTTCCTGCCCTCCGCCCCCCCACACACACACACTCTCCACCCCCACCACAGGGAGATGGGGAGCAGGGTTCAACTTCCTGTCGTGTCCTGTAGGGCCGGGATGGGATAGGGTGGGTGGGGTGAGGGGGTCTCACCCTAGGACACTAGAGTCGGGGGTCCTCAGAGTTCTGGGGTTTTTTAGGGGAGACCTGAGGAATCCAGCCTAAGGTCACCCAGGGAACCGGTGCCTTGGGGGTGCTGGAGCTGTCTCCCAGGCCGGTTCCGGGCAATGCCCACTTCGGATGGCGGGGTGGACTAGGACCCGGACTCAGGCTCCAAGGCCGCCGGGTGGGCGCGCGTTCTGGCTGTGCCCGGGGCTCCGGAGTGTGTGCGCCCGCCGGGAGAATGGTGGACGTGTGTGGACGTGGGTGATGTGAGCCGCGTTGGTGATGGGGCTCCTGCGTAAGTACCCATGTGCGGGGTGTACCGTGTGGACACGTATGTTTGGGGTGGCCAAGGATGCGGGTGTTGACCCAGTGTGCGCAAAGGGACACGGACACGAGTGGGGCGGGGGTGAGTGGAGTACACGCAGGTGAGAAAGGGCTGCGTTCCGACCTGCGTAGAGCCGCACGTGTGTGCGTGGCGGTATACAGAAGCGTTGGTGGCTTTGGGACGCGCTCCGCGGGAACCTCTCTGCGTCCGGGATCCGGTGCTGGCAGATTGAAAGGAAGTTACTGTTTAGGAACCCACGTTGGAGAGTGCCCTGGGTGGGGTACAGCTCCTTCCCTGGGATACTCATGGGGCTATCCTCCGTGTGTGTGTTCCCGCAACTGGATGGACCTGAAACCGGTCCCGCGCATCTGGACTGCTTACGGCGCACTGTGGATGTGGGGTGAGAGTCCTCGAATTGGGAACATGGCAGGGGGTCGCCTCAGTGCTCCGGACAAGCATGGGGCTTGCGCCGGTAGGTGAGCGCAATTGGTGCGGTGTTGGGTGCGCAACAATCCGCAAGGCGGGAGCCAGGACCCGGGCTCCGAGGCTCCGGGGGGCGGGGCTCTGAGGCTCCGGGGGCGGGGCCTGCCAGAGGGGCGGGGCTGCGGCGGCTGCAGCAGCGCGGGCCGGGCCAGGGGGCGCTTCGCGCGGCTTCGGTTCCCGAGGGCGATGCAGTGAGGCCGAACCGCCGGGCAGGCGCGCGCGGGGCGGGGGCCGCGGCCACGCTGCAGAGATGTGACTCAGGCCGAGGACCAGCGGGAGCGTCGGCGCTGCGCGGCCGCGGGGGTAAGTGAGTGCGAGCCATGCCGATGGGGTGGAAGGCGCTGCAGGGACCCCAGAAACTTTTCCTGCGGTGGACTTGGGAGGATTGGGGGGCCGGCCTCTTATGCTTTTCTAATCTCCCCAATGGGTTAGTCTGTTGGGGGATTTGGGGGATCGGATGGGGGGGACCATAGTGCAGCGGGAAAGGAGCCGCAGAGGGCAGAGCGGGGATGAGGGAAGGGTTGGGGATCTTTGCGGGGGGGGGTGCGCAGTGTCCCCGGACCAGCTGGGGATCCAGGTATGGGGCGAACACAGGTAAAGGACAGCTGGGAGTGCTGTAAAAGGGTCCAGCCGTGCCCGAGTGACTCGCCGTGTGAGGGGAGCCGCGCGGGCAGGTCCCGGGGCCGCGCAGCAAGCCTTTGGGGGGCTGACCACAGACAGGGCAGACGGA
Source organism: Hipposideros armiger (assembly GCF_001890085.2). Lineage (NCBI taxonomy): Eukaryota > Metazoa > Chordata > Mammalia > Chiroptera > Hipposideridae > Hipposideros > Hipposideros armiger. Next base: position 330,899 of record NW_017731830.1, read on the forward strand.
CCCGGGGGCACAAGGGCCGGACTTTGGGGGTGAGCTGCCGCACCTGCCGCAGGGGTTGGAGGCCAAGCTCGCAGCCGGCCGTGGCTGCGCACTACGGGACAAGGAGGGGACACTGCGGGCAGAAAGCAGCAGAACTGAGACCTGGGGTTGGGGGACAAATGAGGGGCGGCTGCATACAATGGCGCGGGGTAGGTGGGGATGGTGGCGCTTCTGTTCCGGCCAGGCTGGGGGTGAGGACCAGCCTGTGCGCCTAGTCCCTGCTCCTTTGGGGGACACGGGTTCCCGTCCGGGATCCTTATCTCCGGCACCCGCCTTGGCCCGGGGGCGCTGGTTAACCAACCGGAGAGGGGAGCACCGACCTTGCCGCATAGGACGGCCCCGGCGCAGCTCGCGGGTGCATTGCCGGGCCCTTGCTCTGTCACATACAGGCCTGGCCAATACCCCCCCATCCCCCCACCCCCCATACACACACTAGCCAGTAACACACACACACACACACACACACACACACGCACGCACGCACGCACGCACACACTGTCCCCTGTTCGCTAAGGGGGCGGCTCCTTGGAGCGCGGACAAAGGCCCCTGGAGTGTGGCGGGCAGCGGCGTCCCTGTCTGGGGCCCCGGCCCACGCGCCACATTGGCTGCCCGACTGCGCCGCCAGGATGGATGGCGGGGGGCGGGTGTGTGTGTGGGGGGAGCACCTGAGCAGAGCCCGGGAGGAACTGGGGGGGGACCTCTCAAAGACTAGAGAAGTTGGGGGCGGAGGCCATTTGGCACACAAAAGCCTCGGAACTTCAGCCAAGGAACCTTGATTAAGAAGTTTCCTCGGTGGGGTGGGGGCGTTCGGGGGATTCAGAGTTCGAGTTAAACTGCATGCAAGTAGATGTAAATAGAATGCAAATCGGCGTCTGTCGGCTGGGAGCCCTCCACCAGGCCAGTTTTGTTTCTAGACCGTGGAGCGCACGTTTCCTGCCGGCTCCCTGCTCTTAAGTCTGAAAAGGGGTCAGCTGTGTTGGGAAGGGACGAACATGGAAGGGGAAGGATTCGTTCGCCATTTGGGGCACAGGCGCCGAGGCAAGCGGTCTTGTTAGAAAGAGAAGCTCAAACATCTTTATTTCAGTAAGGGTGCCAGCTACAGAAGTGGGTCTGGGGCACTGCAGTGTGCAACGTGGACCAGCCCCTGCTCTCAGGGTGCTGGGGAGGCGGTGAACACACACAAGTAAACAGATACAACTTCCGATTAGGACAAGGGCTGCCAGGAAAATCACTCAGTGCTGTAAAAGAAAGTGACAAGGGTTTGTATACATAAGGGAAGGCTAGGGGAGTGGCATGTGAGTGGAGCCCCCAAGATGTCCCCCCACACACACACACACTGGGAGATCTTGTGGGTGAGACTGCACCAGGCAGAGGGCACTGCAAACGCAAAGGCTTGGGGGTGGGAATGAAGTTAGGGGAGCTGAACAAAGGCTATTGTGTCTCGAGCTCTTAGGCAGAATGGGGGTGGGGGGGGTGGGCAGGAGAGGGGATGGCAGGGACCAGCCAGACCTCAAACTTTTGGGCCCCGGAAAGTAGTGTAGGTTTTATACTCCTTGGGCCAGTGAACCCTTGGAGAGTTTTGAGTGGGAAGCCACAGGATCTGATTTTTAAAAGCTCCTTTGACCTCCACAAGGACATGGAAAGTAACTTCCCTTTCCTTCTGCCTCTGGGGATGGCAAGGCGCCGGGAGCCTCCGAGGGTCTCTGTCCAGCCTGTGGGGATCGCTTTGAGCCTGGCCATCCCTGGGAGCCCACTCGAGGAGTGGCTCGGGCTTTTAAATCTTCTCCCCACTTTGAAGCAGCCCTGGCCCACCCTGAGCAGCCCCCACCCAGAGCCCATGGCCCCGTAGACGCTTCCACACGGAGCTTCCTGGGGGGTTCTGAGTTAGTCACATTTTCTTCTCCGGATTACAGCCCAAAAGGAATCACCAGCCAGTGGGGAAGGGCAGCCAAGGATGCAGTTTGCATTTAAATGATTGCTTTTATTTACAGGATCGGGGCTGCTTTGCATATTCCTGTGCAAAGAGCTTGTGTTCTGGCAATCCTATTGACTAACCTCTGAGGGTTATTAAATTCCACGGCTCCCAAACAGGCTGGTGGTCTGGGCAGTGTTGGGAAATGAAGACCGTGAGATGGTGTAACTTGGAAAAGATAACAGAGGGTGAGATTGCAGCTCTAGGAAAGAGTTTAATGTTAGGAAACCTCCTAACAGTTTAATCCTGCCCGGCAGGAAATGCACCAGCCACTGTAACAGGAGTGGGCTGGGGCAGAGTGTAATCCCGGGTGCCTGCCAGACACGGGGGGTGGTCAAACCGGGGGTGCAGTGGAAAGGCCTTGAGGTCGGGCGTTGGGAGAAATCGGTCCAGTCGCAGCTTGGCCCGTAAATTCCAGTAAACCTCTGCCAAGCTGCCTCTCCTCTACCTTCATTTTCCCAGCGGGACAATGGGAATCACGATTATCTTTTTAATAAGATAATATTAATCTACACCATGTGTGCCAGGCACCTTGCTGGGTACTTTTCATGTATTTTTCATACCAGTGGCACTATCGTTACGTTCATTTTACAGAAAAAGAGACTGAGGGTCAGAGAGGTTAAGTATTGCCCAGTGTCACACAGTTCTGTCTGTCTGGCTTGTCTCCCACTGAGGTCTTCTCTCCAGGAGGCACATGGGAGTGTGAATTCTGTGCCAGGTATTCATCCCGTTACCAGTCCATGCCCAGAACTAGGAAAGCCCCTCCCCATCTGCTCATTTTTTCTTTCCTTTCCATGTTCCAGTGCCTGCCCTCCTCTTTAGAGAAGGTGGGTTTAGGAGGCCTCTGACCTGCTGGGCACTGAGAGGGGACCCTGGGATGGAGGATGAATGGCCTCCTTGGAGCCCTGATGATGGTGGCCAAGGTGAGGCTGGTCCGAGGGTGTGCTCCAGAGCCGGTTTGTACAGCCTATATCTCCTTTCACACGTGTGGGTAGGAAGATGGGGTGCTGGTTCCCAGAGGATGGCTTGTGTCTGGTCTCTGGGTGTCCTGGCTCTGAGCCCTCATCAGAGACACCTGGTTTCGGGGCAGTCAGGTTGGCCTCCATTCCTCTGGCCTGGGTTCCTCATGGGAAAATCACCCTCACAATGAGGTTCCCACTGCAGAGATCAGGGGGGCCTTGGGGATTCTCAGGGCAGACCACCCCCAAAGGCATCGCCCCTTCACACCACCTCAGGGACCTCTTTACTTGGTTTGTGATGGGGGAGGCTGGAAACCAGTGGTGGACAGACACCTGGTGAGCCCCACTTCCAACTCCATCTCCATGGCAACCGCCCCTCCTGGAAAAGCAGTAAGAAAAGCTCACCAACATTTGCCAATCTTTTCTATGTACTTAACAGACACTTTATAGTATTGCTTCCCCTATAGTAACTATTGCCCGAAACCCTAATTGTTCATTATTTTAATTCTCACAGCAGCCCCCACTTGATGGGTACTATTATCACCCTCATTTTTCAGATAAGGAAACTGAGGCAAGAAAGGTTAAGTCGGCTGCCTGGGGTCACAGGGTGCCAGCAAGTGGCAGGAGCGGGACTTGGAACCGTAAGTTCTGCCTCGGAAGGACGCAGAGCTGGGTGGGGAGCGTGGCTAGGGGACCAGCCCTGTCCGCGGCCTTTGGGCACGCAGCGCTGCCTTTCTCACACAAGGAATCTTGCCTGAATTCTTTCCAGCCTCTGCAGGCCCCAGCTTGTGGGGGAATGGAGACATAGCGTGAGGCTGGACCACCTGCTTCTCGCCCCTCTGCAGGGAGACAGTGTGAGTGTGAGTGTGTGAGTGTGTGTGTGTGTGTGTGTGTGTGATGCAGGGTACTGAAGGGCTAAGTGAGGCCCATTTCTGGGAGCCTGGCTGGCAGCACCGGTAATTAGCATGTGAGCCGAGGCTTGCACATTCGTTCGCATTTATTCATGACTCCTTTGGAGGAGCTGCACGCCTCCATCCCACGGGTTTGTTGCCATATATTCATCCTGCCCTAGTCAGCCTTGCCTGGCGGCTGACTCGGAACCTCTCATCTGTATTGTTCAGTTTGGGGTTCCTGGAGAGCAGCTCAGCCCACCAGGGTGGGAGGCACCAGGTGGCTGGCTGGTGCAGCAGGACGGGCTTACCTGACAGTGGGCGCCCCTGCCGCCCCTGTCCTCAGTGTGCCCCAGCATCTGCGTACCCTTGGGGCTTGCGGACATGGGGGGCTGGGCCCCCTCCCCAATAGTCCGCCTTCTAACAAGTTCCTGGGTGATGCTGGTGCTGTTGTCTTCCAAGGATCAAACTTTGACCGAAACCTCTGAGACCGTCCATCCCCTCCTCTGGTAGATGGCAGTGAGAGCAGCTGTCTGCTGGTGACATGAGGGTCGGAGACCCTATTTAGCAATTCATTCATTCAGCAACTGGGCTGTGAGCCCTGCCCGTGTGCCAGGCATTGGGGTATCGATGCAAAACAAGACGAACTAGGGTGTGGGGGTGGGGGTACAGACTGAAAGAGGAATAAAATAATTGAAAATTGTGGCACATGCAACAAAGATCCAAAGTACTGGCACAGAGCATAAAGGGCGGGAGAACCTAGTTCAGACAGACTGCCAGCAAAGGGCTCGCCAGGTGACATTTCTAGAGCCCTGGCCTGCGGTAAGAGCCCAGTAACAACAGTGCACTTGTTTGTCTCTTGGCTCTGCTTTCTAGCTGTGTGACCTTGGACAAGCCAGCTGACCTCCCTGTTTTATTTCCTGTAAAATGAAGATAGTAATGGTACTTGCTTTATAGCATCATTGTACAGATGATAAAGGCATTAATATACTCGTATGTGAAGAGTACAGAAGAGCGCCTGGAGCATAGGAAGCACCAGGGTTCAACAGTCATTGCCACTGTCACTGGCAGAAACAGAAAACTCTGCAGGGCAATTTTGAACCCTCCAAAAATCCTAGGTGGGCCAAACTCGGCTTTATTCTGTGAGGCAGTCTGTAGGCCTCCCAGTCACCATGGACAAGGGTTCTATAGATTGGGGTGGCTGTCAACTCCTGGGCATCCTTGGCAACGCTAACGACCCACTTGAGCTGGACCCTGCCAAAGCCCCTGGCTGCCTAGGTACTGGGTACAGAGGACTTCCCGGAAGAAGAGGGCCACATGGCGTTGGAGGAATAACAGAACTTCTCTGTTGGCAAGTAACACAAACTCAGCTCAGACTGGCTTAATCCAAAAAAGGAAACATAACTGGCTGCTAGAACTGCGAAGACCAGGGTATCTGGCTTTAGGCATGGCTGAATCCAGCCAATCAATGTATTAGGACTCTATTCCATCACTTGGCCTCTGGGTCAGCTTTACTCTGGCACAGGTCCTCTCCCTATGACGGTAAATAGGTCCTCTACAGCTCCAGGCCTACCCCCTTCTAGCTTATCAACCCCTAACAGAAAGAGAAGACCGCCTTCCAGTTCATTGTACCAAACAGCCTAAGGCTGATTATCACGGGTCTGATGGGGCCATGCATCTGTCCATGAACCCATCGTGTGGCCAAAGGGCAGGACAAAAGCTCTGATTGGCAAGGCCTGGGTCAGGTGCTCGGCGCTAGGGCTTGAGGTGGCTTTCCGAAGGGCAATCAGGAACTCCTTTCAGAAACGGGACAAATAAATGGACACTAGGCAACAAAAACAACAGCTGTCCCGGAAACAGCGCGTTCCACGCTCAGGAATGAAAGCAGAAATCAAGGGTGTGTCCGTTGACCACGTCAGGAGTGGAAGCGAGAGACCTGGACCGGGGCCAGAAGCATGGTCGCCATCTTGGCTTTTTTCATCATCCCCCGTTGGTTTCCTGTTGTGGCTGGAAGGCCAGCCGGGTAGGAGGAGGAGCTGGGGAAACCAAGTCCCAGTTTGTAGGCAGGTCTGGAGAGAGGAAATCTCAAGCGAGTGAGTGGAGGCAGCCAACGAAGGCCAAGTTCCTGCAAGGAGGGGACGTGGGGTGAGAGCCTGGCTGGTTTCCTGACACCTTCCCCATCAACTCCGACCTCCAGTGTAGAAACCAGACTTTTTCAGCCTCAGAGCTATGGACATTTGGGCCGGATAATTCTTTGTTGTTGGGGGAGGAGGGCATCCTGTACATTTGTAGGATGTTTAACAGCGTCCCTGGCCTCCACCCACTAGGTGCCAGGTGCACTCCCTTCCCCAGTTATGACAACCATAAATGTCCCTAGACGTGGCCAAATGTCCCCTGGGGTCAAAACTGCCCCTGGTTGAGAACCACTGGCCTAGAGGCCATGTGGAGGGAGGGCTGGTGGTCCTACCCCTCATCCCCCTAGCCCCGCTGGGGCTGCGGTTGGCTGCTGAGTGACCCAGAGAGAGGCTGCGTGGGGTGTGTCCTGTTTACTTACTGAGAAGTCTTGTAATCGCTTTTGGCATTGATGAGATGTCTGGGGGAACGACAGTGTAGGGCCCCTTCACCCTGTCAGGGGCGCTGATGGCATTCTGTTTCCACATCTCCGGTTGTTGAATTTTCACCCCCATCACGTTTACAGGACTTTGTGACAAGCGGCTCTGGCCAGGACGATATTTTTCCAAAGGGTAGTATGTTGGGATATACCACTGGGCATACAATGTGAGTTACGTCAACAAGCAATTTTAACATTTCGAGAGATAAGTATTTCAATGTGTTGAGTTTTCTTTTAAGTGAGTCGATTTCAAGGACTTGGTGAGTCGGTTAAGTAAATAACTGCACAGGTGGTGTGTAGACAAGAGATAAGTAGCTGCAGTGGCACTCCAGTGACCGACGTGGCAGGGCCATGAATAGTGGCTAGACCGTGGGCCCCATTGCCAATGTTTGGGGTGCATCGTCACCTCTAATTTGCTTGAGTGGGATGCTGGGATGCTTGTGTAAGGACCATCTCTTGCCAGACGCCTTCCGTTCTGAGCCCGCCTTCTCTTATCGATAGGCAAAGGTGACGGTCCCCGCAGCACCAGGCCCCTTCTGGGTCGGTGGCATCAATAATTTATCCCAGTCAATGGCCTCACGGCCAAGGCAGGATAGGAGCTGCTCTCAGGATCCTGTAAAAGAGCAGAGGGAGGTGGTCGATACTGCATTTACTTAGGGAAGCCCCAGGGACGGGCTGGAGTTGCCTGGAGTTGGCTGGTTACAGCCGCACATGTGGGTGGAGCTAAGGCAGCAAGTCCCTCTGGAGCTGTGCAGGCGAGCTGCACAGCCCGGGGCTCTCTGAAGGCCCGGCTCCCTTCAAAGCAAAGTGGCAGTGGGTAGAGGAGAGTCCTGGTGACTTGGGGGCATTTACTGAGCATCTACTTTGTGCCAGAACTGTGTGCTAGTGCTTCAGTCTATACGGGTCATGCTCATCCTGGTGATATCCCCCCCCCTACCCCCAGGGGACATATGGCAGTGTCTGTCTAAAGATTGGGTTGTCACAACTGGGGGAGGGGGGTTGCTTCAGGCGTCTAGTGGCTGGAGGCCAGGGCCACTGCTAAACATCCTACAGTGCACAGGACGGGCTCCGCAACACAGAATGACCACACGCAAAATGTCAGTCGTCCCGAGGTTGAGAAATCCCGGTCTGTGCTGATGAACAGGACAAACAGTGTCCCTGTCCTCTTGCAGCTAGCCATGGGGAAAGAAAGGAGGGGAGGAGAGGAGAAAGGGATGCGAGATACAAAGGAAACGCACAAAGGTGACAAGTATTAGAGCTAAGACAGAAAGAGGAGGCCCCAGTAGAGAAGAATGGGGGTGTGACCTTGGCCAAGGTCTGAGTGGATGACTAGAGCTGAGACCAGCGCTGCGGGGCATGTTTTCCATGCTGGGGGTTGGAGGCGCATCCAAGCACAGGGAACTGTAAGGGCCAGGGGAGACTTGGGTTAAGCCCGTCCCCAGCTTGCATGTGGGCCAGAGAGAGCGCCAAAGAGCATCCTGTGAGCCACCCCGGAGAAGTGGACTGGCGTGGAGTGAGAGGATGGAGTCTCTGGAAATCTTTGGAGGGTGGGGGGGTGCTGTGAGAAGAGAGGACAAGTGTGGAACCCTGGGAGACAGTTCATTTTGGGTCTACGGTACTGCATTTGAAATGCAGGGAGGCTTCTAGGAGCTGGGTGGTGTGAGCTTGGGCAAGCGTCCTAACTTTCGGGGGACTGTTTTATCACCCGTGTGAGGACTGGGTGGGGTGCGTGCCTGGCCGAGAGCGAGTCGTCGCTGTCAGCTGTTACCACTGAAAGACTGAAATGGGGTGACGCGTGCCCTTCTCCCAGCAGCTCCTGGCCCATGGCTATCTCTTTCAAGTTTCATCGTATCCCCTTATTTTTGAAGAGGTCAGACGTGGCCTCAAATTCAAAGACCATGAAAGGGTATTCAGAGAAAGTGAGTCTTCCTCTCACTTTCCTCCACCACTAGCAGTGATGACTCATGGCTGTTCGCTGGGCCCGGCCAAGGCTGCAGATGGGAGCTGAAAGCCTTCCCCACCCCCACCCGCCGTGACTGGCTGTGCTGCCTGGAGAAACGGGTGCCTTTTCTTGAGCGCCCAAAGGCGCGACGTGGGCTAGCGGGTTTGAAGTGAGGTGGGTCTCCTTAAAAAGTCGGAAGAGTGGGAGAGTCTTACGGTGAACTGATCTTTTTTTTTTTCCTACCCCCTACTTCTCCGGCACGTTCATGGCGTCAGAGGGGAAGATGAGAACCCAGCAAGCCCTCGCCTTCCTCCTGCTCTCTGTGATCGCCTCCGGGGCCTCTGAGAACGCCAGCACGTCCCGGGGCTGCGGGCTGGATCTCCTCCCTCAGTACGTGTCCCTGTGTGACCTGGACACCATCTGGGGCATCGTGGTGGAGGCGGTGGCCGGGGCGGGCGCCCTGATCACACTGCTCCTGATGCTGATCCTGCTGGTGCGGCTGCCGTTCGTCAAGGACAAGGACAAGAAGGACCCCGTGGGCCTCCACTTCCTCTTCCTCCTGGGGACCCTGGGCCTCTTCGGGCTGACGTTCGCCTTCATCATCCGGGAGGACGAGACCATCTGCTCGGTGCGCCGGTTCCTGTGGGGCGTGCTGTTCGCGCTCTGCTTCTCCTGCCTGCTGAGCCAGGCGTGGCGCCTCCGCAGGCTGGTGCGCCACGGCAAGAGCCCGTCGGGCCGGCAGCTGGTGGGCGCGGCGCTGTGCCTGATGCTGGTGCAGGTCATCATTGCCGTGGAGTGGCTGGTGCTCACGGTGCTGCGCGACGCGAAGCCCGCCTGCGCCTACGAGCCCATGGACTTCGTGATGGCGCTCATCTACGACATGTTCCTGCTCGCCGCCGCCCTGGGGCTGGCCCTCTTCACGCTGTGCGGCAAGTTCAAGAAGTGGAAGCAGAACGGGGCCTGCCTGCTGGTCACGGCCGTGCTCTCCGTGCTCATCTGGGTGGCCTGGGTGACCATGTACCTGTTCGGCAACGCCGAGCTGCGGCAGGGCGACGCCTGGGGCGACCCCTCCTTGGCCATCACGCTGGTGGCCAGCGGTTGGGTCTTCGTCATCTTCCACGCCATCCCTGAGATCCACTGCACCATCCTGCCGGCCCCGCAGGAAAACACGCCCAACTACTTCGACACGTCGCAGCCGAGGATGCGGGAGACCGCCTTCGAGGAGGACGTGCAGCTGCCGCGGACCTACATGGAGAACAAGGCCTTCTCCATGGACGAGCACAACGCAGGTAAGCGAGCGGGGCGCCGCCCGCTGGCTGAGGCTCTGGGAACGCTTGTCCTAAAAAGACTCTCTTCTTTGTCTCCAGTGGGGATGGCTGGCCCTGGCACAGCAGAGCCCATAAAGGTTAACCCTCCTGTTAACGTTGATTTAGAATTTTTATTCATCTAGATTTTTTTTTTCTATCCATTTCCACCTAATTTAATATAAACACCCAGCCAGGTTCCTGGCGTCTTTTGAGAAGTTGGATCTGGCAACACCAGGCCACGGTTCCCAGCTAGTAGCAATTGTCTGGAGCTGGCTCGATGGCCCTGCCTCTTACCCCTCACTGGGGTGTGGCTGCCCCTCTGGATGGAGATCCACTTCCTGTTTGCCACACTCCCCACCATTCCCTATTGTCCCTGACCCAGCCCTCCAACGTGTTAACATTAATTACCTGGCTCCCTGGAAGTGTCCGTGGTTGCAGCCCAAATGTAGAGGGGGAGGGACAATGCTCGTGCCCGGTCCCTGACATCCGGAACCAAGAGTGTAGGAATTTGGACCCCTGAGTCAGATGTCTGGGTTCAGATCCTGCTTCGGCCACTTCCTGGATGTGTGGCTTTGAGTACTTTACCTCTCTGAGCTGCAGTTTTTCTCTGTCAAAGAGAAATGAGAGAATGTGTCTCACAGAGCTGTACTGAGCAGTCACACGCTGAGTGGAACATACAAAGGGCTCCCACAGTACCTGGCATGTTGGATGTGCATCTTGGTTGGGTTCCCCTGAGAGCAGAGCCTGAGACCTGGTGCAGGTGACTGACTTGGGAGGGCAGCGTGGGGATCACCTCCAGGAACCCAGAGGACCCTTCAGGGGATGAGCAGAGGCCAGGGGCCTGGCCAGTTCCTGAGATCCTGCCACCTCTTCCTCGGCTCCTTCTAGAACAGGATCCTCTTTATCTGAGCCCCGGGGACTCCCCAGGGACTCCCTGGTAGTGGGAACCCCTGAAATGGATGTACATTTTCATACATTCATCGGGGAATTGGTCTGTCACTTTGTCAGTTTCTCAGAGCCGTCTGTGACCACCCCCCCACTCCCCCCCACCCCCGCCAAAGGTTAAAAACTTGATGGTCTAGTTTCCTTGCAGTGAAATGGGAATGCTGGAACTACCCAAGTATTAAGGTCTTCAAAACTAAGGATGGCTAACCTTTACTACGTGCTTGTTATCACGGACCAGCTCCCGTTCGGAGCATCATAGTAGCTAATCTCACTTCATGCCTACCGTAACCCAATAAGGTCCATTTGCAGACAGGAAACGGAGGCACAGAAGGGCTAAGTGACTTGCCCAAGAGGTAGAGCTGGGGTGTGACCCCAGGTGAGCTGACTCCAGAGCTGACACGCTTGACCACGCTGCTACAGCATTGCTCTACTCTTCTCAAAGCACGTTAGAGTCCCTCATCTCACTGACATGTCAGGACAACTCTGCATTGAGAAGACAGGGGTTGTCAGTCCCATTGTACAGAGCAGCAAACTGAGGCAACTTGTTCCAGCTCATGCTGTACGTACACAGCAGAGCAGGGAGGGGGAAAGCTGGTTTTCTGAATCCCATACATGATCTTTCCCTGTGAAAATGCAGCCAATACCTCATACCCACATAAGGCCCACAGATCAAAGGGAACTGGGACCCGGGTCGGGACCACCAGTGCCAGGGCTGGCACAGGGGGCTGTGGGGGGTCCAGAGGTGCCCCCCGCCCCATCTGTTTTACACCCTGACATGTACTAGAGCCAAGGAACTTGTCTTCCAGTCCCCCTCTTTCTTTTCCAAAACAAAAATAGCTTTATTATTCTTTTCTAATGACAAAAGATTGATAATCATGTAGAAGGTTTGGCCAAGTACAAATAATAAAAAATGCTCCAAGTCCCACTGCCCAAAGGCAGCTACTGCGGTCGGTGTGCTCCCATCTTGCCAGACATCTCTCGATGAGCACACACACAGCCTGCTCTACGTCCCCCCCCACACACACACACACAACAATCCCACAGAGCCGCTCTTACCCTGGTTGCACATGAGGCTCACTTGGGCGGCTGAAAATCATGCCCAGTGCCTGCCCCTCATTCTGGTGACGTCTGCTTGGGTGTAGGAATTCTTTCAGCTCTCCAAGTGATTCTGAGACGTCAGCAGGTTGAAAACACTTGTCTCAGAGGTGTTGTGCCGCGTGCTTGCTTCAACCAGTGTCATGGCTGGAGGCCCTTCCGGGTCAGGGACCACAGAGCCACACTACCCCTCCCAAGATGCAGAGCTTTTCAACAAGCCCCATGATTGAGTTTCCTGATCTTCAGCTGGGAAGTATCCCACTTGCTTCTGGCTTTCCATATAAAGTCATGCTGCGATGAACATTCTTATCCATTCATCTCTGTGCCCTTGCTCACTTAACTCCTTGTAAAAAAAAAAAAATCCTTGCAAAACTGCACCGAAAGGTGCCTCAAAGAATCTGCAACTTTAAATCTTAATATAAACTGCCAGACGGCTCCCCAGAATGGTGGACGCATTTACTGTCTCCCCCCCCGCCCCTTAATCACTGTATGAGAGCTCCATTTCCTCACTTCTTCAACAACCTTGGATGTTGTCAGACTTTTTAAAATAGCCCTAGTTTGCATCATTCCAAATGTGTGTCCACCGAAATTCACATGGGACCGGGCAGGGCAGGCTCCAGGCAAAGCCAGTTCCCTCAGAAAACTCGCAGAGAGAGGCTAAACTGGCATCCTAGCTGGGGCTGCCTTTGTTCTAGAAATCCTTGCTTTGCTAGCTGGGGAACACATGGGCACGCCCCCTTGCCATGGTGAGAACAGCTGTTGTCATCTTTGGTGCTGATCTCAGCCAGCTTATATTTTAGGGAACCAGGACCCACAAGGGCCCTTGCCCAGGTGCCACAGTGGCCCCCTTTCTCTGGCATTTTAACCAGCCAGCCTTTCAGGTTCTCTTCCCTTGAAAGTCTGCCCCTGACTCTAAGAGGTGGGAAGGGCGTTCCCCTGGCTGGCCTGTGGCCCAGCCATGCCCCAGCGCCCCAGAGGCCTCTGCTCCCTCATTTCCTCCCCCTGAGACCCCTGATATATACATAAGACTTCACCAGCCTAATGTTTATTCGTAAGTATCAACAAGGCATGAGGTATGTGAGTAAAAAGATTAAAATATCCTAAAGGATGCAGCACCTCAGATCACATCTTGGAAAGCGTTAATGAGGGGCATTAAATGTTCGCCTTTCAAAGGAGCAGGAAAGAAAAGTGTTCTTGCTTCTGTTAGGGGATTTGGGCTCTCAGATCTCATTAGGGCCATAGGCTATTTAAAGTCTGACTCTTAGCTTCCCAGTGCAAGGCCCTGAGTTGGCTTTGCGGACGGGCCAAGCTAATCTAGCCTCACCTGCAGAGTCTAGACAGGAGGAGGCTGGCATTCAACTTTTGATCTGTGATTCCTGTGGGGACCCCCTTAGGGGTGGGCCCTGCTTGCCTGTTAGAGCTGACCTAGGTCAAAGTGGGGGTGTTAGTTGGGATTCTTGAAGTTGCAAGTAATAAAAAAATCTGAATTGAATCAGCTTAACCAAAACGACACCAAAACTAATGTACTAGGGACAAGCTTCAGGAGTGGGTTAGATCTCGGAAGCTCAAAGTGACAAGATCTGGTCGTTCGCCATCTCTTGGCTCTGTCAGCACCGTGGCAGCCCACAGCGCTAGGCTTGCACAGTGCCCCGGTAGAAAGGAGGGCGATTTCCCAGGATGCTTAAGCAAAAATCCCAGCGTTAGCTCTGACTGGACCTGATGGCCCTTCCCTGAACCAATCAGCATGGCTGGGGAGATGTGACGCCCTGATTGGCCAGGCCTAAATCCCATGCCCACCTCGAGGCCAGGGGAAGAGGCCGCCAACAGTCAGGGACCTAGAACGTGGGAGAGACATTTACCAGAGAAGAACCACAAATAGCCACTATAGAGGGGGACCCCTGGGGTCAAAGCACCCCACAGGCTGGCGTGTAGAGTGGAGGGGAATCTGTTGGAGCCCAATTCCCCTAGCACAGCTGGCCAGGTCTCTGCATTTTGAGGAAAGCTGTGTTGTTTGGTCTTCCTTCTCTTCAAGCGGTTCTAGGCTGGGCACTGAGACTAGTAAGAGTCCATGAGTGGTGTCCTCTGTCCCCTGGTGCTGTGCCCTAGCTCCTCCTACTCAGCACATGCATAGCAGGCTGCTGAAGGCTTGGAGATGCTAAAGCATAGGGACGTCTTAGAACATGCATGCCCTACCGTGCTTCAGTTTCTTTGGTCCAGTCTGGGCTGAGATGCCCCTCATGTCACTTAAATTCAAGTCACTTCTAAGGAACTAAGTGTGGTGGTTTCAAACCATAGTATCCGGAGCCAGTATCGTGTGACAGACACAGATTCCCTGCCTGAATTCCAATGCTGGTCCTGCCACTTCCCGGCTGTGTGACCTTGGGCAAGTTACTTAATCTCTCTGAGCCCCACGTAAAGTGGAAATAATAAAAGTACCTATTGTGCTACGACAACTGAACAAGTTAATATATTAAAAGTACTTTCACAGTGCCTGTCTCTTGGTTGGCACTTGCGGAAGGTTAACAGTATGACCAACGTGATTTCTGGTCACCTGCCCCAAGGAATGTGTAAAAGTCCCAAGCTCTCTTGTTACTTTTTAGCCAGAAAAATGACTTCTTTCAGGAAGGCTTTTAGGAGAGGCTTTTCTTAGCAAAAGCAAGATTGGGGGCTTTAATGAGAGGGAACACAATAAAGATGCCATCACGCAATTGAGATGGACTTTTGATTTTTTTATAGTACTTCTTTCTCCACCGTTTTTTTGAGGGCAGTTTTAGGTTTACGGAAAAATTGAGCAGGAAATATGGCGAGTTCCCACATGCCCCTCCCCCGGTTTCCCTAATATTAACAATTTGCGTCCGTGTTTCATCCGTGTTGCAGTTGAGGTTTGGCCTTTTCCAGAATTACAGATAGAATCATACAGTAGGTAGCTTCTACAGACGGGCTTCTCCCACTATTTAGAAATAACCCTCCCCAAGTGGTTGGATTTCCTCTGTGCTGTCTCCCCTCACTTTCCCCAGGAAGACGACCTCTATCACAGACTGATGCCCCCACCTGTGTGTTGTTGAAGGGCGCGGCATTGAACAGCTGGATGTTGAACTTGACATGCATGACTTTCTGTAGTGAGGAGGTCTTTTGTCGGAGAGCTTCTGAGGGATGCAGAGGTGCTTCCCTGTCACCCGTGGCCAGCGTGGCCTGCAGGGGCTGGCGGCTGGGGGCGCGGCTAGAGACTCCACCCTGCCCCCCTCCAGCGGCCTGCCGCCTGGATTCTACAAACTTCCCAGCCTCACTGAGATGGGTCAGGCTCCAAGAGAGCCAGAGAACAAAGCCCCTTTGTGACTTTTGTTTGAAATCGGGCTTGTGACAAAGGGGAGGCAGGTGGGGGGAGGGGTGCGCCCTGAGTATGGTGTTGATGCAGGGGAAGCAAACAAAATCGTGTCTTGTGTTTTTTTTGTGTGTTTGGCGTTTTTGTGTGTGTGTTGCCTCTCCCTCCCCCTCTCAGCGCTCCGGACAGCAGGATTTCGCAATGGCAGCTTGGGGAGCCGACCCAGCGCTCCGTTTAGAAGCAACGTCTATCAGCCAACTGAGATGGCCGTCGTGCTCAATGGCGGGACTGTAAGTATTGAGAGGTGACGTGTTGGCAGGAAGGCTAAGAGTTGTGGGGGGTTGGGTGGGGGGGTGACAGCTTCAAGCTTCAAAGGGGACACACTGCTCTGTGGAGGCTGCTGATGCCCCCCCCCCTACCCCCGCCGCGGCTAGAACGCATGCGATGCTTCCATTGGTTTTCTTCCCCTCGCCACCCCCTTCTCCACACACCGAGACCCACCTATACCGACTGTACCAACCTGTACGTACCTTTGAAAGGGTCCCTGTTTCTTGGGACTCCTGTACCCAGTGAATTCTCTGGCTCTCACTGTATACAAGGTACCCTCACTGACTCCCTGGGAGGTAACTTGTAGGAAAAGCCCAGGACTGTGAAGCCCTGGGGGATTTTGCTGACATGTAGCCCCCCCCACCCTGCCCTCTTCACCCCCAGGCGGGTTCCCTGCCCCCACCACCACTCCTGAAGAATTGTCTTAAGAAATGGAAGTGATTAGCATTCCTCTCCCAGGAACACAAAAGCAGGTTTCCTATCTGATGCCAAACAGACCTTCAGCAGAAATTGTCACTGTTTATGTTTTGCCTGCGTGGAATGACATCATTTTGTTTCTCCGGCGCGTCCACAGAGGCGCTCTCATCCCCATATTTAATTTCCAAACACAGCTCCGTGCTTCTTCCAGAAACAGCGCATGAGCCCGCTCACATGTGTCAACTGGGTTTCCATTCATTCTCTCATGAGCCGCTTTTGTTTTTTGATGGAAGTTCAGGGATGGTCTTTGATCTCTCGAGGGAGCTTTGGTTTTCTGGGCCTTGTGAGTGGCATGCTAGGTTCTGGTCTGCACGGGTAAGGAGCAGGCTCAAAGACAAAAAGACGCGCAGCTTAGCATTCTGAGGACGCCCCACCGTCCGCTGGGCTGTCCGATTGTTGGGTGCCAAGAAAAGCCTGACTCGAGGCGTTGTGCTAGAACATATGTTGTTAGGAAGCAGCCCCATCACCGTCACTGTTAAGCCCCCCGGTCCCTTCAAAGCATAGGAACTGAAGTGGGTTTCTGGGTAAGAAAACACATTGATTCGGGAAGCATGATTACAGAGAACGGGAGATACACAGCCTTCCCAGGAACGGAGCGGCCTCACACACTAGTTGCTGCGTTTTTTTGGGGGAAACTCGTCAGCCCGTTATGAACAAGCAAGGTATCCGATCTTTGTGAACGCGTTGGTGTCGGACGCTGACTTTGCCAAGCACAGAGTTCTTAGTGTGTTATCCTTATTTCCAGATCCCCACCGCTCCGCCAAGTTACACTGGAAGACACCTCTGGTGAAAGACTCGCGTTCCAGAGAATAAGAATCTCTTACCGATTTTATTCCCTGGCTGCGTCTTTCTTGAGGGGGAAATCAGGCACAGTAGCCGCTCCAGGCCACCTCACAGCCAGGAGATTCAGGAATCCCAGACAAAGGGGATTTCGTGTACATGTGAACACTGCTGAACTGAAAAGCTAACACCGACTGCCCTCCCCTCCCCCGCTGCCACACACACACACACACACACACACACACACACACACACACGTAATACCAAACCAACCTCAATACCCACAAACTAAAGCAAAGCTAATTGCAAATAGTATTAGGCTCATTCGAAACTGTGGCCGGGAAGACTGTTGCATCCTCGGGGTGGGGTAGAACAGAACCAAGTTCACAGCCGGTGGCCCAGGCTGGTGTTGGTTGAATATGGAGGTCCCCACAGCATCAGCCCCTCCTCAACTCCGGTGGCCTCTTGGAGATGACCGTTTCATGGAGGCGGACCCAAGGGAGCCTGCACATTTCAGGGGGGGGGGTCACGAGCAGTTCAGGAGGTTGTGGGTGTGATTCCAATCAAATCGTGGGGTGAGCTTTACCACCAGTAGCAGTGGAGGGACACTGACATGTGCCAAAGAGGAGATGCCATCTGGAAGCTGAAGTGACCATGACATTTAGAAAGTGGTGACCAACCGCTGTTCCTTGTATGGGCCTCTTGCTCTAGCGTCCATGGTAGGAAAGCAAGCCCGCCTCCCTCCCTGGCGTTGCCATGGCAATACTCTGGCTTGGGGCAGCAGCCTCTTCCCACGAGCATCCCTCCTGCTTCCTGCACTCACCCGTGGTCCTCCAAGCCCTCTCTCAATTTTGTTCCCACGTTCGCTTCAAAAGCTCAAATGGGGCCACCAGCTTAAAGCCCCCGGGGTTGGCAGGCTGGAAGAAAGGCCACGGCAGATTTCCAAGGTGATGGCACGTGGCAGGGTGTCCCGGGTGCCCTCTGGGATGGACAGATGGCACCTGGCCGCCGAGCATGCAGTGAGCTCTTGGGCCTCTTCCGTTGATGTAGTGCAAGTCACAGGGCGGGGTGGAGCACGTCAGGCTTCCTTCGCTGCTTTTGGAGGGTGTGGGGGGGGGCATTTCTGACTTGGTTTTCTGCAAGTTCCATGCAAATGGTTCTCTTCAAAGCCCATCGTTTTCTGTCACGGTTTCCATCTGTCCTCGGGAAGTCATTCCTTGGTTCTTTGGCATTTCGAACGTCTTGGCCATTCAAAGCCCCATGTTCTCTGCACTGTTTGGCAGCATAACCGTAGCAACGATTCCAAGCAAAGTGTCGTAACCTGACGGCATGGAATGCATGACATGAGGGTGGGCCCTTCCGCATACACTCTAATCACTATATTGCTTTTTTCTACACAACAACCCATAAGCCTTTATTAACCTTTCAAGAAAACGAAGAAGGTTACGGTTTGGGGGAACCGACCTCTTCACAAGCCAATGTGTCTGAGTATGTTTTAATAAACCTGATTTTTCTCGAGGCCCTAGTCTCTGCTGTATCCTGTCCTTGCCCCACCCCCACCCCACATCCGTGCAGAGCCCTGGGGTAAACCATGCCGACCCGCCCATCCCTCCCGTGGCCCTCCTCCGGTTTTCCGTCCTGCTAGCGCCTTTCTTGTCACCACGCTTGGGGAGGGGACAGCATGACACCAGAATGCGCCAGGCCCTGCCCTAACCTTCTTCACCTTTGGGAAGCCGCCTCCCACAGCATGTGCTTGCTTCTAGAGAACCAGGGTCCAGGCCTCTGTGTGAGGAGTGTCACTGGGTGGACTGGAAACGTGGGGTCCTTACTGGGAAGGAGTGGGAGGGAAAGCAGCTAGGACCTGGGGTGGGGGACGGGGTGAGGGCGGGTGCATGCAGACCCGGAACCCTCAAAATGACAGCTCCGCAGACAGCCCGGTCTGGCCGGTAGGTCCCAGCCGGTGGAAACCGACTGCGTGACACATTCTTGTGCCAGGAAATGGTCGCCCACCCCCGCTCCCTGGAGTCCTTCGGCGCTCCCTGACCCCAGCTGTGACTCGGTCTGCGGGAGCCCCCTTGCAGAAGGGATTAAGTCACACGACCATTTCTAAGTTTTTGATGGTCCAGCCGTGTACGCTGAGCTTGGCATGAGCGGCTGCGAGTGGAAAGTCGCGCGTCGCCACCATAAAAACGGAACCAGCGTGGAGCCATGGGGAACCTCACTTAATGAGACCTGTTCTTCCTTCTTTTCTTTTTTAAACCTCTGATACGTTATTGCGCTCTGGGTTTTGTTTTATTTTGGCTTTAAGATCAAGAGGGGGCCGAAAGCCCTCCCAATAGGGGGCGGAGGCTCGGGCGAGTTGAGGGGGATGGCATAGAGAACTTATTTTTCTAATGACTTCACCTGAAAGGGACAAAGAGACACCTTTGCCAAGAGACTGTGGCAGCCAGCTGCCCCCACGGAGCTAAGTTTAAATATAAAATTAAGTGGCACCTCTGTTTAAGATCTATGTGTGTGAACAAGACTGCTGGGGGTGGGGAAAGACCCAGAGAGAAGCACCTGTGATCAAAATACTTAATTGTAAGCACAGACCTTTCCGTGTCCGCTTGTAAAAATCACCCTGGGACTATAACAGCCACTCTTGTCCCCCCTTTTAATGGGAAGTGGGCATTCTGTGCTGGATTTCCCCACAGACGTGGAGGGCGGGAGTGAGGGGATCAGAGCACCGACAGACAAGCCGCGAAGCGCTGTGTGTCTCCAGGGCTTCCCAGGCAGCTGTTAAAAGCTGGGGATCCAGCGCTGCCCCCTGAGCAAGCGTGTGGGGTGGTTTTCTGGGTTGGCTGGATTGAACCCCGACCTGAAAGGGAGCATTGTGGCTTTTATAATCCTTGATGCGACGATTCTACCAGCTTACAGAAGTTCTCAGCAGGTGCTTTTCATTCATTGATAAAGAGCTAAGGCTCGTTTTTGATAGATAATATATATTTATTAAATGTATTAATGCGTGTTTTATAATGTACCTTCATCCTTCCCTGGCTGACTGTTGCATACTTATAAGAGAAAAAAAAATCGTTACAGAAATTTCGAGACAATCAATGTGTACCATAAGTGACTGTATATAAATATTACAAATCGAACAGGTTGTAAAGCATGGGCAGATAGGTTTTATTTTCAAAATGCTGTTCTTAACACAAAAAATAAAGGCTTTACTATCTACTTAAGATGTGTGGTAGCTTGTCAAAACAACCCAGAACAGCCACTGGGCTTCTGGATGTGCCTGGAGGCGAAGTCTGAGGCTCTATGATTTGGGAGAATCCTGGTTTAGTGGCAAAATTCAGAATACATGAGGGTAGGAATTCAGCATGCCCAGAAAAAGGGGGATTCGCTGTCACACTTTGGGGCATAGACAACAAAAATCCTGTTACTGGGGTCTGGGTGTCAGGGTCTCATCTTGCTGGGTGAGCTGCAAAAAGTTACGGGCCTGTCTCCTTGGGCAATGATCGCAGGCGGTAACGTCATCTTTTTATTTTTTTTTTTACGAAGCATACTCACTGGATAGCTTAAATCCCACGACGGAGGTTTGGAGCTTACATGGAAATATGGCTCTTTGCAAAGGTGGCCACAAGTGGGAAACTGGTAACCAGGACACTTTACCATCTCTGGGATCTCGAGTTCACTGTACATTTTAGTGGCGGTTGGTGCAGGAGAATATTCCTGAAGCGCTGATGATAAATAGATGGATGAAAGAATAAAATGTAGGGATAACGCAGAAAGGTAGGACTGGAACTTCCTTACGATCAACTATTTGCACTAAAGCATATTTGCAACAAATCCTATCTTCTATGGAAAAGGTTCTGGGTTTACATGTACCAAACCTAGTCTTTAAAGAAAAAAACATCAGAGGAAACATCACTGGGACATTCTGCTTGAATGAGGTCATTGGCGCTTGGAAAGGAAAGACACCCACAGCGTTTAAGGCGCTGGGGCCTTAGCTACAGCCTCCTCCTCCTCCTCCATTCTGCATTTCACTGTAAAGAAACAAAAGAGAAAATCAGGGTTGATTTACACGCCTAGACAGACGTGCCGCTTGGAAATCTTCGATGTGTGGACAAGACCGGTGACACCCAAACCCACGGGGCGACTATGGTTTCAGCCCCGTGGGTCCACCGGGAAGAGCACGAGGCCTTTGTGCTTGGAGGGCAGCACCTGAAGTCTCCAAGCCCATTCACACGACGTTCGTTCATGGCTATTCGTAACTCAGTTCAGAAGGAGGTCAGAGTGTGCTCGGCAGGTCGGGGGAACTGCAGGAAGTTTTGCGGAAGATGATGACAGATTCCAGGCTCTTGGCTCAAACCAGTCTGTCACCACTCACCCTGTTCCCCCCACCCACCCAACATTAAAAACTCCAGAGAGCACTGGGGTCAACACACGGTCAGAAGAGACTCTTTTCTAGTGTTTCGTGATCCTGACAAGAGCGTGATCCGGTGACTTCCTGAGCCAGCCAAACAGGAAAGTTCGCTGAACACAGAGCACGGCGCTATGTGTGAGGGAAGGGGTCCCCAGAGCTAAAAGCCGCTCCCCCAAAATATGGAGACCTAGTTCCCTGGGTGGGGGAAGGGGTCCTTTTGGAAAGAGCCTGTTTTTCTGTTTGGTTTTTTTTTTGGTTTTTAAATGTCTGCTTCTAGTGTCCAAATGCCTGGTGGGACGCCAATGCCTGAAGGGTGATTCTGAGCAAGGTCACAGCTCTGGCTACTTGTGGGACCATGTTCTGAGCAGAAAGGATGGTGGAGGTTGTTGCATATAGGGCAGAGCTTTCAGTGGAGCCTGGTCCTGATCCTGATGTCCCCGTGACCATGGGCACCCATTGGCCAGATTCACGCACGGGGTGAGGTGTGGACACCACGCGCAGTGCAGTCATTTCCCAATGGAAGTGGGCTGAAGGCCTTCGGCAGCACAGCCTGGCCCAGCCTTTTCAAACTCGGGCTACGCAAAGGCTGCCCAAGGCTTCCTGGAAGAGGTTTACTCAAAGGAAAGTCAATTCCCCACTCCTCAGTGCCTGTGCGTGGACTTACAATCGTGGGGTTTACATCGGTCCCCCTTCCCTACCTCTCCCCCTCCTGGCATTGCCCAGTGTGTAAAATTCCCAGGTGCCAAATGAGGCGATGTGAAATGCTGGCATCCCCCGGAGTCTCCCCAGTTTAATAACGATCAACATTCCTTTGGCTTTGTGAAGTACTAATAATTGTATTGATAACTCAAACCAGAAAAGTAGTTTTAATACTTCCAGCCTGCAAGTCATGGGAAATTTAAAAAACTTTTTCCACGTGTCTACTTTTCTTCCATATACATGGAAGCTACATGGGCGGTCACACTGACACCCCTATCGATGGTGACACCCAGCACCCAGCACCCAGCACAGCTCAGCAGGCGTGCTGAGCCATGACACCATCCAGCATGTGGATATTTAGGGACTGACTGGGGCAGGGGTTCCTGTTCTGTAGCACGTGCCAAGTTCCGTAGCCAGTTCCAGGCGACCAGCCTGATGACATCATGCAGCGATGGGAAGAGGGGCACAGAGCTGGGCTCTCTGGTTCCCATGGGACAGTGTTCAGAGAGACCTCAGGTGCTAGGCGGCTTTCCAGGTGTGGCTGGGGGACCAGCAGCATTTGCATCACTGGGAACCTGTGAGAAATGCAAATCCGGGAACCCAGCCCCAGACCTACAGGATCAGAAGCTGCGAGTAGAGCCCGTCCGTGTGTGCGCTAGTTCAAGCTGGAGAGCCCGACTACTGGTTCTCTATCCTGACTGCAATTAAGAAGCACCTGGGCAGCTTCCGAAGCCACTGGTGCCCGGGTCTCACCCCAGACATTCTGATATAATTGGCTGGGCATCAGGCTATTCAAAGTCCTCGGGGTTGCTAACCTCTGCCAGGGTTGAGAAGCACACATTGCGGTTGGAGTCCCTTTAAAGAAACGACTGACCGTCAGGACCCTCAGAGGAGTTACCAGAGCCTCAAAATTTAGGCCACTGGAATGACATGCTCTCTGACCCAGCCCTGGCAGGCAGATGCTGGAGGCTCAGTGTGGACGGAGGGAAGGCTTGGCTTCCGGGAGGGACCCCCCAATCCTGGGGTTTTCTATAATAGTTCCTCAACGCTACCTGAAGGAAGAACTCACCTGCAAACCATTGGCCCAGCATTTTAACCTATTCCTGTCCACACCTTCGTAGCCTCTTACCCACCCCCTACCTACACTGTGACCTGGGGAAAAGCCCTTCTCATCTCTTTCAGATCATTACACAAACATCTTGAGTGAGGAGGGTGGAAAGGGGTGCTAGGGGCTCGCCTTCAAATTAGAGTCAAGGTGCTATCGAGAGTTAACGGGCTGGAAATAACCGGGGACGTGGTCACCCTGGGATCCATCACTTGGGGGGCTCTGAACTCCCAACGCCCGGCCCATCACCTGGGGGGCTCTGAACGCCCAACACCGGGCCCATCACCTGGGGGGCTCTGAACGCCCAATGCCGGGCCCATCACCTGGGGGGCTCTGAACGCCCAACGCCGGGCCCATCACCTGGGGGGCTCTGAACACTCCCAATGCCTGGCCCATCACCTGGGGGGCTCTGAACACTCCCAACCCCCGGCCCCACCCTTGCCAATCAAGTCAGACTCTGGAGGTGGTGCAGCCGCCCTGGGAAACCGGCATTATCAAGCGAAAGTGACTGTGCAGGCCCTCTAGGATGCAGCCATTCAACTCCCGTATCTGTCCCCAGGAGAAGCCCTGGCATGTAGGTAGCAGGAGACATGAATTAGGATGTTCATGGCAGCAGAAAACGGGAACAACCCAAATGTTCATCAAGGGCTGGCTGGATAAAGACACCGCGGTTTCCCGGAACAGCGCGCACGCGGACGCAAACGCCAGTGAACCGCGGCTGACGGAAAGGTGCACAGTGCGGAATGGTACCTACTGTGTGATCCCATTTATAGCAAATCTAAAGGCATGCGTCAAAAGACAAAAAAATACTAAAGAAAAGCGAAGAACGATGATCACAAAAGGTTGGGGAAGCGGCTTCATGGGGAGGGGGGCTTTTAAAAGCGCTGACAGGCGCTCTAGTTCCTTAACTGGGATGATGGTCATGTGTTTGTTCAGTTATGTGTTTTTTATAGTCACTATGGTATGTATAATTCACACCCCCCCCCCCAAAAAATAAAAGGTAGAAGGAAACAAAGATGGTATTACAGGATACCACTTCAAATTACAAAGTCAACCGATAAAGGAAGAGAACAGGGCGATGGAACTGCTTTCGGACGGTGGGATGGGGTGTTAGTGAACTCCTCCCCATCCGTCGTAGCAGGAAACGAGGAGATAATGCCTAAAATCTTATCTGTCTGTTCGAGATACAGAAGTGACCACCCAGAGGAGCAGCTGCGAGTTCAAAGTGACTGCGACACAGAGAGCTGGTGACGCTCACTGTCCCCCTGCTTTATCCTCTCTGTTTCATCCATGGGAACCACTGCACAAGGACCACTCTGCTAGAAATGCAGCAGCAGATGAAGCCTCCCTGGTGGTTTCCTGCTGGTCTGGGCAGGACAGAGCCCTGCGGAGGTAGAAGGTCCTCAGCGAGGGGTGGGCAGGTGCCCGAGGGGAAGAGCCGGGTTCCACCTTGGCTCAGAGACGTCCTCGCGCTTGGCTTCCCTCACCATCAGGCAGATGCCTCCTGCCCCTGTGCTGTCCTTGTCCCCGTGGCAGGCTGGTGTGCGGCCAGCTCCGGAAGGGCTGGGGGAGTGGAAAATCCCGGGGAGATGCGCCAGCCCTCCAGCTTCAATGTAAGGCCATGTGACAAGGGAAGCCTGCATGCTAATGAGACTCGCTGCCGGTGGCCCTCGGCCTGTTCCAGTCAGTGATGGAGCGGAGAACTTGGGGCGGTGGGAGGGGCTGCCTCAGGCTGGGGACGTGGGGAGGAAACTCAGGGGCCACAGGGTCACCTAGCCACTCATTTGGCGTTGCCCAAATGTGGCCTCAGCATTAAGGATCACCTGGGCAAATATACAGATTCCTGGGCCCCCTGCACCCCTCAGGGCTTTAGAATCAGAGTCTTTAAGAGTGAGGCCTGGGGGTCAGCATCCCCCATCCCCTCCACCTCCAAGCTCTGAGTGGTCATTTTGATGTGACAAGTCCGGGAAAGAGTTCTGTGTCACTGAACCGTCCATCACTCAGTGCCAGGCTCCTGAGAGCCCAGGTCTGAGAATGGCCCCGCCTCCTATGGGTGCTGGGAGGAGCTAAGACAGACCTGCAAATGCTCAGCGCTGAGCGCCCCCCTGGGCTAGTCACTCAGCAAATACCAGCTGTTACTATTTTTCAGGCACAGTCTTTGAAGGAGGGGAAGGTGGGAAAATACAGGGAATTGTAAGGACCCAGAGACACTCATGCACCGCAGAGAGGTGTTGCTTCAGTGTTCACCCATCACACAGCTACGGACGGGCTCGAAACAGGGCTGGGTCCTAAGTCACAGAGAGGACACTGGTTCACACTCTCGAGGCAGCCATTTATATATAAGAAGCCTTAAAATACTAATTTTTAATCCCATAAGCACCCAGTTTCTAAGATTCCGGGTAAAGAAAAAGAGCAAACACTCCTAGGGTACGTCCTGAGCCCTTTACACATCAGACATGATAGTGAGGTAAGTGCTGTCATTGCCCCCATCTCACAGATGAGGAGACGGAGGCACAGACGGGCCACGCAACTTGCCCAAGGACACTGGGCTGCCTGCATTCATGCTCTTAACCTGACAGGGTCACGGCCTCACAACGGTCTCTCACCTGGCGGAGGAAGATTTCTGTAATCAAAGACGACGACGACGCACGCAGACGAAGGCGCATCATTTAGCACATAAACAGTCTGGGACCGACCTAAATGCCTAATACTCAGGGAATGACTGGGCATCTGCTCATTTATAAAGTTGGTAAAATGACGACGCAGCCATTAAAGACGTGATGCTTTTGCAGAGTTTGAAGGAACGGGGGCAATACAGGGCGGCACATTTCCTGTAAAGTTGAGTAATGCGAATTTGAAAACTGAAATTTGAGTGAGGGTGAAAAGGGTAACTATTGCATTGTTCTGTACACCTGAAACTAACAATAAAAAAATTAAAAAAAAAAAAAAAAGAAAAGAAAACTGAAATTTGAACCTAAAAGTTAATGTCCCCAAGGGGGACGTGGACAGTTCAAGGGCATCTGGGCTTCTCTCGGTGTCGGAAGCCAACCGTGATGACATCTCTCTAATGTTAAGGTAGAAACCCGGTTCTTTCATTTAGTCGTCTGTCCCCATTTCCCCTCTCGCCTTCCTAGAAAAGAAATTTTTTGGAGAACAGTGGCTCCTATGTTACGTTCATTCCTGGGTAAGGTCCTCGTAGTACATCCTTTACATGTGACTGCCTTGTACAAAATTACATTCGTTCCCCTGAAATTACAGCCATTGCCTCAACTAAGTTATGGCCCAGCATCTCAACTATGTTTAAAATAAAAATGAAACACGGATAAAACAATTAAAAGGAAATGGGTGAATTGTTTTTCTCCCAAATGTCTACAATATAACATGTATTGCTATACAATTGGGGAAAACTTTCTGAAAGAATTCTCTGAAAATATACCAGACAGAAGAAAAAAAGACTGTCAGGGAATTGACCCCTACACAGCCTCAATCAGTCAGAGCCCAAAGATGGGGGAAGGCAGGGAGGATAAGAAATGGAGAGGTCGAGCAGCCAATCGGAAGCCGCGGGAATCCTGGAGGAACTGACCTCCCAGGACCGTCAGCCCCAGCGCTGGGAGACCCAGAAGAGAGATCCACCCAAAGGTGAAACTTGGTAGAGGTGACCATTACAAAAATATTAATGAAATGTTTGCTGGGACAAGTTTCTAGAGAATTTCTAGAAAAACGTGCCCCCCTCAGCGTGCTTGCTAACGGGGGGGAGGGGGTAGAGCCACCCATTCCACTGGGTAATCTGCAACCGAAGTATTTACATCCACCAAAAAACACAGACAAGAGCGTTCATAATAGCACCCTTTTTCATAATAGCCCCAAACTGGATACAACCCAAGTGTGCACCAATAAGTGAATGGATATACAAATTGCGATAATATTCACACAAAAGACCACAAAGCAATGAAAAAGAGCCAGCTGCTACTCCCCTCAACTATTTGGTTGACTCTCCCAGACACGAGGTTCAGCCAAAGCCAGGCACAGAAGGGTCTGTGCTGTCCTTCCCATTCACATGAAGTTTGAGAATGGTGGTGAGGCTGAGAGCCGATGGTGACAGAAATCAAAACAGACTTTGCCTTGGGGTCAGGGGCCGCTGGCCGGATGGGGGCCTAAGGGGCCTGCTGGGGTGCTGGACACGTATGTGCTTTATCTTGATCCGGGGGGTGGTTACATGGGGGACACACATATAGAAGTTCGCTGAGCTGTACACTTAGGACCAGTGCACCCCACTGTACGTTTTACCTCAGTAACAAAAGCAACAAAGTAAAATTGGAAAACGGGGGAGGGAGAGAACAGGCACCAAGATCTGAGGACCTTTAATTCTGGTCCAGGACAAACAGTCTTGGGAGGCTCGGCAGTCCCAGAGAGCACCTCGCGTGCTCTGTGAACAATCTCACATCAGTCGTCGGAAAATCTGCCTTTACTGAGTGCTGGACCTGGGGCTCATGTATCATCTTGGTTCACTCCCCCAGCCACTCGGGAGGTAGATGCTATCATTTCGTTTTATTAACAAGGAAATGAAGGCTCAGAGATGCCAAGCAACTTGCCCAAGGTCACAGAGCTAAGTAAATCAGCGGCGCCAAGCTTCTAAGCCTGGTCTAAGTCCGAAATCCATGGTCCTCACCATCATGTCACAGCCACAGTGGAAGAACTGGGTCCCTGATCACGACGCAGAATGATCCAATGGAGCTTAGGTCACGTTCTCTACCTTCCAATCAGGAAGGCAGGGGACTGTACAGCATGTATTACCAAGGTTTTCTTTCTTTTCTGTTTTACTGAATTTTCCAAATAAGGTTATTTTTCCATTACAAAAGCAATACACAATCATAGAAAATCCAGAGAATACAGAAAAAGTATGAAAAAAAAAAAACCTCCATGTACCCTACTGGAAGAAATCATGGAAGATCTCCTTTCAAACAAAAGGACTAAATGTTGGCATTCGGTGGCAAGTGTCAGCTGTCTGGTGAGTCAACCTCCCTTTCTGGGAGGTACCAGATGTTGGGCTGCAGTGTTATTTTGAGGAAATCGGAGCTACATGGAAGCCACAAGGCACTGGTGGCGAATGTGACAGTCTTGCATGTGCAACAGTTACGGCTTTGTGTTGTTGACTCCGCCAAAGCCTCCTTGAAGGCAGTAGTTTACACGGCAACATTTGGTGCCGGAAGTGACAACATGGGTTACATTGAGACAGAATCACGGGATTACCAAGTTTTGAACCTGGAAAGCATCTTGAGTCCTGGAAAGGGAGACACTTAATAAAAGGCTTTTTTTTTTTTTTTTAAATCAACAAGGAAAGCTGAAGGGGGAGGAGACCACCGAAGGGCAGTGTGGGTGCTCAGAGCCCACCTGGAGCCTGAGCTGCGGGGCTCTGAACCCCACCATTATTTACCAACTGGGAGACGGGGCCTCAGCTCCCGCCTCCATCCAGTGGGGACAGTCAGACCTTCCTCTCCGTGGAGCGCAAGGATGGAGCGCGATGGCCCCGACTGCCCAGCACACGGCGCAGGCTCAATAAAACCAGGTCTCAAAAGTGCAAGTGACGCAGTGACCGTAGAAAGCCTGGGAACTAGGCCGCTTTAAAACAAATACTTAGGCACGTTTTCTTCAACTCATGGAGATAAGCGTAAGCGCTATCCATGCATGTTTTCTGTCTGTTAGGATGTTCTCTCCACATCCTTTTTTTTATGAGGATTTTTATGAGGTTTATGAGGGAAGTTCCAGTTTGCAGGCAGCCAAATCACACACAGCAGTTCCAACAGCCGCCATGTACTAGGATGTCCTTCGAAATTCTGTGTCTTCTTAGCTCAGGTGGCTAGAGTGCAGGCTCATAAAACCAAGGTTGCCAGGTCGATTCCCACATGGACCAAGGAGCTGCGCCCGCCACAACTAGACTGAAGACAATGACTTGACTTGGAGCTGATGGGTCCTGGAGGGGCACACTGCTCCCCCACCCCACCCCCCCAAAAAAAAATTTATGGTAAACTACAAAAAAAAAAAAAAAAAAAAAAAAGCCTGGACAGTCAGGGGTGTGAATGAAGGCAGGCGAGCCCCATCAGCCGTGTCTTAGGACTTTAGGACTTTTTAAAAAATTTATCTCTGCATTCCCAGCTGTTGGGGCCAAGGCTGAGCCTTTAGAACTATCCCAGGCATCCTGAATGGGCTGCGGGTATAAACAGCTCCCAGCCAGTTCAGGGCTGCGGACGGACGCGCTGTACATTAAATGTTGCCTATGAGTGTAAGGGAAACAAACCCTCCAGTTTATTTTTAAACAGCTCCCTGTAACAAGCTAATACCTAATTGGGCAATTGCTTCAATCCGGGCCGAGGGAGCGGGCGTTCACTCATTATCTCGGGGCTCATTCAAGTCAAGGAACCCTAAGGACTAAGACACCAGGCTTATCAAATGTTTAGCAGGAGGGGGCAGGAAGTAATATTCCAAGAGTTTCCACTACAGACTTTATGCTACTAGGAAGCCCCCTGCTGTGCTGGAAGGAAAATGGGAGTATTTTCAAACACTGACCTTGGTGAGAAACACACCTCCAAACAAAACCGCTTCTTAGAAAGGGTCACTCATCTCAGCTACTCGTATGTCACTTCCACCCCATAAATGTCTCCTAAATCTCTCTGCTTCTGTCCATGCTCACTGCCACCAGGTCGTCCGATCCATCCCCATCTGCAGACTCACTATAGAAAAGACTATAGAAAGACTCAGATCTTTCTATAAAGCCCATCTGACGTTGCCACTGCCTGGCCACAGCCCTCAGGGTCAAGGCCAAAGTCTTGAACAAGGTCCCTGAAGGCACTGCTCTCTTGGCTACCCTGTCACCTCCATCCTGCTTCTGTCGCTCAGGCTGTCTTTCAGCCCCTCTTCCAGGCTCAGGGTCCCCGCCAAGGTCCTTCCCTCTTCCCAGAAAGCCCTCTCTGCTACTCACGTCTCCTTAACTCCTAGCTCACTTCCAATCTCTGCCTAGAGGAACCTATTTCAATACAGTCTCTCACGGCACCCAGAACTTCTTCAAAACATTCACTGCAGTTTGTAATCACGTGTTCTCAGGATCACTGGAACAGCGCCTCGCTTTCCCACTGGACTTGGAGTTTCCAGCAGAGCCAGGTGTGGCTTATGGTCTCCACCATACCCCAGCACCTGGCAGGTCTGGTCCCAGTCCGGGGCAGGGGCTCAGTCAATCTCCGCTAAACCGATGAAGGGAAACTGTACTGTAGCTTCCTTTGTAAGCCCAAGCCCTCTCTGTCAGCCTCCAGGCTGTCAGACGGACACACACCCTTTCCAGCAACATAAAGGCTGCTCCAGTTCAGTGGGGGCGCCCAGACTTTAGCATCAGACAGGCGCCTCTGTGAAGGGACTATGACCTCCATTTTTCAGAGGAGAACACCGAGGATCAGAAAGGTTAGTGACTTTGCTAAGCTGCCCATGGGGGATGCGACTCCTCTTTTGTCCGTGCCTGTTCTCCTGCTTTTGGGGAAATCATGGCAAGGTCCGAATTAAAAGTTAGTGTTTTCGGAGTGAGATGTATGAGTTTAAGTTCAGAAGTTCAAGTCACTTCAGACGATGACAGGTTCATCTGTGGCCATGGAGGTGGAGGGCTCAGGTGGGTGGAGGTGAATATCCTTAGGGATGAAGGGCCAACTATGCTAGGTAATAAAGCTTTAAAAAGGAAACCTGACATTTGACATTTGAAAAGATATTTGACATCTCTACTATTGAGTTGTCGGAAAAGTCATGACGTATCTTTTTCTGTTTTTTTGTTGCAAAAATGTGTCATGACTTTTCCAACAACCCAACAGAAAGATGAAAATTAGAAAATAATAGGGTATCATTTTGCACCAGTTTGATAAACATTAAAGGAATGATAATATTCAGCACTGGGGACTGAGTAAGCAAACAGATGGTCTTCTATGTCCCTGAAGGGAATGCTACGATCTTTTTGGTTAGAGATTTGGAAATATATATCAATTCTTCCATCCCACCTTTGAGAAGTTATTCTGTAAAAACATAGTTTCCATATAGAAGGCCAAATGCACAAATCTGTTTATTGCAGGGTTGTTGGTAGTGTTAAAAACACTGGTAACAAAGTATCTATTATTATAGGAATGGTGCATCCTTAGTATGGAATGATATGCTTCTATTAAAAAGATAAACTTAGAAACAACAACAAAAAAGTTAGTGTTTTCAATATGTAAAAATACCTCCAGTAGCTGCACAAGTAAAATTACACTCTCTTAGGAATGAAGGCAGGCACGGCAGCAATATTTAAATGGCGAAATTTAGAAAGAAGCATCCAATTGGAAGCTAACTAAATTATGTGGCTAATCATATGTAAAATAAATTCACACTATAGGGGGATGTGTTTATAATATACAGTTGGGTGAAGAAAGCAGGGATACATGAAAATCATCATTTTGGAGTAGGGTCTCATCTATGTAAAATTAAAGACAGACATGCATTTTCAAAAGAAAGAGGATAGCTGGGAATTCAAAGGACCCAGAATAGCCAAAACAGTCTTGAAAAAAAAAAAAAAGAAGAAGAAAGTTCGAAGACTCACACTTCCCAATTTCAAAACTTCCTATAAAGCTACTGTAGAGTGGTACTGTGTGGCACCGGCCTAAGAGACACATATAGAGCAATGGGATAGAATTGAAAGTCTAGAAAGAAACACTTACGGTTATGGCCACCTGATTTTCAACAAGGGTGCCAAGACCGTTCAATGGAGAAAGAACAGTTTCTTCAACAGATGCTTCTGGGCAGCTGATGTCCACATGAAGAGAATGGCATCAGACCCTACCTTACACCGCATAAAAAAGTTAACTCAAAACGGGTCAAAGAGCTAAAAATGAAAGCACTGAAATCATAAAACTCAGAAAAAAAAACCCAAAAAATAATCTTTGTGGCCTTGGATTAAGCAGTGGTGTCTCAGATATGACACCCATAGCACAAAGCAATCCATGAAAAAAATAAACTGGACATCATCAAAATTTAAAAATCTTGTGCTTCAAAAGACACCAAGAAAGTGAGAAGACAACCCAAGAAACTGCAGATCATACAAATCTATCTGATAAGAGACTTGTGTCTAGAACATATAAAAAACTCTTACAACTCAACAATCAAAAGACAATCCAATTCAAAAGAGCAAAGGATCTGAATAGACCTGTCTCCAAAGGTGACGTGCAAATGGCTGATAAGCACATGAAAAGATGCTCACCGCCCTTGGGCATTAGGGGGACACATGAATCAAACCACAATGAGATACCACTTCACACACTCGGAGGGCTGTAATCCAACTAGGAGTAACAAGTGTTGAGGGGGGATGCGCGGGAACTGGAGCCTTCCTTCCCCGCTGGCAGGAATGTAAGATGGTTCGGCCACTCTGAAAATAGTCTGGCAGTTACCCAAACAGCTGAACAGGGTTACCACACGACCTGGCAATTGCATTCCTAGCTATCATATAGACCTAAGAAAAATGAAAACATGTCCACACAAAACCTGTACACCAGTGTTCACAGCAGCATTAGTCACAACACCCAAAAAGTGGAAATGACTCAAATGTCCAGCACTGATGAGTGGATTGATGGGATGTGACACATCCATACAATGGATTATTACTCAGCCATGGTATGGGCTGAATTGTGTCCCCGTCAAATTCACATGTTGAAGCCCTAGCCCCCTCGTGTGACTCTAGTGGAAAGAGGGCCTGATGGGGGACAGGAAGGTTGATGAGGTCATAGGGTGGAGCCGTGATCCACTCTAAAGGGTGCCCTTGTAGGAAGAGGAAAGACACCAGAGCTCTCACTTCACCTTGTGAGGACAAAGCCAGAGGCAGCTTCTGCCACCCAGGAGGACAGCCCTCACCAGGACCGACCACGCCAGCGCCTTCATCTCAGACGTCCAGCCCCAGAACTGAGAGAAAATAAATGTCTGTTGTTTAAGCCCCCTCACCCGCAGTCTATGGTACTAGGTTATGGCAGCCCGAGCTAACACGAGCCGTAAAAAGAAATGAAGTATATATAATCTATGCTAAAACATGGATAAACCTTGACAACATCGTGCTAAGTGAAATAAAACGGTCACAAAGGTAAATCTATAGAGATGGAAAGTATTGGGGTTGTCGGAAAAGTCATGATGCATTTTTGCAACGAAAATACGTCATGACTTTTCTGACAAACCCAATGGGTTAGTGGTTTTCTGGGGCTGGGAGGAATGGGGGTCTTGAGAGTTACTGCTAAGAGTTGGGTTTCTCTGGGGGAGTAACAAAAAGGTGTGAGAATTGATGGTAGTGATGGTTGAAAATTCTATGAATTGACTGAAAGTCACTGAATTGCACACCTGGAATTGTATGATATATGAATGATGTCTCCATAAAGCTTAAAAAAAAAAAAAAAAAGAAACGTGACATTTCAATCGTGGTCATCACTGGGTGGTGAGACTTACACTTCCCTACCTTTTGTGTTCAATTTTCCACAAAGGGCAGGTATTACTTTTATAATCAGTGAAGAAGAAAGTCATCTTTAAAAAGTCTGTTAAAACAAATGCCAGCAGTATTCTTGTTTTCTACAAAGCCGGTAATATTCACACGTCCGTAAGAGTTAGATACTCCCCAACAACGACTCCCCCCCCCCCCCGGGCCGGGCTTCTCAGTGCTTCGTGTTCTTTCATGTACATTATCTCACATGAGCTCCACCGTCTCTGTGTCGTAAACAAGGCAAGTACCAGTTTTCTTTCTGAACGTATTTATATCCTGCTTCCTCCCTAAACGGATTTGAGACCACTATACAACAATATATAGTTCATAAAAATAGAAAAAAGAAAACTAAGTCCGAAGATAAATGGAGAATTTAGATAATAATAACCAGAAGAGTCAATAAGTAGCTATAAATGAGCTTTATGTTGAACTCTGAGGTTCCTGGCAGACGAGGCAAAAAGGGAAAGTTAGGGAAGCAGCAAAACCATTTCCTCAAAGGAAGCAACATTTTTTTCCTGGCACCATTTGCTAGATAACATTTCTCATATGGAGTTTATTTTTAAAAAAAGATTTCATTTGGCGTTTGGTCCAAACCATCTTTGTACAGAAGGTGCTAAAGTACATTTAGCATGGCTATTTCCTAGAGCTATCCTGGTTTTGTAAGCCAAAGAAACACCGCTTTGGCAAATTCAAGTAAAATCTAAGACCACAGGATCCAAGTTGATAATGTGATCTAATCCAGTGGTTTTCATATATTTAAACTGCCACCTGCATACAATAAGAAATACAATGTACATTGCTTACAGTACACATACACACACACACACACACCTGAAACAAAAATGTCACCAACTGGCATTTCCTTTACTATAAGAAATACATACTGATATTTTCTACCTCTACTCTATTTCGTTTTAAAAATGCTGTGGCAGCCCACTAATTGACTTCACTGTCCACAGTGGGAAAAAACATGATGCAAAAATTGTATGAGTTAGAGGAACTACGGGTCATTATTGAACACCTAATGGGTATGAGGCATGTTACATGCATTGCCTTATATAGGTCTCTCTGGGATCCAGTAAGGGAAGTACTTTTATGGTTTTTATTATACAGTTAAAGGAACTGAAGCAGAGAGGTTAAGTGACTTGCTCAAGGTCACACAGCCAGCAAGAATGCGGAGGTGAGCATTAGCTCATGTCTTTTGAACTCTAATAACCTTGTTTCTCAGTTGGGCTTTTAGAGCAGTGCTAATTTCATCTTACCATTCAAAGAGGGAAGATCAGGAAGGTTAAGTGCCTTACTCAAAGACACACAGCTCGGAAGCTCCCAGGCGGGGTTTGAATGGAGATCTTGGGACTCCAAGTCCACAACTCTCTCTGCCCTTCTTAGCTGCTCACTCTGGACAGCTTCAAACGTCACTTTGGGAGCTCGTAAATGACAAGTCTCTAGGTGCCATGAAAAGCAAATGGGGTTCAACTCCAGTGCACATGGCAACAGCAGAACACACGCAAAAGACCCAGAATCCTCTATGCGTCCCTCCTACTCAGATGAGACAAAATAAGACACTTTGAAAAAGTTTTCCTAACACCCAAGTGTTTATTATCAGTGACGGCGTGTTGGGTAACTTAGTTTGATCTCTTGATACTTCTCTGTAGTTTCATCATGAGAATGTATTACTTCAATGAGGGGACGATTTTAAAAAATTATTTTACAAGGAAATCAGCCTGTCCTTAAAAGCAAGCCTCTGTCTCCCGGCACCTGTAAAATGTTTCATGTCCTGGGCTAATGAGAGCTGAATCTGAAAGTTGGCAAGACACTTCAGCTGCTCGGGGCCTATATTTAGGCCCTAAGGGTGAATGCCATGCGTGGACACGGTTGGATGGGCCCTCAGAGAGAGGGTGGGACGCTGAGGTGGGTGGGACCGGTGCCCTTTAAACCAGGCTAACAGGCAGAGGGGACACGTGCTTCCTGCCCCCAGCCATCTAATCAGAGCTTGAACCCGGATGGATTTCCCATGAAACCCAACACCAGCAGATTCCTCCCTAGCATTTTAACGCCATAAATAACATCTGTCTAACATCTGTCTGTGTGTTGCAGCATAATCAGGTGGGGAAGGGGAAGGGCTATGGAGTGAAGCCGCCTGACTCTGCTACTTCCTTGCTGTGTGGCCCGAGGTAAACTGCTCAACGTCTCTGTGCCTCAGTTTCTTCCTCTATAAAACGCAGACCATAGGAGTACCTGCTTCAAAGGGCTGCTGTGAAGACTGAGTCGCCGCTAAAGGAAGGGCTTGGAACAGCGTTTGGGGCCTGCCTCACTGTAAACAGACGTGAATGTCAACCATCTCTGTTACTATTTTAGAAAATATGAATAATCAAAAAAGAGAACTAACCACCTGCATTTCTATTCTAGAAAAAAAAGAAAAAACAGGCAGAAATACATGAGCCCATCAATTGCCTACCTGCATTACTAGAGATAATCTATTAGCATTTGCGGGTAATATTCTGGTAGGCTCTTTGTCTTTGTCCGTTTCTGTGTTCTGGGTAAGCGTATAGTTTCCGTTTGTTTGTTTGCTTGAAAACCGTTCTGTTTACTTTAGATTGTCCACAGAGTGTTTACCGAGCTGGGTGATCTGGGAACAGGGCTGTGTGACACAGACTCATTCCTTTGGTGGGCAATTATTTCCCGAACAACTGCCACGTGCTGGGCACTGTTCAAGGTGTCCAGGGCAGAGCAGGGAACAAAACGGGAGGAAAAACGCCCCTGCTGCCTGAGAACTCTGGTGCAGTCACACAGATGGCAAAATAAACCGTCAAAATCCTGGGCAATTAGAAAGAACGGAACACTTAAAAAGCGGTAATGGGTGACGCCATATAATACTAGACTTGAATAGATCACGTGGTCAAAAACAGTCTGTACTGGAAGTGGCACCGTGATCGCGTGTAACTGACACTCCACGCTTAGACCCAGCAGCACGCCCAGGAATCAGGGCAGCCAGCATCCTTCATCACAGCTGTGTGTGTGTGTGTGTGGGGGGCACCCTGCACGTTTCTTCAGTTCCAAGGCTGCAACAAAGGGGCAGCACCAACAGCGAGCTCTTGATCACGACCCCAGACGTGGCACGTGGTAATAAACTTGGAAGCGGTCAGTTTTTTTCCGAATCAGCCGCAGGTGACACGTTAGATGAGGCAGAGCAGGGGCAGGGATGGGGGACCCCGGAGGTCAGGGAGGACTCACTGAGAAGGTGACCCAACCAGAGCCTGACGGAGGGGAAGCAGCAAGCCATGTGGTGATTCGGGGTCTGTGCCTTCATTTATTTTCTCCCCATTTTAAAAAATTGTGGTCAAATACGCATAACATAAAATGTACCATCTTAGCCATTTTACGTGGATAGTTCAGCGGCATTAAGGACAGTCACAGTGCTGTGCAGCCATCACCATCCTCCGTCCCCAGATCTCTTTTCATCCTGCAAAATTGAAACTCTGTCCCCATTAAACTTTAACTCCCCATCCCCCCCACTCCCGAACTCTCCTGAACTGCCAAATACACAACCCACCCTTCTCTCTTCTCTACTCGACATCTAAAGGGTCCCAGTTACTCTCTGGCCCTCAGCAATACCCCCCCACCCACTCTCCCCAACAGAAGCCCAGACCATCCCCCATCCATTGTTCTTACCTTCAACCTTGAGATAAAACTCCCAAACCCAACAACCACCCAAACAACAGCAACAGTTTCCCAAGGTTTGAATTTGCCTGAAATAGGCCTCTTGTGGGGGGGTGGGGGGGCACCAGGAGACAGACAGCAAACATCGACTGGATCCGCCATTTCATGGGGAGTTCTAGGTTTACCCCTTCCATTTTTCAAAGGAGAAAGCAAGGCCCATCGAGCTGATAAGCCGCCAAGTTGGGCCAGGCGCTCAGATCCCCTGAATTTTGTTTCAATTTTTTTTTTTTTTTAAGCTGAGCCATCCTGCTACCTGTTGGCAGCTCAGCGGCTGCTCAGCTCGGGCTGGACTCGAACCGCTGTTGCTCAGAGCTCAAACTCTTGAGCGAGCTCTTAACCAACTGAGCCACTCGGCCGGCCCAGATCCCCTGAATTTTAGTCCAAATGAAATTGCATGAGTGAGAAAGGGCTCGCAAAGGAAGATTTTGAATCCAAAGCTATTCCTGGGATCCTGCAGCTAATCCGTAGCATTAGGATTCTGCCGATGTGGTCACAACACATTCTCTACTAAGAGTAAACACGTGCAATCACTTTATGTGGCCTCTGTCCCGGCACATCCTTTTCCATGTCCCCCTGGGGATACCAGTCTGCAGCAGGACCGAGAACCACGCTGTAGGTAAATTATCTGAAATAAAAACTGTGCTTATTTTTCTTGACAGTTTAAAAAAAAATTACTAAAACCAGCCACCTGTTACCGACCATTTGCTTTGTGCCAGGGATCTATTTAATAGCATACATGGTATTATTTAATCTTATTTAATCCTCAGGGGAGCCCCGGGCGACACACCCTAATTGTCCCCATATAACAGAGCAGAAAACTGGGTCTTGATAGGGAGGACCCTGGTCCTGTCAGATCCCAAAGCCAAAATTCTTAATAGCAACATATATTAACCCTCTGTCGAATACTCATGTTACTAATACTAGTTCCCATTTATTGATTGCTCATTATTATGATTCAGCCACTACCCCAGCTCATTTAATCCTTATATAAACTCGATGGTGTAGTTACTAATATTCATGTTTCCATTTTATTGCTGTGCAAACTGAGTTACAGAGAAGTGGAGCGACCTGCACGAGTTTACACAGTTGGTAGATGGGAAACCGAATCCGATCCGGTTCCATGAACCTTGCTGAAGCGTGCAGCTTTATTCAGAGACAGCAAAAGCCTTCTGCATCTAACTGCGAAGAAGAACGCTGAACAAGCTGATGAAGGAATGAAGCTAATGTTACATAAACTTAAAAGTGAACTTTTGGGACAAACCGTTTCAAAAAGAAAGCCATCTTTCCTTTCACTTTTTAATTTCAGCAGAATAGTAGGGACTCTTGGAGTATTTCAATAGAAGGCAAGTCCTAGCTGTGCAGACTTTTGCAAATTTTCAATGAAAAAATACGTATGAAAGTTGACGTCAGGAAAACATCCCCACCCACGGGTGAGTCTTAAAAATAGAATTGATGGAAGTAATAGCAAGGCATGAAGTCACCAAATTTCTTTTAATCAAATTTTAGTTTCCTTTGCAGGTTAAAATGGAGAAGGGACTAAGGTTTGACGGGATAGGAGAGAAAAAAATTAAAATGAAAGTGACACCTTAGATTTACAGATACATTTCTTCTTATAGAGCCATGATATTCGTCAAAGCAATGACCTCATTCAGAATTATTCCTGTCACATAATCATTCTCATTTTACAAGCAGGGAAAATGGAGCACAAAGATGACATCACCCACCCAAAGTTCCAAAGTTGGTTGATGGCATTAAGCATAAATTGATGCTTTGGGACGTCAATATGGCAGTCACCGTCTAGCTTAATATGTTCACGCCCTTTGACCCAGCAGTTCCATTTCTAGGAATTTATCCTATAGAAACACTTGTATAAGTAAGCAAGGATACATCTACAAAAATGTCTAGGGAAGCATTATTCATGATACAAGCCAAATATCCATTCATAGGGATGGTTAAAAAAAAAAAGTATAGTGATCTATCATTTTCATGGAACCACAAAAAATAATGAGACAGAGCGATATATATTGACATGAAAAGATGTCAATGATACACTGCCAAGTGAACCAAAAGCAACTTTCAGTGCACTATATATAATGTTTATAAATATATGTGTGTATATGTTTATATTACATATTGATAGACGGATGAAGAAACTGAGCTGACTCAGCAGCAGTTGTCTCTGGAAAATAAGTCACTAAAATGTGATCTTTTTTGTTATATGATAGATTATGTTTGCTAGTCACAAAGGGTCACAGCCAGTGCCAGAACCCACCTCCTGAGCCCAGGCTAGAGGGCTCCCCACACGCGGGGGCCCCCTCCGTGGTGGTGCAGCCCTTCCCCGCTTCTCGTCTCCAGGTAGGCAGGGGATCTGGGAGGAAAAGAACACCCTCATCCTTGTCCGTTGAGCCTGCCTTCCTGCTCCAGTGGAAACATGGTTAGAGACCCTGCAGCAGTTGGACAGGGGACCCGGCCTCCCCGTCCCCCAATCCTCCCCTATTCCAGGGGCCTGTGGTCATTTCGGCGTTAGCGTGCAGGGTGGGAGGCATGGCCAGACGCTGCCCACTGTCCAGCCTGGGGGTCCTGGTACCCTGCTGGGGAGCTTTGCCCTGGGCCAACATGCCCTAGTGGGCACACGCGTTACAATAACTGGACGATGTGGCATGAGATGGCCTGAGGTTCCCTGGCATCAGTTCACATCTCTGGTTTCTGGCCCTACTGGCTGTGTGACCTTGTGTGAGTCATGTGTTGTCCCAGCCTCAGTTTCCTCATCTGTACAATGGACATAATATCGTATCTCTCAGAGAGCGGGTGTGAGGACCACAAGGAAACATACGGTGCTTAGGACAGTGTCTGGCCCATGGTATATGCTCCATCAATTACAGCTACTCCTCAGTCCCAGACGCCCTTCTCCACTTTAAGCGCAAAGTTCCAGGTGCCTCCCGAGGTCACAGCATGTGGTATGGCCAAAACGAGGTGCTTAGTTTAAAATAATTCTGAAAACCCAGTCCTAATAGGTAAGATGTGTCATCACAATGTAAACTTAAAATTCTAGATTTAAAATCAGGAAAAGAAATTTCTCTTGAGAAATTTTTCTTGTTTCTATCCTCCCCCTCCCCCCACCCCACCCCCAGCTTTCATCTTTTCCCTCCAGAAGCAAATGTAAGAAACTCGTTATTACACTTAGGGAAAGAATAGTGTTCACTACGTTACAGTGTCCTTTTCATGAGAAAAATCTCAGCTCCAGGAATACGTGTGATTTCGAGAAACTTTTTTTAAATCTTGAGGACACAATAAAAAGTGTCACGATCCCATGTCTTTCATTGCTCTGGCTTCTAGGAAGCTCAGAGCCAATAGTCTATTTACTACAGGAACGTTTCTGAGGTTATTATTCACATTGCGTAATGGATTAGGGGAGGGTCCAGTGTTTCCAAAACACTGGCGTATCTTTGTTTCTTATGTACACTGTGAATTATGTAACAGACCCTACTTCCTTCTTTGCTTTGTCCCTAAGAAACCTCTAGCAAGTGTAGGCCTGCGAGTATTTTGTTTACTGCATTTTATAGGCTTTCTTTTTTTTCCCTCCTCTTAATTACTCCTTAACCCGATTACCACATTTCCTAAAAATGCTATATGAGTTTCTATAGCTACTACTACAAACCGCTCTTGGAACAAGCTAGGGAATAAACAGGTAAACAAACGGAAGTACACAATCAAATTCCTTTGACAGGTCAACCTCCTTCGCTCCTTTCTTTAAAATATCAACAAGAAAGAGCATTTGCACACCTATAAATACACACACACACACACACACACACACACACGAGAAATGTAATCCGATTACACACACACACACACATGAAACGTAATCTGATGTTATGGAAACAATTTCTATGGCTTCTTTCTTCCTCCTCATACTAGATTTCCAAATAAAAATATGGATATTCAATTACAAAGCACATTTGAAAGCAATTACTGACTATATGAAGCTAAAAATATGCTATTAATCAAGAAAGGATTCTTGAGCACATCTCAAAAATGTCTTAGGCATCTTCTTTCGGGTTTTATTGGCTGTAATTCTTGTCACACACATTTTAAAATAATTCTTGCAACTGTCCCAGTGGATGGAGACGCAAGGATAACTTCACACCATTTCTGTCCTAGAAGAAATCCTGTTTGGGACGGTCTCTGACTCAGTGTAACATGAGGCGGGCTATAAATGACCACGATTCTACCCTGACAGCTGACGCCACTCTCCCTCAGACCTCCTGTCGGCACCAAGGTTGCTCCGAGAAGTGAACTTGGCAAAGATCGCTCAGACTATAAATACTGACACACAGTATGGATAAAATGGCATCCCCTCAAGAAACATTCTGTTTGTGTGCTGGATTTGTACAGAGATGAGTTCATGGGTTTTTTAGATGAAGTTGAAACACCACTGTTACTTGCAATCACTGCGCTTCTTTTTTTTTTATTGCAAATCCAAAAAAGGACTGGCATATGTTTACCATTCCTTTTCAAATTACTTCATCAGAGGTCTTTGGGGTCTAACTATGATGTCACCTTGGCTGGGGAATTTATTTCTTAAACCTCCACGCCACCCAGATTCATATGGTTTAAAACAGAGAGTAACTGGGGAGTGCACGAGCTTAGCAAATGTGCATTCAGCTCGGTGACGCTTCCAGGAAAGACAAAGCCCTACTTCACTTGGTGGCAGCAGGTTGTCCCCTGCAACTCTAAAGTCAGCCCCTGCCAAGGGGCTTCGGTCAACACGCACAGCAAGAACCAGAAACCGAGGTCGTGAGACACGGACAAGCCACGTGTCATGCTCAGGAGCTTTCCGGGGTTGGGTCCGATGGGAGAATCCAAAAGAGCATCTCGTCTCTGTATCTCACCTCAGGGAACGTGGCAGAACACAGAACAGAGACAGGGAGCGCCTGGCCCAGCCTGAGGCCCTCCACTGGCTGTGTGACCTTGGGCAAGTCCCTCGACCCTCCTGGGCCTCGATTTCTTCATCTGTAAAATGAATCCCAGGGCTCCATCCACCAAATACGTACAGACTCCTGCTCTGTGCCAGGTTCTGTGCCAGGCGTGGGGGCAGCATGATGAATGAGACAAGCACGGTCCCCACAGGGAACCCCAGGGAGCTTAGAGTCTAGGGAAGGAAAGCAACCTCAAACTGCTTCCAAGCACACAGATATTTTAATAATATTGATTGTGACATTAACCAACACTTACAAGAACGATGTGCCAGGGCTTTTTCTAAAGATCATCTCTTGTAACCCTTTAACAACCACATGAGACAGGTGCTGCTAATAGTCTCATTTGGTGTAAGTGCAAACCTGCTCTGGCCTTAATGCAGTTTTCTAGGCCAGGGTCACACAGATAACAGTGAAAGGATTCCACGACCGGTCCGGCCAATTCCAAAACCTGGTCCTTTATCCATCGTGCTGCCCTGACTTCCTTCTGAATAGACCACGGGTCTGGGGTCAGTGGTTAGAACTGGCTACTTTACCCGAGGGCCATTTCACAGTCTCATTGTAAACGGAAATCTATCCAGGGGTTCCCACGGGGCATTTCCTGAAGTCCCCATCTTGTTTGGAAAGCACAGCTCCTTCCGAGCCCTCGAAAGGTGGCAGGGGACGCAAGCGGCAGGTGGCTGAGATGGGACTGCTTTCACTGCCCCTCGGCTGCGGGCTGGACCACACGTGGTAAACTCGATCTGCTCTCCCTGCCACAGAGCGAGCCACATGCATCCACCAACCAACAGCAAACCAACCCCAAAGAATACGTGGCAACAGAAATGCACAGGCTCGCTGCACTTCCCCGACCTTTAAGCTGATAACAGCCTGGACTGTCTCTCAATCTTGGAGTGAAATGAACTGGCAGTCGCACAGGGAAGAGGGCCTGGGCTGAGCCTGCCAAGTGTTTATAGCTCAAGCTGCTTCTAAACAAGGGGTCCTAAGGCCACCAATGTGGTGAGTGCCAGCTCTGCGTCAGGCATGTATGGCTCATGTAAGCCTCAGAACCTAGCCATTCACTCACTCATTTATTCACTCACTCACTCACTCACTCACTCACTCACTCACTCACTCACTCATTCATTCAACCAATATCTATTTGGTGCTCACTTTGTACCAGGCACCGAACTAGGACAAGATCTCTGTCCTCAAGGAGCTTACACGCTAGCGACGAAGGCGCATAACGGCCAAATAAATAATCAATGTATGATCACGCATGGGCGGGGCTTCCATTGTTTGCCCAGAGATCGGGGTGCACAGGCCTAGGGGACGCCACATTTTAAAGAGCACAAAACAACCGGGGATCCGGCACCTCGTAGGGTCTCCCTTCTGGCTGATCGTTAGAACCAGGGAAACAACATTAACGCGGACGTCCGGGGCCCGTCCCGGAAACATCGAGGCAGAATCTGGGAGTTGAGGCTCCGTCAATCAAATCAAACAACTGACCTTTCTGCTCCTGTTTGGCCCAGAAAATTCTGACTCGCTGGCGAATGTGCTGCTCCTCACGCAGTTTCTTCTGCCACTGACGCAGTTCTTGAATCTCAGCGTCGCAGCGAACCTGGAACGTCCCCACAAAGCTTTAGCTCCCTCTCCACACACTCCCATACATTAGCTTGTAGACCCTGCACAGAAAAGCCTGTATAAACCAGTGTGACATCCTTTTGATTTCTAAACGAATGATCTCTACTCCTAAAGCTCACGTAATATTTGAGCGTAAACGAGGCTGTGCAAAGACTGGCACTATTGGTGGTAGGCTGAGAACATTCTAGATCTGTGCTGTCCGATCCAAGTACAATGCAGCCAGGTGTACAATTTACAATGTCCTTGAAGTCTCACTTTAAAAAGCCAAGATAAGCTGGTGAGATTGCTTTTTTAAGAATATGTTTTATTCAACCCTCAAGATCCAGAATATCATTTCAACATGGAATCAATATAAAAACATTATTTATGGAATAATTTTACTTCCTGTTTTCCATACTACATCTTCAATGTCTCGTGTGCACTCTACACTGACAGCACATCTCAGCCGGGACTAGACACATTTTAACTGTTCAGCATCCTTACATAGCTGGTGGCTGCATGCTGGACAGCAGAGTTCTAGACTCATGCCAGCTAATGGCTGTCTCTACCACTCCCGGGTAACTCCAGCTGCCTGAGTGCCCACTGCACCCTGCGCTGTGCGCTTT
Source organism: Hipposideros armiger (assembly GCF_001890085.2). NCBI lineage: Eukaryota > Metazoa > Chordata > Mammalia > Chiroptera > Hipposideridae > Hipposideros > Hipposideros armiger. The sequence continues at coordinate 375,220 of NW_017731830.1, forward strand.
GGGGAGGGAGAGACAGGTCCTATGGTTATTTCATGGTTAACTTATTGAGAAACCACCAATCGCCTGTCACAGTGGCTGCACTGTTTTATATTCCCACCAGCAATGCGTGAAGGCGCTAACTGCTCCACATCTTAGCCAACGTTATTTTCCATTTTGAAAATTATTAGTGTAGCCATTCTCGTGGGTGTAAAGCGGTGTGTCTCGCTGTGGTTTTAATGTGCATTTCCCTAATGGCTATGACACTGAGCATCTTTTCACGTGCCGGTGGGCCACTGGTATATCCTATTTGGAGAAACATCCTTCACACTTTTACCTTCCTGGATTAGATTCCAGAGTCCTGCTGTCTTCCAGAAGGGGCCCCTCATGGTTGTTTATAACCAGGAGTCTTGGGGAGGAATGTTGGGGTTGGCGTTTTCTCAGTCCCTTCCCTTCCAGAAAGTTTCTAGGTTCTGTATGCATCCCAGAGCCCTACTCGCTTAAGGGGAATTCGGACAGATGGCCTTAGCAAACTCAAGAAAAATAGCCCTTCCTATTATTTCTTCTCTCAGAGCATGAGGTACCTTACTTACAATTGATTTTTTTTTCCAAAATAAAGAAGACTACTTCCGGCTGAACTTACAAATGGAAGCCACTCTTGCTTAAATATATATATCTGTGTATGTATGTGCGTGTGTATGTATGTGAACCTATATATACACATACATGTACACACATATACATACACATATATACATACACATAATTTATCTATATATTGAAAAATCACATATACACATAAAGTACTGTATATGTAAACACATATAAAGTTATACCAATTTCAGAGAGTAAAAACAGCCCTATACTAATGCTATATAACATAAGGTAATCCCCCAAATGTTTTCAATGACAAATCAATGTTTTTACAGTATTTCCTACCATCTTGTGTTCATGAGATTAGGTGCATCCACATCTATTCTGGGTAGCAGGGTTATCAGCTGTGGTCGGAGCAAGGCCAAAGCCTCCTGGGGGGGCTGAAAGGGGTTCCCCACAACTGCCTCACATGCTTCTGTGTATCAGGGAACCCACATTTCTGCGCTGTGACAACTGATAAGGATAAACCCGAAGGGTTTTCTGAATAACTAAAGAAAGGTTAGCGTTAATGATAACCAGCGAGTTGACTATTTTATTATAGTCAAATTCTTTCTTCACAATTGGTTTATTCTGAACGTTTGGAAGGATGAACAAGGAGTGAGGGTTCCTCTAGAGAGGAAGTGAAATAGCACGGGGGTGGGGGGAGGGGTCTTTCCCCTTTTTACTCCGTGTTTTTCTGGAGTGGACTATTTAGGAACTAGATATTCTTTACCTCTTCCTCGAGTCCCTGCATTTCAAACTGAGCACTGGTATTTACAGCGTGGGATACAGCGGCCTTGGTGGCTAACTTCTCATTACCAGGAAAGCCTGGATCATCAGAGAAGGCTCTTTAGGAGCCCGGGGAAAAGCGTGAACCCATTGAAATGGGCTAATCCTGGTCATTATTGTCACGATTTGGGAGTCAATTTAAAGGGCAATGGTTGTGCCAATCAGCAAGTACCATTGAAAGCAGTGCAATGCTCAATGCAGAAACAATTTCATTGTAAAACAAAGGCTCCCGCATGAAGCCTTTTCTACTTTTACTTCTTTAAATTACCACATGGGGTCCATCTGCTCTTCCAAGATAGGCACACTGAGCACCGTACACATTATAGCGTACTTGACCTTGGAGTAAGATGGGAAAGAAAACTTAATGTGTTTGAAAAATGCCCGTGAGCCAATCAAATTCTAATTACATCATACTCTGACAAAAGCCAATACAGGGTGCCATGCTGGTTAAGGAAGCCAAACTCTGGATCCAAAAGCCCGCACTCGAATGTCAGCTCTGCAAATCACACGCTGAGAAACCTTGAGGAAGTTACTTAACCTCTCTGACAGCCTCACCAGTAAAGTGAAGATAACGCAAATACTTCCTTCAGGGGGTTGGTGTGAAAACGAGGTGAGATACTGCGTGAGCAATGTCTTAAATCAATGAATAAAGTAATAGGAAGAGTCTGGATTTAGCTTGGACGCTGCATTCAACAATGACTGTTAGGACATGGAGCCAAGTGGCCGAAGGGTCAATGATGGGTAAAAACTGAAAGTGAGGCCTCCTTCCAAGGGTTTACAACTGACTACATAAATGGTTTTATAATTGTACTACTCTGGGCGTCAGGTAGCTGGTGGAGAGGCGCGGGAGCTGTGAGGTCGTGTTTGCAGGTAGGGAAAAGGAGCGGCGGCGCTATTGCCTGGGATTCTGAAACGGCCCTTCACAGATCCTTGCTTCTGAATTCCTCTTAGCTCAGTTGTTTTCCTTGCTTCTTGGCAAAACAGACAAAAACAAAGCAACAGTTACCCTCTGCGGATGAGTCCCCGGAGGTTTTCTAATTGCTTTGGAGGAAGATACTTACTATATAAACATGCTGGAGAAGGGACACAGTGGACAGCCCTTCAGGGGCACTCAGGGGTGAGCGCCCACCTGGTGTGAGGCGCCTCATAGAAGGTTCTTACTACGTCTTTGCCACGACTTGGCTTACGCAGGATTAGACTGGAGGATTTTATACTCAAGAAAAGCTGTTTTTCACACTGAGGAAATGTGTGTGCCAAATCTCTTTCTATTACCTAATGAAAGATTCAGAGTTCCCAACCCTCTCATGCATTCAATGTTCTCTCTGTAAGTTAAGCTTTGTGACTTCTTCTCAGACCTTTGACAAAACAAAAGTTGGCTTCTCGTGCTGGTGGTCAGGAGTGTTCCTTATTGTCTTTATGAACTAATTATAAAAATCTGTGGCGATCGCGTACTTCCTGGCATTGTAGAGGTGTTACAGATATTCTTCTGTGGTGACAGAGTGCCTCCAAGGACTGATTCAGGGCTGTCGGGGGAGCTGGGACTGGGCTCCAGAGCAGCGAGCGTTTCTTAAACGGGGGCTATGGCATTTCAGTGGTGAGGAGTCAATTCAATTCTGTGGTTTGTGAATAGCATTTTTTGAAAAAGTCTAATCCAATAGAAAATCAGTTATTCCTTTATCCTTGAGTAAGGACCCTCTTTGTCACTCATAGAACTGTTTTGTCTCAGAGTCTAGTTTCTCTGCTGTGAACAATGCAAGCTCACTTTCCTCGGGGTTGCCATCTGCGCTGTGCATGTGCTTCCACCTCGTTACTTTCAACGATTCCGGGTCATTTTTGTGTTGCCTGGCCCTTTAGCACAGAGGCAGATCTCTTTGAAGATTGTAATCATGGAGAGCTTTCGTTCTACTTCCAAGTTTAACTAGGTCTGAGGTCACGTCTTTCATCCAGGGGTCAGTAAACTTATTTATTATAAAGAAAAAAGCAAGTATTTTTGGCCTTATGGGTCATACAGTCTCTGCCCGAAAGACCCGACTCTGCAATACAGCCCAGAAGCAGCCCGAGACAATGTTTTTTGAAAAACGGACATGGCTGTGTTCCAATAAAACTTCATTTATGAAAACAGGCAGTGGGCTGGATGTGGTCCACGGGCTATGGTTTGCCAACCCCTTTTCTTATCCTTGAGTTGGCGTTAGAACTGTAGCACCATCTCCTTATGTGTATTACATAAATATTACTGTTTTAACACAATTTCGTAAATTTCCCTGATGATATTGAGATCACGTAGGGCACTTGTTATAAACAAAATCCCAGGTTCCTACCCTGGGGTATGTTCCGATTCTGTCCATGTGAGACGGAACCAAGGAGTCGGGATGTTTACCAAGAACACCAGGTGATTTAATGATCCAAAAAGTTTGGGAAATTCCACTCTAATGGAACAGGCTGTGAAGAAGGAACTTAATTACAAGACTTGCTGCCCTAACATCTGTATGAGTTTTTGCTCACGTGACGCCAGTTGATTATCGCAAGTCCTTAACCTCAGAGTCAAGGACGGCTCGGGCTGAGTGTGTGGTCAGGGGGCAGGATCTGTGTGACTCATGAGGCAGCTGCCTTTTGGCAGGGTGGCTTTTTCAGTGCAGTTCCAGAAAGGCCTTCTCCCAGGAAGCCACACCTATCTCCCCCGCCTCCTGAAAATCTCTTTAATAATAAAGCCACATCACAGTTCATACTTGGACAAGAGGAATTTCCCCAAAAGCTCAGTTGATGACAACAGAGATAAAGTCCATTCGGCTTTTCTTGGTACTCGCTTACCCAAAAAATCAGGGAGTGATTAAGCGGCAAAAGCATTTAAGGTATTTGGTGAACTCGCCAGTGATTTATAGGGTTAAATTACAGCAAATTAGGCCCAAGACCGTATTACTGCACGAGGCTTTGATCTCTTCCTCACTAGGAATACCCAGCACTGAGGTTTATGTAGTTACAGCCGTCCAGATGTTTCCAACGTGCAGTCATGGTTGAGAGCCACCGCTGTATGTGTGGACACTGAACCCCTCCACTGGTGCCTCTTAAACTGCTGTCCCCAAACCAGCAGCAACAGCAGCACCTGAGACTAGTTTGAGAAGAAGTTCTCAGGTCTCACCCCCTGTTCTACTGACTTAGATACCTTGGGAGTGGGGCGCCCAGCAATCTGTGTGTTAACAGACCCTACAGATAATTCTGAGGCCAGCTCAAGTCTGAAAACTGTGCCCCCAGGAAACCACAGCTCCGGGGCTCTGCACACCTGGAAACGCTGTCACTTTTCTCGCCTTGAATCCAGGTGGGCGTCGGGGTTAGCTTTGCCCAAGAAGGTGACTGAAGTGCGGGTTCCCTAGTCTAGGCCTCCAGAATCTCGAAGCTTCTGTTTCTGCCCTCATGGAATGTTCCTTCCCTAATGTCAGGTAGCTGGTCTGGCCTACTAGAGAAGAGAGCCTTGTGCAAAAGAACTGGAGTATCCTAGCGAACAGCCAGCACCTCGGCCCCAGACACGAGGCCAGTTTAAACCTTCCAGCCCACCCGGCCGCCAGCCAACTGCACCCATGTGAGTGAGTGAAGGAGAAGCCAGGAGAGGAATCACCCAGCAAACCCAGAGAATCGTGAAAAATAGTCCATTGCTATGGTTTTGACTCACTAAGATTTAATAGCAGGAGGGACTAAATTGCAGCTGTGTAATTTACCCATAAACTGGCTAGCCCTTTAACTACCCTGGCGGTAACCCCGAATGTGGCTCGGGGTTAATTTTCACTGCCAGAAGCAGTAACCCCGAGCCACACTCGGGATTACACTGCAGTGTCCCAGAGAAGTCCCTTACCTGCTCCCTGCGATCCTGCGGTGTCCTCCTAGGACCACCGACGAGAACGCCAGCCGATGACAAATTGCAGTGTTTTTTATTTGATTACATTATTGAATAAAATTGTATTATTTTTTATAATCATTATATTATAATTTATGATTTTGTGTTTCAAACTCTATCATACCTGGGATGCCTACTAGACTCTTGTTTGGACAGATTTAAGTGAGTAATCCCTAAGAATTACAGGCCTACAATATAAAACAACAAATTTCCATGCAAAACAATGTACCGCTTTGGGTACAATATTACTGACATAATCAGACTGCCAGGGAGGTTAAGGGAAACTGGTTAACCCTTTAAAGAAAAAGACGTTGGGGGTACCAGCTCCCAGGCAGGCTGATAGGTGCCTCCGAGGCCGGCCGGTATCATGGGCAGTTACACAGGCTGGGACTTAGAAGGACCTCACACTTACTTGTTTTAACGCCCTGCTGTCTCCACCTAGAAATTCTTTATAACTTGGAACAAGAGGCCCTGCACTTTAGTTTGCACCAGGCCCTGCAGATTCTGTAGCCAGTCCTGCCTACTTGCCGCTTTCCCATTTATGCCTCACAACCCTAGGAGTCTGGTTTGTCAGCTCTCATCAGCTATGTGGGATAGGTTGTGACTCAGCAAATAAAAGGGGGCCGGGGGGGCGGGGGTTGGCAGACAGTCTGGCAAGTTGGCAAAGCATTTCCCGGGCATATTAAGGAAAATCCACTTGCAGATATAACTCTGAGTGTATTTAAACAACTCCGGGGTTGGGCAGGGGCAAGGGGAAGGGGAAGGGAGCAGCCTGGGAAGCCAGGTCCCAAGCAGCCCAAGCTCACTATTTTTAGTGCTGTGGCCTATTTTGGCCTGTCGGGTGGCCCTGAGAACTGGGCCTGGGAAGTGATGATGGAAACCAGGCGCCTTCCTCCTGGGGTATGGCTGGAATCACGCTGGGCACACACAAAGGTCTTTCTGATGAGCTCAAGGACATTTTGAAAAACAGGATTTTCTTTGACAGGGAATTAAAAAAAAAAATTAAGGAACACCATCAGGAAATGATCAGGAATATATTCTAAGGGAAGAAAAAAAAGCATGGACGGGATCAGGTCAATGAAGAACTAATGGTTACGAGGCCCTGACCACGTGCCATGCGCTGTGCTAAGCATTTTAACCTGCCTCATTTTATTTGCACCCTCACATATAACCCTATGAGGGCAACACAGGGGGACGTGATCATCTCCATTTTACAGGAAAGGAAACTGAGGCTCGGGAATATTAAGGAATTCACGGAAGTTCACAGGGTTGGTAAGCTGGAATTCAAACCCGCCATCATGGTACTCCGTCTGCCCAGGCTGTCACCTCCAGCCCTGATCCTCCAGCTTGAGCGTGCAAAGACTCGCCTGGGGATCGTCTCAAGATACAGATTCTGATTCAGGAGGTCTGGGGCGGGGCCTAGATTCTACATGTCCAACCAGTTGCCACGTGGAGATGATACTGCTGGTCCACGGACCAGCAAGGGAGTGGATGTCGCCATGGCTGTTTCCTGCGCCTGCTTTCGTCTTCCTACAATCTGCACTCTGCACAGCAGCCTCAGGTACTGGGTTAGGTTCCACCGCTGCCTAATAAACATCCCCCAAATTTGGCGGCTTCAAACAGTAAACACCTATTATCTCACAGTTTCTGCAGGTCAGGAATCCAGGGACAGCTAAGCTGGGTGGTGCTGGCTCGGGGTCTCTTGTGATGTAACAATTAGGAATGTGAGCTGGGCCTGGAGTCACCTGAAGGTCTGACGGGCTGAGGAGCTGCATCTGCGATGGCTCACTCACATGGCTATGGGCTGGGGGCCTCAGTGTCTTGTCATGGAGGCATCTCTGCAGGGCCGCTCATGGCATGGCAGCTGGTGTCCCCCAGAGTGAAAGATCCAAGACAGAGAGAGAGAGAGAGACTCCAAGACTGCAGTGTCTTTTATAACCTAACCTTGGAAGCGGCACACCATTACGTCCGCCATATTCTATTGGTAACACCTATCAACCCTGGTGCACCTGGGGGGACTCCCCAGGGATGTAAATACCAGGAGATGGGGGTCACTGGAGAGTCACTGTGGATGCTGACCACCAGCTTCCTGATGAAGAGTAAGTCAGGTCATGTCACTCCTCTGCTTAAGGTCCTCCCATCGCTTCTCATCAGAGTCGGAACACAACCCAAAGCTCCAACATCTGATGAGAGCTCCCCTGTGACTCCCCAGGATCTGGCCCCGACTCCTCTTCACCTCCCTTCCCTCATCTCCAGCTCACTTTAATCACCTCCTCTGGCCCTCGTATTGGTTCTCAAACACATCTAACTTCCTCCCACCTCTGCGGACCTTTGCACACGCTTTTCCTTCTGCCCAGAACAAACCTCATTCAGATCTCGACTCAAATAACATGCTCTCAGAGAGGCCTTCCTGGACCAAACCCACCATCTCAAAGAGTAGCTGTTATTCTCCAGCCCTTTCGTTTGCTTCCTTTTGTTTCATGGTGTTTATTTGTAGTAAGGAGTAAAAACGTCTTAGCCCCACCGATGTTGGGCTTGGTCATGTGACTTGCTCTGGCCAATGGAATGTGTGGGGAGACGGCAGGTGCCAGTTTCCAGTCTATGTCTTACGACTCATGGTGTGTTTTTGCTCATCCCTTTTGAGAGCTTCTGACCTCGGCTGTAAAACGGGCATGCGCCTGGTAGCCTACTCATCTCCGAAGAATGACAGACCCTGGAACAAAACTAAATAGAACTCAACCACCTACAGCCAAGTGCCGCCAAACCTAGCCAAGGGCAGCTGACGTCTGGTTTATCTGCAGGCGTGTAAGATACAGATAGATGCTGTAAGCCATTGGGTGTTCAGCCATTTGAGAGGTCTGTTAAGCAGCAGCATTGTGACAGCAGCTAACGGATACACTTCTTGATGTTAATATTATGTATTTATTTCTCTCTGTTTGTAGTCTACTGCAAGAATGCCAGGTCTATGTGGGCAGGGACCTGGATACCCAGCATCTAGAATAATGCCTGCCTGCCACCTAGAAGGTGCTCAATAAGTACTAGTGAATTAATATCAGGAGTAAATTGATCTAATTGTAGAGGCTGCGTTCTTAGCCGCTATGCTATACTGCCTTCAAAGGAGCCTGAAAAATTGCCAAGTATTAAAGCAGTAACGGCCTTGAACAGGAGTTTTAGGCAGCATGTCCTCCCCGAGGAAAATGTGACTCCCACCAAGTTGTCGGCCACTATTTCAGTGCCAGACACCATCTCTCTTCATCGGGGCCAGATCAGGAGTCATCCAGAAACTACAACCAACCCCAGCCTGAGAACGGAAGTGCTGCCTCCAACGACACTGCCTCACCTGGCTGGGAGGCTGTCCCCAGAGGAAAGCCAGCAAGATGGCTAAGGACACGCACAAAGGGAGGAAATGCACCCAAGCCCCCGCCTAGACCAGCTGCACCAGGAGACGCCCCTCTCTGGAAAGGAGGAAGAGGAAGTCAGGAAAGCTGTGAAGCTGACCGACCATCTGACCGACCATCGGGGAAGACCAAGGCTCACTAGAAAGCAGAAGGCACAAAGGAACCAGCCTTAAATCACGCACTCTGGGGACTTGCTGAGGAAAGAAAAATCGACACTAACTCCCTACAGGCTTCTTCAGTCCTGCTGTCTAACTACATTAGTAGCGTGCTTCCCTTCAGATACAAATATTCAGAATGGACCTACGTGTGCTGACGTGGCAAGCTATCCTCAGAGCTAGCTGAACGGGCAAGATGCAGGCTGCAGAGCGTAAGCCCATTATTTATAAAAACCACAATATAATAAATACACCTGAACGTTCATATATACAAAGGAAAACCACTGGAAAGACACATGACAAATTTTAACAATGGCTTCATCTGGGAAATGGGGTTAAGGGAAGACAGGAATGGAGACATGCACATTTTAAATTACTGTTATGGACTGAATGTCTCTGCCCCCCCCCACCCCCCGCCCACCTCCCAAATTTACATATTGAAGTCCTAACCGTCAGTGTGATGGTATCAGGGAGTGGAGCCTCTGGGGGGTGTTGAGAGTGAGATTGAGGACACAGGGCGGGGTCCTCATGACGGGATTCGTGGCCATTTAAGAGGAAATCAGAGAGCGTGTTCTTTTTCTCTCTGCCATGAGTAGACACAGAGAAGGCAGCCATCTGCAAGCCAGAAAGAGAACTCTCTCCAGACTCTGATCTGCCAGCGCCTTGACCTTGGACATCCCAGCCTCCAGAGCTGTGAGAAATAAATGTTGACTGTTCACGCTACCCAGTCTGTAGCATTCTGTTATAGCAGCCCAAGCTCAGACAACATTTCCATAGGTCTGATTTTTGTCTGAGCATCTGCTGTTGTGCAACAACAATATCAATAAGAGACTTTTGCATACAAAGGTGGCCGTTCCTTTTCCAACACCCAAACTGATACGTGGCTCCTTGCAATATTTTCAGAGGTGGTCAGATGTGGTTGTAAAATGGCATCTCATTTCCTGCGAGGTTTGCCATTCACAAGGGGCCGTCCTGTCACTCATGCCATTTTTAAGGACTGGGTCATGGGCTGTGCTCTGGCGCCAGGCTTCAGCTGGCCTGGCCCTTCCAGTCACATCAGGGCTTCCCCTCTGCAAACACGCTGACTTCATCCATCCTGCTGAAGGCCCTGGTCTACAGTGGTGCCCGGTTCTACCAGCACCACTGTGGTCTCGGACAGGAGGGTATTTATCCCACTTGTCGTCTGCATCTGCTTGTTGGCATTCCGGATACCCTCAGACGTCAGTCTTCTAACAGCACACATAAACTTGACGGAGAAAGATGGCTCATTCCATTTGGTATTGACAACCTGTCTCATTTGTTTGGGAAATAGAACCTGGCTGGTGCTTTTCAAATAGGAAAGACAGTGACCCACAGTCACGGTCCGCAATGATACCATTCATTTCTGCATCTACAGGTCACAGCGCACTTTCTCATGTGCTGCCACCGACATCATTTTGGTCCTTATGATAATCTGGTGAGCCAAGCTGGGCAGCTATTATTGTTTTCAACTTAAAAAGAAAGGAATGGACATTTCTGAACGTGGTGATTTTTTCTGGACCATCCCACTGGTGGGGAGCAAAGTCGATTCCAGTTCATCAGTGGGTCTAAACACTGCACGTGAGAGTCACCCTTAAAAAATGGCCCATGTCCTATTCTCACGTGGCCACATGAACAAGAACCCCAGGGGCATCAGGATTGAAAAATAAAATCCTTCCACAGATGACCTTGACACATCCTGAGGCCTGAGACCACTGCAACCCACAGGCATAGCTATGCCAGGTTTATGTTAAACTAACGTGCGTTTACTCATCTCCAGGGTTAAGAACCCCCTCCGACTGGGGCTCTACAGTGGAATACTGCTCAACAACACAAAGAAAGGCGATACAGATGTAGGTAAGCAGGTGGCCTCATCCTGCCCAGCGTGCCTGCAGCTGATGCCCTCCTTCGAGCCTGCGTGGGGGACCGTCACTTTCCACAGCACACTTCGTTTCCTCACATCACGAGGTCTGGAGAAAAGGTGGCTCACGAAGGCCAAGGATAAACCAAACATGCTTTCCTCACATGCAGGCTCTGAGAGGTCGCCAAGCACAGCTGCCGAGTTCAAGGACCCTACTGCATAAGCCCACAGAAGTCCAGGTTACAGGCCTGTGTAAACCCGAGAAGAAGCTGTACAATGGGGCAATACTGTTGGTTCTTCTTCGTTTTCAAATTCCCTCATTAGAGGATCACCGAAGGGACTCAGTTATGCACTAAACTACGCATTTACAAAGTGCCTAACATATGCCGGATGGTGTTCTAGGGGCTGGGGATACAGGATGATCCCCAAATCAAGCAACGTCTGTCCTCCTGGAGCTCACATTCCAGTTAGGGTGACAGGCGTGTGACAAGTGAGTATCCAATATAGTTAAGTTTTAGGCAGAAAATGCAGCATTGTAAGAGGCGGGAGAGTCACGAGAGGGTGCTATTTTAGAAAGGGTGATCAGGAGGGAACATCCGAGAGGAACTCTGAATGAAGGGAGGGAAGGCACCAAGATTGACAGGTGCAGATGCAGAGAACAAGCCACAAGTGCAAAGGCCCTGAGACAGAAGCAAGCTTGGGGTCCCTGAGAAGTACGAGGAGGTGACCGGCTGGCTTTTTAAAAGATGCCCCTATGAAGGCAAATAGAACCAGTAACACAATAACGACGACGATGACAAGAACTAGTATTTACTGTGGATTTACTATGTCCCTGGCACCATTAGCCACACCTTATGTGGACTGTCTATCTGATTCAATCTTCCTAGGTCAACTATTATTCCCACTTTATAGACAAAAAATGGTGGTTCAGAAACTAAATAACCTCGGAGTGTTAAGAGTAACCTGATGGGACATACCAGGATTCAAACAGGTCTGTCTGCTGTCCGAGCCCACATTTTTAACAAGTTGCCACAGGGCACGTTTCACATTGAAAGTTTAAAACAAGTCTTTCTATTCGGCCATAACGCTCAAGAATAAGAAAGTTAAGGCGTAGGATGAGAACGTCAAGTGATCTTTCAAAACGAAAACTGTCGCGCCTGATAACCCAGCCAGCTGCCTGATGTGGAGAATGCTTTCTCATCCTCTAAGTGCAAAGCCTCAAGTTGGAATTTCTGCAGAAAAGTATGAGAAGAACAACAATCCTTTCCTTTGTGTTCTTTGAAGGGCCTTTTCATAGTTGCTTAGTTTTTATCCTGGGTTTTCATTATCCATTTTCTACCTAACTATATAGGTCATCTCTAAGTAAAAAGGAGTGGCTTTTTAGGGGGAAAAAAATGTCAAGTTAAATCAAAACACACCTCAGCATCCAGCTCTCTCTTTTTTTTTTTTCTTTTTATTGCGGTAAAATACGCATAACATAAAATTTCCCATCTTAACCATTTAAAGTGTACAATTCGGTGGTATTAAATCCATTCATAATGTTGTGTAACCATCACCACCGTCCATCCCCACAACCCTTTTATTTTGTCAACCTGAACCTCTGTCCCCATTAAACGCTCCCCACTGCCCCTCCCCCAGCAATCACGATTCTATTTTCTGTCTCTATGAATCTGACGACTCTTAAGTGCTTCATGTAAGTGGAATCGTGCAATACGTGTCCTTCTGTGACTGGCCTGTTTCACTCCGCATCATGTCCTCAAGGTTCATCCATGCTGTAGAGTATGTCAGAACATCCTTCTTTTTGAAGGGTGAGTAATGCTCCATTATAGGTGCTATATACACACACCATATTTTGCTTATCCATTCACCTGTCAGTGGCTCTGGGGTTGCTTCCACATTGTATCTTTTGGGAGCAATGCTGCCATAAACACAGGTGCACAAGTCTCTCCTTGAGACCCTGCTTTCAATTATTTTGTGTCTATACCCAGAAGAGGGATTGCTGGGTCATACGGCGGTTCTATTTTTAATTTTTTAAGGAAACCCATACTGTTTTCCACAGTGACTGTACCACCTTACGTTCCCACTAGCAGTGCACAATGACTCTAATTTCTCTACATCTTTGCCAATACTTCTTGTTTTGTTTTGTTTTGTAGTTGATTTTTTTTTGGCGGGGAGGGCGGTTGGTAACAGCCATCCAAATGGGTGTGAGGTGGTTTCTCGTTGTGGTTTTGATTTGCATTTCTCTAAGGATTAGTGATGTTCAGAATCTTTTCATGTACCTATTGGCCATTCCTATACCTTCTTTGGAGAAAAGTCTATCAAAGTACTTTGCTATTTCTTAATCAGTTTTTTTTTTAATTTTATTATTTTTGTTTTAGGCGTTCTCTATATATTCTGGATATTAATCCCTATTAGATATATGACTTGTAATTATTTTCTCCTATTCTGGAGGTTTTCCTTTTTCTCCATGGATAGTGTCTGTTGATATACAGAATTTTTATATTTTCATGAAGTCCAATTTGTCTAATTTCTCTTTTGTTACCTGTGCCTTGGGTGTCATATCCAAGAAATCACAGCCAAATCCAATGTCATTAAAGCTTTTGTCCTACGTTCTCTTCTAAAAGTTTTACTGTTTCAGGTCTCAAATCTAGGTCTTTGATCCATTTTGAGTTAACTTTTGTATATGGTGTTAAATAAGAGTCCAACTTCAATCTTTTGCATGTGGATATCCAGTTTTCCCAGCACCATTTGTTGAAAAGACTGTTCTTTCCTCATTGATGGTCTTGGCTCGCTTGTCAAAAATCATTTGACCATATATGTGAGCGTTTATTTCTGGGCTCTCTATCCTATTCTATTGATCTATATGTCTGTCTGTATGCAATACCACAGAGTTTTGGTCACTGCAGCTTTGTAATAAGTTTTGAAATCAGGAAATGTGAGTCCTCCAGTTTTGTTCCTTTTGCAAGATTATTTTGGCTATTCAGAATCCCTTGCGATTCCCAATGGATTTTAAGATGGATTTTTCTATTTCTGCAAAAAGCCCAATGTTTATAATTACTATATTACTGAATATTAATTGTTTATACATTTTACTCAATCTAAAAGACGCCGCACAATTTCAGGAAGAAAACTCTCAGGTTCTGAGAGCTTCTAGACTATATATCACAGATAGGATTTTCACGGTCTCATCCAGCCTCCAGCTATCAGGAGAGTTAAACACCTACAGGCCAGCAGCTGCCCAGGCCCGTGGGATTAAAAGAAAAAAAAAATACTGTCCCAAGTGGCCACTCAATCCATGTCTTGGCGCTTCAGAGGTCTGCTGTATATGATTGTAAATGGTGCCTCCTCTCCCTGTCACCTTGAGAGCTGGACAGCGCACAGCCCACGGGGCTGGACGCAACAGCCTTACCTGCTGATGCTCTCTAGCACTGTCCACGCCATTCCATCCTCTCAGGACATGCCTCAAGCTCAGTCTCTTTCTTCTTCCTCTCTCCACTCTGGCATCAAAACCTACGCCTAAGGCCCACGCGCATACACTGATGGTGCATGTATATCGGAACAGAGTCCAGACAAGCCTCTCTGGAGGGTAACTGAGCAATAACTATCAAACTCTGAAAAAAGGTACGGACTTTTTGAGCCATCAGTTCCACTTCTGGCAATGACTCTTACGGACGAAAATAAGATAAGTATGCAAAGAGAGAGGAACAAAAATGTTTTTCATAATATATTGGGTTGTCAAAAACGTCGTGACGTATTTTTTCTGGTTTTCGTTGCAAAAATGCGCCATGACTTTCCCAACAACCCAATAATTTACATAGGAGCGAAAACTAGAATGTCCGACCAACTACAGTTAAATTCATTCGGGTTGGGTGCATGCATGAGAGGTCTATCACGAAGCCATTACAATCTGTGAGATACATCTTTGTTATTTGGTTATTTCCAGTATAGTATTCAGGGGAGACAGTAGGCACAAAACAGTTTCTCATCACCATTGGGGAAGAAAAAGAAAAAAAAAGTCCTGTATGAATAGGAAAAATTCTAGAATGATGAATATACCATATCCCTAAAAAACCTTTTTATGTATTATCTGGTTTTTTCCCCCACAACAGTTATGTATTATTTAAACAATTAAAAAAATAGATTTTAGAAAAAGCTGCTCCTTGGGGGAACCTTCTACCCTTCAGCCGAGACCAGCTATGCAGGCCACAGACTTGCCCTGGGACAAGTTGGGATGGCTGCTATGCACGAGTGGACCCAGCTTTCTACTTTGTGCCAATACCTCCTTCTTCTGCAGGTAATCCAGAGTCTAGAAATTTCGATGTTGAAAATTATAATTGTCAGGGCTCTCGATTGGGACAGAAATCCATCCTGAAGACGGTTCACTGGTTCGGCTGAATAATCCAGGTGCTGTGACAATGTCCTGGGGCGCAGCCCCTCGCTTGTCCCTCAGCTCTGCTGCTCTGTGGTCCCTTCTCCAGGAGGCTCTCCAGAGGCGAGATGCTTGCTGAATGCCCAGTGCAAAGTGAGCTGCCCTGTCCCAGCAAGTCCTGTAAGGTCCCAGGATGGAGCCGCATGAGGTGGGATTGGCTGGGTTGAGGTCCCCTCCCCATCATGAACTCATCTCTGCAGCCAGAAGGATGCCCCCTTGGAGTGTCCAGCTGGCACTGACCCACCTGTGCAGTGGGGGAGGGGACCCCTGTCCAACTCTCAATCTTGGACTCTTGCTTTCTACCAAAGCTCTTTCTCCTTGGGTGCGCCTCACTCACCCCAGGTCAGTTCACGCTACACAAAAGTACAAATCCAGAGTCTTGTTCTTCTCTGCAGACGGGGATTAGGACATCGGATTTTTCTTTTTTGCAAAGCCACAACTGGGCGGCTGGAGCAACCCCGCACTGTATTGTTCATCAAATAACGGTGATGATTGACGGCCTTTTGGATTCTCAGTTGTCACAAAGCGTGGAAGGGGTGCTGAGGGGAGTAGCAGAAGAGTGCGTGCCAGGCTGGTGTCTAGGCTGAGTTAGAATCGAATCAAACAAATGGGCACAAAGCGTAAAACGCCTGAGTAATCACTCTCAGGACCCTATTTACAATTCTAACTATTGTAAAGTCACGGCTACCAAGAATGGTTCAACTACAAATAGCTTTTCATAGTGAGAGTTCTGTTAATCTGGTCAGTTAAAAAAATAATGAGATGTCCGACTAGTTTTATGAAAACAAGTGAGGATGTCAGATTTCTGGATTTTAAGACTTCCCAGCAAGAATATTAATTCAGTCTCGAGAAGGAAGGTCTCACACATTACATTCCTATACAATATAGATGAACCTTGGGGACATGATGCTAAGTGACAAAAGCCAGTCACAGAAGGACAAATGCTACATGATTCATTGATATGAAGTACTTAGAGCCGTCAAAATCATAGAGACAGGAAGCAGAAAGAAGGGTGGTCGCCGGGGAGCTCGGGGGTGGGGGAGAGAGGGAGTTAGTGTTTAATGGGGACGGAGCTGCAGTTTAGAAAGATGGGAAAAGTCCTGGAGATGATGGTGGAGATGGTTGCACAACCATGCAGATGTACTGAATGTCACTTAAAAATGGTTAAAATGGTCAATTTTATGTTACGTATATTTTACCACATACAAAAAATCTTGGGAGAGGCTATATTTTTCCTTCATGGTGTTGAAGAAATTAAAAGTAAAGGTTTTTGTTAATAAAATTAAAAAAAAAAACCTTCATGGTCAAATGCAGTAGAAGCTACGTGGGAGCGTGTACAGAGGAAGGCTACAGGAGTTGCTGGCTGGGCGAGCACACTTCGCGAATTCCTGAAAAGCCCTTTTTCTAGTCATGGGATCTTGCGTTGTTACTGACAAAACCAGGCCAAAACTCAGTATTCGAAGAACACGTGGTCAAAAGGAATAAAATGATGGCTTGCTTCCTATTATTTTCCCCGTAATATTTGTTTGTTTATATAGAATACATAGAGCATAAAATTCACCCTTTCCAAGGGTAGAATTTTCTTAATTTGTTTCATTTTCAGATTGCTCATTGCTAAGTATAAGGAAACACAATTGATTTTCGTACACTGATCCTATATCCTACAACTGTTGAGACCTCTCATGAATGCACCGAACCTTAATTAATTTCACTGTAGTTGGTCGGACATTCTAGTTTTCGCTCCTATGTAAAGTATTGGGTTGTTGGAAAAGTCATGACACATCTTTGCAACAAAAAACATCGAAAAAATACGTCATGACTTTCCCGACAACCCACTATATTCTTTTGTAAAAAGTCTTTTCAGTACATAAAAGGCGAGAGTGTCCATAATTCTTCCCAGCCAGCCCAAGGTACCACTGCTGTCAGGCTGCTCTGCTTCCTTTCAGATATTTTCCTCTGCATGGGTGTGTGTGTGTGTGTGTGTGTGTGTGTGTGTGTGTGTGTGTGTGTCTGTTGAAAACACATATGTTTTAATTTTTTTAAAATGGTATAATGTATACATGCTAGTTCCTCTCCCTGGAAGAGTCTCTTGGTCCCGACTGAGAGCCCAGTGCCCCATCTTTCTTTTAAGTCTGAGATCGGGTCCCTCTTTTCCGTGGAACCTTCCAAGGTCATCCCATACATCAGACATCTTTTCCTCCTAGTGACAACTTAGGACCTTTGCCCTTCCTTGGCCCCCTCCTTCAGGTTACGTTTTAACACAGGAGATGCTGGGCTTTGAGCAGCGTAACTGCCCATACAGTATGCCTGGACCTCCCAAACATCTTTCGTACCTTGAGGAACATTTCTAGCTCTTACACGATGACAGTGCATAGCCACAGTTACACTGTGAGCCATCGGGACATCTTTTTATATGGCAGTTTGTCGGTGTGATGAGTGGACTTCAGCTGTCTTCCAGCTATGCTCATTCTGTTACCATAACCCAGGCCCCCTGTGTGGAGTGGGGCTGGGGGTGGGGTCTGACTGCATGGGAGAATCAGGGACAGAATGTCCCTTTTATTGTCATATTCTGGTGACATACCTGGCTTCTGGGTATGATGTGGTTTGAAGAAAGGGCTTTGCTGTTTTACAGAAACAAAATCTGGAAACCACTATTTTATTGCATTTTGCTCTATTATTTCATAAAATGGGACAGAAAGTAGAAAAGTAGAATTGATGATTTTAGTGGAAAACCTGTTAAGCCTCACAAATGAAGTACACTGATGACAAAAATGGAACTCAAGAAGCACGTGGAACCCAGGGATCTTTGGCCTGGGCTGAATATCACTGAACTGAAGCTAAGCCACTGGTGTTCAATTATGAAGGAAAAAGACCACATTTATAAAATATGTATGAAATGCTGAAAACCTACATCGTCAGATTATAACCAAATCGCGGGGAGTAACAGAGGGTTTTTAACTCTTTGGGAACAGGCTGCTCCTTGTAACGTGCATGTCTATTATCTGACTTTCACACTTGACTTCAACCCATGTTTTTCGGAATGTGCCAAGTACAAAGGGAGTGGAATGACTGGGCAACGTCACTGCAGACAGAGAGCTCCTTGTAATCACGGACAGTCCCATTTAATGGTCATGTAACAGATATTCTGTTGAGTGACTGACTGTAGCTTATTAGAATTAATCTAACCTCTTGAGGGGTAACTGGCTGCCAGTGCGTTTGCCTCTGTCTATTTCATGTACACCAGCCCTGAGGAGTGACTCAATATGGGGATCTCTGGCCTCCCTGTAAATCCACAGGACCTTCTCATGTGGTGATGTCTGCCACCGTGGATAACAAATCTAAACTCGTCCCCCTGATGTCTGACACTCAGACGTGGGTGCAGCCATTCTGCAGCCTGGGATGGGAGGTTCATGGCGACCGGGATGCTTAGTCACACTGATGCTCTCACTGCCACCTAGTCAGAGAGGTGGTACACCTTTTAGCATGAGACGCACATGCCACTCCCTAAGAATTTTTACAAGTCCGTCCTTCCTGGAGGACCACGTGACAATATGGATCAGGAGCTTTAGAAAGAAACTCATCTTTTGACCTAGAAATCCCACTTCTAGAATTCCTCCTATATAAACCATCAGACAGATGGGTGATAGCTGCAAAGATGTGCCGTGCAGGGTTTATTGTAATAATGATACACTGGAAAGAGCCAATCCAAAAGTGGTTAGAAAAAACACGTTTTGAGAGGCAAGGCTACTTTCTATACGATAGGTATCTATATGTTATTCTATGTATTAAGATTTTTAAGGTTTGGAGATGTTTATACCAAAATGTCAACAACAATCATCTTTGGCTGCCAGCTATCAGTGACTCAACAATTTTTATTTGCTTTATCTGAATGATCTGAATTTGCTGCAAATTTTTTTTTCTAAAATGAGCGTGTACTGCTTCTCTGTATGTATGTCATATTGTTTTTTAGGTTAACACAGGCCAATCAACCCAACTTTCAAAGGTCAGATGATACCTGCAAAAGAAGTTTGGTAAACATTCTAAACCACTCCTGAGAACTCTTTTACAGCGAGTCCTGTTTCTGAGGTCTGGGCATTCGCTATAATATCCTGTTTCAAATTCATCGATGGGTTTCCCCCAGGGGCCTCCCCGTCACAAAAACTCCCCATCAAGCCAAATGCCATAACTGCTCGTGACTCTTACCCGATAAGCTCTCCAAAAGGCCTGAATGCGCAGAACTGCTTCCACTTCTGTCAGCAGGAGGGACAGCGGGACTGGCGGCCGTGGGCTGAAAAGCAACAAAATGGTCATAAGCCCATGAGAATCCATCCCTCAGCCTCGGCGGGACCTCTGGCAACAATAGGGCGTCTCTGCTGCAATGCCGCACCCATCCCCATCCTTACAAAGCAACCATGTCACTTTTTTTGCTAAAAAAGCTTACGCTTGAGTTAGCATGTTTTCTTTTAAGATCTGGGATGGGTTTTTGGTTTTTAAGCAGCATGATCCCACATCACGGTTAGCAGCTCTGCTTAGAAGGACTCGCTTTATAGCAAAGCTGCTGGTTTGTCCTGAAGGTGTAGCATCCATGTCACTGACACGAGGCTGTGAGGGCACAGAGCGAGGGACAGAGCAGAAGCAAGCTCTACATACTGCATTCTGACCGGGACGTAATAAAGGGCTTTTTCCACCTTTCTACGGAAGGGGAATCAAGTAGTCCGTCTCTCTCCTGAGGGCAAACCATTGGAATTTCTCTCAGATCGGTGTGCATTCCAGTTTAATGCGGCTTCAATTCAAGGCTATTTTTTTAAGTCCTGTTACTACATCTTAATAAGCAATAAAATATCTCAAGTGCTGGGTCAGGTGACAGTGTCTGCTCTTGTGGGATTTTTCAGATTATGATGTGTGCGACTCTTGATCATAGATACTACCTTTAAAAATCATGGCCAAATGCCCTTTCCTCCCCCGCTCCAAAGTTTTATAGAGATACTGCTGACGAGAGCTTATGAGGCTGACTGAATTCTGGTTTTACATTTCCCCAAAGCACGGCTACCTCGGAAAAACTGGAGTCGAGACATTTCAAATATAACACAAAGAAATAAACCTCTGAAAGGACGTGGGTCACATGGAGGCTGTTCCCAGGGGAGCACCCCTGGAAACAAGGGAGGGACCCCCAAGTGCCCGGGCCTCAGAGCTCTCCCTAATGACAGCCATCATGTGAGTTTACAGTGATTCCCAATTACAGAGAGGCTGACTAGCCTGCCCAAGGTCACACAGCTTGTAGGCAGCCTCGTCAGGGCCCAGACCCAGCCAATGCCAGAGCCCAGGCTCCCCCACAATGCTGCGCTCACGCCAGACCTCCGCTGGGCAAACGCGTGTAGATGCCCAGCCTGGCACAGACTGCAGACAACTGGCAGCAGCACACGATCCTCCAGGATCTGGGTTCTATTTCCCTCTAAACTTTGACTTAAAAACGGCCACCGCCACCGCCACGGCCACCTCCACCACTATCACCCAAAACTCCCACCCTTGGTACAATGTGTTTGCGTGAATGAATGCATGCTGTTTGAGTTATTCTAGAATCAAAGAAATCAAAGCCGGGGAGAACCCCGGGAGTTATTGGGACCATTTCTAGTGGGAAGTGCTGTCGTCAGGTGCTGGTTCTCCAGCCACACGGGGCCTTCCTTTCCAAGACACCAAGTAAAGGAGGTTCTTCTATTTCTCTAGAGAGACAATGACACCCTCAAAACGACAGCGCTGTAAGGAACCTTTCTCTAATGTTCTATTTCTATTTGCATGATGTGTTGGCTCCCCGCCTCCTCGGTTTTGTTTTTGTTTTCAGTCCTTGCCTAATATGGGTTTTGTGGGAGGGCTGCTACTGGAGGTGCCCGGGCGCCCTGCTTTCCACACTAAACGTCTCCCTCTGTCCACTGTCCTCATTCTTTAAAGCTCGGTGGTGTGACACCGATGAATCGCAGCCCTTTAGCAGTTCTCCTTCGCTAGTTAAAAACCAATGGCTTCTAGGGAGACCTTGACGTTTGTCAGGAGACGTTGGTGTGCTGGCAGTGAACCTCGGAGAATAACGCCACCCTGCATGCCACCGTGCGTCAACGCGAGCGATACTTCCCGAGAGCTTTCCAGAGGCCCCTCCCGCCAGCTTCGCTCCTCGTGCTCCAGATGTGCCGGCCCTTTTCATGTCCTCCAACGTGCCCTCCCACCTCAGGGCCTTTGCAGAGGGACCCCCCTCTGCCTCCAGTGTCCTCTCACCCCCAACCGGGGCACCGCAAACAGCTGTGCAGGCTGTTCTCTGCTCACGGGCACCCAGACGGGCCAGAGGGAGCTGAAACCCCGCCCAGGCTCTGCTCACCCAGCCATGTTCAAGGGCGAGGGCTCCACCTGCCTTAGACCAAAGGCACCTTTTCCGAATTTGCTCCAAGGTGCCTAAGGGTGTGTGTGTGGGTGGGGGGGGGGGCTCACACCTCTTTTTCCCAATTCACCCTATTCTCTCTTCCCATCTCCATTCAGGCGCTCTTGCAAGATGTCTTTTGATTAGGCCAGGCCCCGGTGGAGTTCCGCGTAATTTTCCTTTTTAGTCCTTGGCCCAGATTGGAGAGAGAAATCTACGTGATCACCTGATTAATGCCCAAATCCTCCCCCGGGCTGAAAGCTCCAGGAGGGGCAGAGACGGGCCTGGGTTCGCTCTTCCCGGGAGTCCCAGCGCTTAGGCCAATGCCCAGCACAGAGCAGATGCTCAACAAACATTTGCGGGGTGAGCCTCTGAGCCTGACACGGTGCCAGCACCTCCCACACACGGTTTCATTACATCCTCTCACAATAAGGAGTTATTGTTAGGCTTGTTTTAGAGTGAAGAAACTGAGGCACAGAGGGATGAACTGAGGCGTTCAAAGGTCGCTGACCATTTCCTGCTGAGAATGCAAACCGGCCAGGAAACTGAGAGTGGCCCAAAGATAAGAAAGATGCGGGTGGCTGGAGAAGTCACGGACAGGGGCTTCAGGGTCTCGCAGCTGCCTGTGTTTGCAGAGGACAGCCCAGTCCATTGCTTACAAGAGAAAAATGATGGGGGGGACGGGGGAGAGCCGTAATCACAGAAAATGCCCTCTCCATTAATCCGTACAGTAATAACTTGGCAGGTATTCATTTGTCTGAAGCTCCTCGGGGAAATCTGATGTCAGGACAGCAGAACAAAGTGGAGTTTGTCACTCGGATCTGGGGGAGATTTGATGGCGCCTTTCTGTTCGGCGGCAATTTTCCTGCGTTAAGTATGTTTTTCTCTGCCGATGTCATGAAAGCCTCAAAGTAACTGTATGCCCGTTTTGGATCAGCAGCAGGAACAGAGCGCTGCGGATCCAGGGCCACAACAGGCTGGGCCCGCCCAACAAAGGGCTCTCGCCCCGGAATGAAACCCTCCACCGCTTTGCATCACAATGACATCTCCAAAAAGCGAAATGAGGTTTCTAATAGGCCTCCACATGGTAATAGGAGGCCACCTTTAGTGACATCCCTGCTTTCAGAGCGAAATAATGAGCGCTGTCTAGTTCTCAAAGCAAGAATAAGCACGAGAATGCCAGGGTAAATCAGGCCCTGTGAAAAGGACTTAATCTTCAGAGAGGGGTCCCTGGGAATTATCAATCATTTCCGCAGCCAGCCTGAAGGCAGGGAAGCCATGCCAGGCCCCGTTCTCTCTTTTGGAATCAGTGCAACTGGCTTCAGGTCAAAGAAAAAGAAGAGATTGAGTAGAGGCGACTGCTCATCGCCGGGGAGCCGGGGAAGGGGGAGGAGATGAGCATGCCAATCACAGGGGAGGCAGCTGGGGCTCCTCCAGGGCTGCAAACGGACATCCCCACAGCAGACAGGCTCGCGTGTTCCAACAGGCAACACTGCCGCTGACGGCGCTTCCAAGAAGAGCTGTTTCATTGGTGCTGCTCATTTGTCACGTTCTTCTTCTTTCTCAAATTAATCCACGTGAATCAAAGAGATCTGAATCTCAAGAATGATGCTATAATTCTGAGAAGGAACATGGATTACTTTTTCTGATTGTGTGTGTGTGTGTGTGTGTGTGTGTGGCACACACACACACACACACACACAATTCTTTCCCCGTTTTTGGATGCTAAGTGAAAGATCTACAGGACCTAAACAAGCTACAGCATGCTTCCAAAACACGTAAGGGAATCTGAGAG
Organism: Hipposideros armiger; assembly: GCF_001890085.2. Taxonomy (NCBI): domain Eukaryota; kingdom Metazoa; phylum Chordata; class Mammalia; order Chiroptera; family Hipposideridae; genus Hipposideros; species Hipposideros armiger. The sequence goes on from NW_017731830.1 coordinate 398,563, forward strand.
GTTAGTGTTTATTAATTTCTCCACCCAGCTCTGAGACAAGAGGTACCATCCAAAATTTACGCAGAATAAAGCAGAAAGGAGAAAAGCCTGCTTTACTTGTATATGCAATAGTGAATCTCAGAATCCAATTCGATCCACTTTTCGTTAGGTAAGAGATTAAGTTATTTTCTCGGACTGTGAGAGCACAACCAGACGCAAAACCGACCACATACAAAAATGACAACCGTCGGTCACAAAGCCTTCCAAGTGCCCAGTACTTGATATTATCTACCCATCGTATTCAGCGGGAGAGATCACCCAGTCCCTGCCCTCAGCCCTAGCTGGTTTCCCAAACATGCCTGAGGCATGAACTTCATATATTTGGAAGAAGTACAATAAGACGTGAACTGGGATGGTCCCTGCAGACACAGAGTGACTGGCCCTGAGGACGGGATCTCAGGATTCTTTCAATCCCAGCCTTCAAGGACAAAAGGAAGAGCTCCGAAGCCAGTCAGGAAGAGCCAGCGGCACGACGCCGGCAGCCTCAGAACACGTTTAGAAAGGTTACTGGGGTGTCATGGGGAGTGATTTTGCTTTCCCGAACTTCATCCTGGGAGACCAACAAGCAGCGGTAGCCCCAGCATCGGGCTGAACCATCCTCCGAGGTGAACACAGCGTCGAGCCCCATTTTACCAACCCCACCATTGGCCGCTGCATACGGGTCCAGGTACCGGTGCCAGGTAACAGCGTGTTGTGAGACCACCTGCTCACCCTTGGGCTGCTGGTATCACCGCCTTAAAAATCAGGACTCTGGGACTTAGGCTTTTTCATAAATATTTCATCTCGATGTAACCAATAACGTGTTTTCTCTAATGTGACTTAAGGAAAACCTCTTGCAGGGGATCTTAGCTTGTTTCCTGCCACGGACTCCTTTGCACTTAGGCAGTGGGGCGTCCTTCTCGGAATGCTTTTAAAACATAAAAGTACATGCATAAGATTACACAGCAAAACAATTATACTGAAACACAGTTATCAAAATGTTAAAAAGAACAGTTGGTGATATAGCAATATATGTGCTTGTAAATTATGCAGTAAATAAGAAAAGCTAATGGCAGGTCAATTAACTGCTGTAATTTGAATGAAGTGACAAGTGTAAATGACATTTTCCATCGCTGCCGCCACTGTAACATGATGTGAAAATACCAGATCGCTATTGGTGACAAAGTCACAAGGATTGTAGGTGCTACTGGGTTTGCTGCCTACATTCCTAATTCACAGAGGCTAAATTTCAATTGTGACAAAAAGAGGTCGGTCATTACCCCTTTCTTCCGAGTTCAGGGACCCCTGAGTCATAGACAGTTGTGGCTGCAACTGGGCAAAGCGGGGAAGATGCGTTTTACTCCCAGGATGAGACTGATGACTAAGGATTTAAAAATAAACAAGACAAAGCCAAACAGTGAAATGAGACTATCTAAAAACACTGTGACCAGGAAGTTACGAAATTTGACCAAAAATATTATTAAAAGATGGCTTCCCTTGGGCCGGCCGATTGACACCAGCTCTGAGCAGCAGGGCCCCAGTTCGGATCCCACATCGGGGCCAGTGATGCTTCGCCCTCTACAACTAAGATGGTGAACAACAGCTTAACCTGGAGCTGGGCTGCTGTGGGCCACTGGGAGCGGCCGTCCAATGGCCAGCGACCGATCTGCCTCGCCCGGGAAGAGTGCAATGATAATACCAACATGGGCCAGTGAAGCGACGTCCTCCACAACTAGACTGAAGAACAAAAGGACAGCAGCTTGTCTGTTCCCCTCCCCCAATTCCCCAATAAAACCTTCAGCTTCCCAGATGGAGGACAGATTCAGTGTACTATAGTGGGGCAGTTACTGGGGGAAAAAAGAAATAAAAGTTCCCTATGTTATTCCGAATAAATTGTGATTCTTCGGGGAACCCATTAAATTTCTCAAACAGAACTCTTTTCCGGCTTCCATTTCAGTAAATAGCTGCCTATTCAGCCAGTGCTCAGGCCTGAAATCGCCAGGCATCCTGACTTCTTTCTCTCACCCCACGTCCAATCCAGCAACAAGTCTAGGTTCCAACACCAAAATGTACCCCCAATCCAGCCTCTTCTTACTTCCTGCACTCCAAGGTGCCTCCCGGGCCTCCCGGCAATATCAGAGCTGACTTCAGTCCACTCCCTGCCCAGCCGCCAGGGCGATCTTTCTAAAAGATAATCTGGATGACCCTGCTCCTCTGCTCAAAACCCTACAACAGTTTCCAGTCACACTCAAAAGGAAAGGAAAAACCCCGATTCTTTATCATGGCGCCCCGGGCCCCACCCCAGCTGGGCGCAGCCTGGCCGGCCTCTCTGCTTTCGTTTCCTGCCCCTCTCGGCCTCCCCTCAACTCCTCTGGCCACACTGGCCAAGCCTGTTCCTGTCTCCGGGCCTTCGTGTGACCGCCCCTCCCCCCGGAACATTCTTCCTTCCCATCTTTGTAAGGCTGGCTCCCTCCACTTGTCATTCAGGCCTCTGAGCCCATGTCACCTCCTAAGAGAAGTGAGGTGTCCCTAGCAACTCTATCTGAAACATTGTCACCTCTCCCCCAGGCCGGTCACCCTCTACCCACTTACTCTGCTTTCTCTTCAAAGCACCTGGATGTTCTTGGATGTTCTTTACATTAGACAGTTGTTTGTGTTTGGTTACTGTCTGTCTCTCCACTACCATGTACTTATCATGGGGCCCGAGACACTCTATTCCTCTATTCCTCTCTCTCTCTCTCTCTCTCTCTGTGTCTCTGTGTCCTCTCTCCCTCCTCTCTCTCTCTCTCTCTCTCTGTGTCCTCTCTCTCTCTCTCTGTCTGTCCTCTCTCTCTCTGTCTCTCTCTCTCT
>NW_017731830.1:401451-526796 GCF_001890085.2 Hipposideros armiger
CTCCTCTCTCTCTTTCTCTCTCTCTCTCTCTCTCTGTCCCCTCTCCCTCTCCCTCTCCCTCTCCCTCTCCCTCTCCCTCATTCTCCATTCTATCCAATGGTACTGAAAAACCAGCGTGGAACCAAACAGGCATTCAGTAGATATTTTCACATGAATGAGTATCATTACAGATAAGGAAACAGAGAACTTTCTTTAATGGCCGAGTTGATCAGTGGCGGCCCTGAGGTCAGACGCAAATATCCTGATTTTCCCTTGCTTACTCATTCTCCTCCCCGTGTTTCATCTTGCTAAAGCAGTAACTACTCTTACGATTAAGGGTAAAATAAAAGCTGTCCTACTCTGAATACTGACTCTCACCTCCGCGGTCAGTATCATTCATTTTTTTCTGCTCATCATCCCCTCCCCTCTTTTTGCAGCTCAGCCCTCGGATTTGGTCTTGATGGTTTCCCCTCCCTGAGGTGAGGGGACTACAGGTCCCAGCGCCCTGCTTTCCTGTGACCAAGGAGCGCCCTGAGACCCACGCTGAGCCAAGCAGACACTGTCTCCCCGGGACGGTATCGTGAGGGCCTGGCAGAGACGAGGGGGTCTTCCTGGCAGTGGTGTCTGAAAGACACGTGTGTGTCACTGGCCTGTGTCCCCCCATACCTACTTTCTAAGGCCAGGTCCTTACCTTTTCCTTCTTGTTTGTGGGTTATCTTTTTACTTCCAATATATACCCTTTTTCTTAAACAGCTGTTCAATTTCTGTGGCTTGCAACAAGGAACTCTGATACCATCTTTAACCCTCACAGCAACCCTTCGATGTAGGTAATAATATTTACATCCACATGGCTCAGAGATATGAAGGGATAAGTTCCAGGGGGCCTGCATAACGTCCTCCCCACCCCCTCAGGATGTCCACATCCAATCCCCACACTCTGTGAATGCATATGGTTATGTTCCCTTATATGGCAAAGGGGACTTGACAGACGTGATTTAGGTTCCTGAGGCTATACAGGTGGGCCCAATGATATAACCACAGGGTCGTTATGAGAGGGAGGCCCCACTACAGAAGCAGGCAATGTGACAACAGAAGCAAGAGGTCAGAGTGATGCGAGGAAGGGTCGCGCGAGCCCTCCAGAATACAGATGGCCCCCCAAAACTAGAAAAGGCAAGAAAACAAATTTTCCTCCAGAAGGAACTGATTTTGTGCTAGCCTCCAGAACTATAAGAATAAGTTGGTCTTGTTTTAAGGCACCAAATTTTGTGGTTTCGTTCTTCTTTTTTTAAAAAAAATTTATTGGGAAACAGTGTGCTTTTCCAGGACCCGGCAGCTCCAAGGCAAGTAGTTGTTTCAATCTAGTTGTGGAGGGTGCATCTCAGTGGCCCATGTGGGGATCGAATCAGCAACCTTGGTGTTATGAGCACTGCACTCTAACCAGCTGAGCTAACCGACCACCCCTGTGGTGATTTCTAAGGAAACTAAAAACACCAACAAATAAATGGCAGAGCTAAGATTGGGCCCCAGATGTGTCTGCCATGCTGCCTCACACGGGCTCCCTGAGGTTGTTTCCAAAGAGTCACCCAGAAAAAACAGGAAGAAGGAAAGGAAGCAGTACCGTCAGCCTCGGAGAAAGGGCCACCCACCCTCTTGAGAGAGGGGTGCTTAGAAGATTTATGCATCCCAGCTTGTCCCAAGTTCAGGAAACAGCTCTCCTTCCTTCCTGTTTGAAGACGAATGCTAATATAAAGGGAAAACACAATTTATTAACCTCATGAGACTCTCTGGCCTCTGAAATTACCGAGACAGAAATCTGTCATAAGACAGAATAAATGAAAAGGATTGTTTTCTTGCATCAGGGCATGGTGGCAACTTTTTTGACATGGCACCACTGAATTGTGATCTTTCGTGCAAAAGGCACGCTGTTTCCCGTGCCACTTTGAAGGCATGAGCATTTTCAGTCCCACTGTTAAGTTCAAGGCCAACAGACCATCACGCAGCCGGTGCTTGTCCTCACATGGCACGGTGACCCTTTTGTTTTCACCTCAGTTTTTGGTCATAAGATACCTTTCGCTGACATAAAAGTATAGTGGATATGTTTTCTTTTCTTTTGTTTATCCCAGGGTAGAACTTAGCTGAAAAGACGGTTCACCCAAAGCAACCTCTTCTCTTTTAAAACACAATCTTTGTTTCATTGAAGGTCTCAGCTTTAATGATGTCTTTCATGCGCCTTTTCCCCCCGGGACAGGGGACCAGCTAGGCGGCCGTGCATTTCTGTTCCTTGCACTTATTTAGTGATTTACTCTTGCAGATGAGTCTGATCAATTCTTTTCAGTCAAAATCAAAAAGCAAAACGTTTCCTGTCCTTAACATAACATGGTAGCCAGTCATTTCCCTGCTTCTGTCTGGCTGGCTGCAACAGGGCTGTAAATCACAAAAGAGGGTGGTGCTGGCTTCACAAGCAGGAGGAAAGCCAACAGGAGATGTGATGCAATCAAGGTGAGAAAGAAAACAGTCTCATTAGGCTCTGATGACAGCACGGGGTCCACTGCATTGTCATTCTCGATTATTACTCCTTTCCCCATAAGAGAACTGTGCATCCTCGCTCTTGGCCACACACCTTGCAGTTTCTCCCTGTCAGTGGTGTCAGCGTCCCTACAGCACTGATCCCGAGCTTGGCCGTGGGGCTTGCACTGGCCAGTGGAAGGTGAGCAGAAGCAACGCTTGCCATTGCATGTGTCGGCCACCACTCTTTTCCGTCTGCTTGGGAATGAGGGAGAGGGGCTGCTCCTTCGTCCTGGGTCCCAGCATGAAAAGAGACTTGAAGCAGAGACGAAGGTGACACACAGCCAACATATAACAGAGGGAAGAATAAACTTCTGTTGTATGAGGCATTGTTGAGGGCCGTCTGTTACTGCAGCAGAGCCTAGAGAAAGCTGACTAATACAGAACACTGGAGGGCAGTTGGGTAAAGCCATGTAGGGGCACTTGTCAGTCAGGACTCTTTCATTTGCAAGTATTAGAATTCTAACTGAAACTGGCTTAAGCAAAAACCCAAGTATTTATTGGCTCACTTAACTAACAGGGATAGCACTGGCTTTAGGCATGGCCAGAGAGAGAGGCTCAAACCACCACCAGAAGGACTCGGGTTCTGGCCACCTCCCAGTTCTGCTGTATCTCAGTCATAGTGTCGTTAGCTGGGTGCCCTCAGCAGCTCGAGGCTTATTACCTCAAAGCGCCAAGCCTAGACGGACAGAGAGAAAATCTTTCCTGGTTGCTGCTTGAAAACTCTTGGGCTTATCTCTGATAATGGGTTCTGACTGAACCAATCTGGAGTAACCCTATGGTGAAGGGGATTCGCTGCTTTGATTGACCAGGCCTGGGTTACACGCCCAGCTCACAGGAAGAGGTGGAGTCAACTCACTGTCCACGTGAACTGAGGGCGGAGGGAGTGAGCCTCCCCAGAACACAGGGGGTTCTGGAACAAAGGAAGGGGGAAACCAAGGTCAGAAAACTATAAAAAGCTAGCACAGGAAGCAAAAAGATGGAATAAAAAGAAACAGGATAAATACTCTTTACATTTGCAATTGTTGTTAATTCTTAAAGTAACTCTGTAGACAACAGGAAACCTACAGAACAATATAGAGGAAAAAAATAAAAACCATGTTCCTGCCATATGGAGTAAAACATGCATTTTTTTTAGGTCTCGAGTTCTTTAATTCTCTGATGCTCCTTGATTTGAAACATTTCCTTTTCACTGTAGAGTTTATTTAACCAATAAGTATATTTTATATATGATGAAACTTATTTTTATAAACCTAAGAGAATTTTTAAAGGGTTGTCAATGTCCCTGGCTACATAAAAATGCAGTTAAAAAAAAAAATCATGGAAAAGAAATGGGCAACCAAGAAGGGATGGACGGAGCGAAGAGTATGTTAATTATGGGGAGACTCTGGGCGAAGGGCTCATCGTTTATGTGATAAGCAATGGGCAGTCACCCATCCCCAACGAGCCCAGCCTCCCAGCTGCGATCTGAAGAGGTAATGACATCGAGCATCCAAGACAGCCGGGCTTGGTAGACTCTGTCTTCACAAGAACATTAAAATAAGACCTGAACTCCCATTGTAGATGATGGCTCCTAGGATGGTAGATAGGATTACGTGAGGCTCTAAATGCACATGCATGCGCGCACACGCACGCACGCACACACACACACACACGCACACACACACACACACAGAAGAGACAGAGGAGTTGCATTTTACACGGGAGCTGTACTCTAAAATCAGGACATAAGATGAAAATCAGTCAGTCACAATTCCCCGTAATGTCCCCTAAATTAACGATATGAAGACATAGCATCTTTCAAGCAGCCACAAGTGGCCAGTCTCCTCCCAGTCTTGGTACTGATCACTCTAAGTACCAAGTGATATAAGAGGCTGCAGAGTAATTAACCATGCTCCTGACAGCACGGACTCTGGAACCAGCCTGCCTGGGTTCAAATCCTGCTTCGGCTATTTACTAGTGACCTTGGGCAAATAACTTCCATAATTTCTCTGTGCCTCAGTTCTTTCTCTGAAACATGGCCGTCACCGGGACAAGTAGTACTCATTGTGTATCTCCCAGCCTCCCTTGCAGCTAGGCTGAGGCCATCCGAGCAGGCACAGTGAGGAGGGGTGAGAAGGTTAAGGACGAGGGAGCCTCCACCATTCTTTTCTTCCTTTGCTTCAGTGACCTCAAAGATCCCATGTTCCAAGTAGCTATAATTTATAAGAGGGCTGGCAACCTGCACCCATCATTATATGAGCACAAACTAGGCCGTCACTGGGTTAAGTCACTGGTGCTTTGGTAGTGTTTATAACTGCTACCTAGCTACCTAGCCTGATGAATACAATGGGGATAGTAATAGTTCCTACTTTCTCGGGTTGTTATGCAAGTTAAATTATATACTATTTCTAAGCTGTTCAGAATAGTACCTGACTAAACATTATAAAAGCATTTAATAGGTGGGCAGATAGACAGACAGACAGGCAGACACAAGAGAAGTCGCTGCCTTATGAGCTACTCATGTTCTGAGGACATAAAACTGAGAACAACTAGGAAATAGTGGAGTCTCGTGTCCTACTTTATGCCTCAACTCCAGAGTGACACTGGTTGCATTTAAAAAAAACAAAAACCAAAAAACTTCTATCTCCCAAGAGCATAGCATTGAATTAGCATAAATTAAGTATGTGTATACTGCAATCCAGCTACACCCAAAATCTGTCTGTTCCTGAAGAGAGGGACCATGTGTCAGGGACCACAGCACAGAGTAAGTGTCCAGTGCATGGCAGCCAGCCAGCTTAAGAGTACAACTGCTCCCTAATTTCAGAGCACATTTAATCATTCAATAAACGTTAGCTGAATACATGAACAATACATTCAATAACTTCCTTGAAATAGCTGGAATGCCCCTGCGTGGAACATGTATCAGTAGTAAAAACAAATGCATTTCCTGATAGCTGGCACAGAATTCCTCTTATGTAGGGAACTCGATCTGTTTAGACGAAAGACCATTTTACAGATGGAAAGACTGAGGCTCAACGAGGCTCAGTCAACATTGCCCAGAATCACACAGCTGGAACTAGAGGAGCTTGGTTTGGAACGCAGAGCTGTGACCCCGGAGCCCAAGCTCTGGCTCTCTACGCTGCACTGCCATCGCCCTGTGACTCTGGGACATTCCTCCACCGCCTCTGAAGAGTTCCAGGATGTGATTTCCTGTCATCTTCTTCAACCCAACCCCACCAACCTTTTCAGATACTTCATCATTCATACTGATGACACCTCCAACCCAGTGGCCTTGAGTCCGCATCCTTCCATGACCCCCATCTCTCCTTGTGTCAGTCACTCAGTAGACGGTGACATTTTAGAACGGGCCATCGCTGAAAGCTATCACATTCCGATTTCCCAATTTCCCGATCTGATCTACTTCCTCTCGCCCTCCGTCTTCCCCACCCACTCCTATTTATATCCCTTGCCTCACAGGAGGCTATAGTTTGGGAAGGTTACTGGTCTCCCTAGAACGGGCAGCAGCAAACTATATAGCCTGTGGGCCAATTCTGTCTTTATGAATAGTTTTACTGGAATACAGCCGTGCTTATTTGTTCACGCACGTACTGTCTATGGCTGTTTCATGCCATGACGGTGGAGTTCAGTAATTGCAACAGGCTATCTGTGGCCTGCAAAGCCGAAAAGACTCACCGTCTTCTACAGCAAGTTTCCTGACCCGCCCTCGAAAGCCATTTCCTGTTCCTCCTGGAACTCTTAGCATTACTGGAGCCCTGTTCTCAGGGCCAGCCCAGGGCTCAGACCGCATTAGCCCCATTGTTATGGGAGAGCGGGGTTTGCCTTGGAACTGGCTGCTGAGGGCGAATGGGACTGATGCAAGCAAGCTGGCTGGTGAATTGTGTGCACTGTCAGGTCTCAGGAGGGGTGACCGAGGCCTCCCGGCACCCCGAGGCTCCTCCCTTGGGCCCACACCTGCCACTCTTCCCTGGTCCCAGGGCCAGTTTTCCTTCCATGACGTCTGAGCTTCTCAGCATGAGCACATGGAAACTTGGCCTCCCCCACTGTCTGTCACTCACTCCAGCCTCACCCTCCGGGTTCACTGCCAGTCAACAGATACTTCCTTGCCCAAGGCACACCCACCATTCAATTGGTGCTCATGGGGAGCTTTGAAAGCTTTCATTCTTTCTTTTCCTTTTAATTTTTTATTATGGAAAATTTCACAGATATAAAAAGGTAGGCTGGAAAAAAAAATGAACCGTGTCACCATCAGCCAGCTTGAATTATCCTGTTCCCCATGTCACTCAGTGTAACTTCCCCCAGCCCTGTCCAGGCATCACATCATTTCATATTTCATTCATAAATATTTCAGCATGCTTCTCTAAACAGTAATACCTTTTATATCATGACTACAAATTATCATATTTTAAATAAAATAGTAATTCTTTATATCATCAACTGCTTACTAAGTGCTCAAATTTCCAATTGCCTCCTCATTTTTCTGTTGAGCTGGGTTCTTTGAATCAGGATCTGAATAAGATTCACACATGGAAATTTCAAAGATCACAGGGACCCTACCGTCCCCATTTTAGTGTTTCTGAGTTTGGTGTGTTCTTACTTCCAATGTGAACACATTAATGTAGTATTTCCTTCTCTTCCTGAAAATTGGCTGTCAAATGGTTAACATAACTCGGAAAATACGGTAATTTATGAGAAAAATGTTAAGATGCTATTCTTAGAAAAGTTAACAATGCTTTCCCTTGTACTTAAACTTCCCCAGACTAGACTTCGCTGCATTAGCTTTGCTGGTCTTCAACCCAGATTTACCCAGCCGTCTGTGGTCTCCACCCCCTTTCCAGGATTGCTGAAGATAAGCACACAAACAGACTGTTTCCATGCACCACAACAAGTTCAGGCCATCAGCTGGGCTGCCCCTATTTATCAGGTGGGTTTCACCATGGCAGCTGCCGCAGCCCCCCCCCCCCCCATAGCCTCCAGGACCCTCCTGCACCTCCCTCTCGGCAGATGTCTTCACACCTACACAGGGATCACGACATACTTGCTATGCACTTTCTCAGCTTTCCCCTCTTCCAGCTCAAACTTCCTCTCACGTCTAAGCTCTACTCTCAGAGGAGTAAATATACACCACCCTTGCTATGTGTGCAAACGTTCAGGGAAGTCTCTGGAAAGAAGCTCGCTAAAATGTCAACAAGGGCTGGACCTGGGGGCCGGCGCTGCGGGGACCTGTGCCTTCTTACTTATCTGTTTGCTCTCACTTTCTTCACAGCACGCATCATTTTTACAAAACCCATAATACCGTTTCACAATGTAAGTCTTCCCCACGACAATGTAGGTGATCCTGGGAGGGAAGGGCTTCAGTTTCCCAGTATTCTCTGTTACCCTTTGCGGTAGGCAGGAGGAGGGAACCCAGACATGTCACATCATAATTCCTGCAACCTGTGAACATGTTACCCTATGTGGCAAAAGGGACTTGGCGGGTGTGATTACATTAAGGATCTTGAGAGGTTATTCTGAATTATCTGGGAAGGCCACGGTCATCCCGTGGGACCTTAACAGTGGGAGACGGGGGCAAAAGAGAGACAGAGAGCTGACGGAGAAAGGGGCCACCGCCGAGGAACACAGAGGCCGCTGGAGGCTGGAAAGGCCCGGAAACGGATCTTCCCTTAGAGCCTTCGGAAAGGAACACAGCCCTGCCAGCACCTCGATTTCAGCCCCGTGAGACCCACGTCAGGCTTCTGGCCTCCTGACTTAAGATAACAAGTTTGCACTGTTGAAAGCCAGCAAGTGTGTGGTAATTTGTTACAGCAGCGACAGAAAACTAATACAGCCCTGCTCCCTCCCCACCGGTCATTTCAAACAGACATAGAAGTTAAGTGGAAACAATCGGCTGCTTTGTAAACACAGCTGCACGACAAGCCCCGGTCCCCACGGCCAACCACAAGCCCCGGTCCCCACGGCCAACCACGTGCCTCAGAGTAAGTGCCTCCTTCGGGGAACCCTCCTTCACGGAACCCTCCTTCGCGGCCACCTCCGGGTGTGCCAGGGAGCCCTGCCCATCTCGGCTCTATCTGTACATAGGACAAGGGGACCAGCGTTTCTCTCCAGACCCCACTTCTGAGCTTCAGGCCCATACCTCCAATATGAATATCCCAGAGGCACCTCAGTCTCCATGTTACCCTTAAACATGCTTTTCTAGCTGGTCTTGCTTCTTTCACGCCCCCCCCCCATCTACCCAGGAGCAAATCTTACCTTTTTCAGGCACACCCCTTCTCCACCCCCGAACTCATCCTGTGTCAACCATCCATTCTCCCCATCCTGTGTCCCTCCTTTTTCATTCCTGTTGTCCTATCTGAAGACCTTAGGGCTGTAACCACAGCCTCGAAAATGGCAGCCTGAGCAACTCCAGGCTGTCCTTCAGCTCGCGTATCCCCTGCACGCTCAGGGGCAATCTTGACCGAACAGTCTGCTCAGGGGCATGCGGTGAGTGAAGGCCAGAGATGCCGAGCAACGCCCGACAACAGAGCATCACCCGGGGAGGAAGGTCAGTGGTGCCCAGGCTGGAAAAACCTGGATCAGCTGCTGACTCCTGGCTCCGCCCTCATTCTCCTTAAGAACGTTCGTTCCTACTTGCGTCTCTGACTTCCTGTTCAAGGGGACACTCGAGAAGGATGTGGCACCTGCGTTCTTGCCTCTCAAGATAAAATCTGGGCACCAACCAGCTTGGCCGCGGCCCCATCTGGACTGGCCCCAGGCCGGCCAGGGGGGCCTGTGCGTGGTTGTGCATCCATTGCCCTTTAGTGCTTTGCTGACATATGAATTACACCCCAAGGGCTGGAGCCATATTTATTCATCTCTTTTTTCTCCACAGCACCAAGCTCTGCGCATTGCACTTGGTAGATGTTCAACAAATATTTATCGCAGTGGCTTAGACTAGTATCCTTTTAATTTTTACCGTGCCAAGAAGGGTGATACAAGCCTCAATAAATGTCAGTTGCCATCATCATATCATTGACACGTCACTGATAAAAAACAACTCACATAAAATACTACTCCTAATTTTATATAATTCCATTTTATATGGTGAAATCACGAATTTTTTTTTTTTTTCCTACGCTGTCACCAGCGACTCACAGCAGCCCAGCTCCAGGTTGAGCTGTTGTTCAGCATCTTAGCTGTGGAGGGCAGTGTCACCGGCCCTCATATGTGGGATCTGAACCGGGGCCCTCTGGCGTCCCAAGCCAGCTCCCAACCATTGCGCCACTCAGCCGGCCCAAAATCACGAATTTTAAGAGCTATGGAAAGACCAAACTGATTCCTTCTGTGAGAAGATTCAGATTAATTTTATCTGCCCTGTTCGAATATGTTAAATGCAGAACTGATGCACATAACTAAAAATTACTATTTAGAAAACGTTAGTCGTATTTCCTGAGACATGATGACCTTCAGGGTTGGGGGAAGGGAGAGGGCGAGAGAATGGAGATGAGCTACTCAGGATAAGAACTGTTTCAAGTTTTCTATTTTATTTCTGACGTGTTTCTTGAACACTCCCTGTGTGGGTAGATGCTCTTGACCTAGGCTGGGAATCACCAGAGACAAGAGCCACACAGGTAACTGCCCTGGGGCCCTGGGTGTTAGTTCTCTTCGAGTGGAGAGAACTGTCCTAAAACTTGGCATCAATAACCCAAAGCCTTAGGCTGGCACTTACTGTTCCTTCAGCCACTGCTCCACAAACGGGATGGAGAAGAATTCTGTGAAGGGCGCCCCTGTCCTCTTTGGATTTTGACTGATCACGATGTCATGTGTTTGATCGGCAAAAAAACAATAAGCAAGAATTCAAGTCAATTGCTGCTACACTGCTTGCAAACTAACACTACAAAATCCTTGGAGGTCACTGAATGTTCAAAGACATGACGGACTTACTTGTATAGCCACTCAGTCAGAAAATCACAGGCAATGAATTTGGTTCTTTTCCTCTAAGGAGAGAAGAGAGAATTCAATTACATTCCTGACCCACAGGTTTGGGTAGGGCGAAGGAAGAGGGCTCAGTTAGTTGATTGCTTGTGTTGGATGGAATATGCGTGAGCCCTCCATGAGGTTTATATGGATATGGACAAACAGGAAGTCAGGCGATGCAGAGAATCCTGAAAAACACTTCTCCAACTGCCTTTGGAGAAGCACGTTTTCTGACAGCAAGGCCTAATAAAAGACGGTGTCCATGGGAGGGGCTTTTTATGTGCTTTGGGAATTTTCTCAGGAGGATTTCATTTAGGTCTAGACCTTGATTCTTGAGTAGACCTTGAGTAATTGTATTTATTGCTTTGCCCACCCTCACCCCCCCCTCCCCAATCCCCAGAACAGCCCCGCCTCCCACGGAGAAAGGGACAGCCATGTGACACAGTTCCACTGTATGGGGGAAGTGACCAGGGCCTGTGGATTTCTGAGAAAGTTCTCCTTTCTTGGTTCCTACGGCCCTTCTTCCTTGGTTTCCTTCTGCCTCTTTCGGCCTGGAGCACAGACGTGGGCTGGACGTGGAGCAGCCTTCCAGCCACGAGGCCAAAGGCCACATGCTACGGATGGTGGGTTAGGAGGAACGTGGGTCTTTACTGGCTTCCTCAAGCCTTGGCGCCTGCTTGGGCCTGACCTACTCTGGACATCTTGACACTGACAAAAAATCCACTTCGTTTGGATTATCACCCCCGTTCCTCCTGAGTGCTCATAATACGCCGTGGAGTGCAGTCCCTAGGTGATAGGCAGCTAGTAAGCCGCAAGGGGAACATCGGCCTGCAGTCATGGGCACAGGGCATGCTGGGAAGGACGGGGGGCGGAGCACCAGGGATGCTGCCTCCTAGGCCCATTCAGAACCCAAACAGAGTCAGTTAACTCCTTTTAGAGAATTGTTATTTCAACTGGGAGTCAGAGGGTCCCCAGCTCTCCTGCCAAGATGGCAGGGGCTGAGAACAAAGTGGGTCTAGAGGCGTTGGTTGCTATGTGTCGAGATCCTTCCCAAGCAGGAAGGCAGTACAGAGTCGGCTGGAAAATCTCTCTTTTCCCCTCCAGGTCTACCCTTCTCCACCCTGCTCCGTGCCTCCTGAGGCTGACTTTATAGTTCACGTCAACCAGACTCCTTTCATCTCTATTTGGGTCCAGCCAACGAGAGGTACCAGCAGGAGATCCGAGAGAGGGGAGACAGACAGGCAGGGTGTTATGAGTTGAAGTGGGCCTCCCCTCCCCCAGATTCACATATTGAAGTCTTACCCTCCAGTACTTCAGAAAGTGACCGTGTTTGGAAACAGGATCACTAGAGAGAGAATCTGCACTAGACCCTGGATCCAGCTACGCCTGAAGCCAGCGTCCCCTAGACCTTTCAGGGACACGAGCCAATATATTCCCCCCTTTTTTTATTATGCCAGTTTGCACTGAGCTGTTTACTGCTTGCAACAGAAAGAATTTTAACACCTGCTCCATTCTTCAACTGACAAACTCCCATGTGTCCTTCAAGGTGAAAATCTTTCTGAGCAGTCCCACCCTCTTCAGTTTAGGGTCGCCCCACCCCACCCCACCCCAGCTCTGCGTGTCCCTGTCATAGTGCCTCAGATGTAACTAACATGACTGCCAGCGCACACGTCCATCTTCCCTTCCAGACTATAAACTCTGAGGACAGGATCTTGTTTTTCTTTATATTCCCAATGCTTCACTGAGTGCCTTGCACAGAATAACTGATCAATGAGTGGAGAGTCAATGAGTAAGTAAATGAATTCACCATTCAACTCTCAAGTGTCAAAGCAAGAAGAACCCATGAGCGAGAATCCTGGCCTTTACAAGTAGGAATTACCAATTTCATTCTGTACAGCTTCTCTTCTTCCTGCGGTATTTTATTATGAAATTTTTTCTTTCTTTTTTTTTTTTTTACTTTCCCCCCCTTCACTTTGAAACAGCCAATTCAGCTTTACAATCTTAGATAAGGTTGAAAAGATTGTTGCAGAATTGATTCTAACCAAAAAGGAAAGTGCTATGTAAGATTTTTTTTTTTAACTGAAAGCTTTATTATAGCTGTTAGTAAATAAAATCTAGTGGTGCTTGAGTTGCTGAGGATTGTTTGCAGTCTCTTACCTCATTGCTGATAGCCTTTTATTAAAAATTGAAAGACTGCAGGCCAGGGTAATAAAATTAAACCTACTAGACCACGTTAACGGGGACGTCTATGTCTGCATTGCAAGACTGAGTCCCTTCAAAAAGCCATCTTTAGTCAAAATTTTTTTAAAAAAAGCACTTGCACAACAATGCAAATATGTATCTAGTGTGAATCGCCGCATAATAATTTAGACAATCCAGCAATTGTAGGATGGCAGTGTCTCTCTCTTGCCCTACAAAGGATGCATTGTTAACTCGGCATTTCCCGCACAATTTAGCGGTAAAGATTCCTTCTACGAAGAGAGCGCAGATCAACTTACTCTATTAGAGTTTTCAAATAGCCCAACGGTCTGATGTACGAAGGTCATGCGACAGACTTAATCACTTTGGATGCAAAGAAATAAAATGGAAGAAACTGTGTTTTCCTTCTGTTCTGGGCAAACGTGGACGTGCTGTGAATACTCAGACACACGGAACAGTGGGGATATTGTTCCGCTGTTGTTTGGTTTAAAAATTATCTACTGGGAGCTGAAAGAGAGCAGGGAAAGCAAATGAAAACTTGTGGTGAGTGAAGAGATAAGAGAGGAAGTAACAGAGAAAAATCACAGTGGGAGATTAAGAGAGTGTGGGCACCCAGGGTTTACGTAATGCGGACAAACCCACCGAGTGCGTGACTTTGGAAGGGTGACAATGTGCAAGTTTGGGTGAGCAGGGGAAACAGTTTAAGACAACCTCAAATGAGGTTAAAAAGTAACTAAAAAAAAAAATATCCAGAATGAAGAGGAAAAAGACAAAATATCAAGGGAGGAGACTTCACCACGTCATCCTGAGTCTGCAACTTACTCTGAAATGCCTCCAAGAAAACGTGATACCTGGACAGAGGGATGGTGGACAGACTGGTGGACAGACATGCGAAAAAGCAAACAAAGCACAATGGTAACTGCAGAATCCAAGCGGCAAATATCGAGCCTGTGGGTGTTCACTCCGAAATTCTTTCAGTTCTTTATATGTTGGGGAAAAAACGTGATAAAATTGGGGGAGGAGAACATCATCATAAAAGCCCCAAACCTCAAAGAGAGCAAGGGCAGAAATCGGGATTTAATTCAGACGGTGTTTTGCACTGGTTTTTACATTGGATACACACACAATAGGAGACTTTCTGGAAAGAGAAACAGACAGTGTTAGAAAGTCACTGACGCTTGTCAGGTGACTAAGGTAATCCCGCCCCAGAAAGGTGAAAAGCATGCGCTGGGACCTTAGTGGAGTGTGGCTGGCTGTGGGACCATGTTGGTTAAGACTCTGGGTTTGCAAGGGGTTAGAAATGTGCTTGGGTGACCTTGGTAACTGGGGTTTTCTAAAAAGTCAGTTTAGGCTCGACGTTGCTGTTAACAAACCATCCCCAAACCTGGGGAGCTCTGATCATCAACGGTTTAGCTGTGGCTCTCTGTTTCACGCATTCTTTACTCAGGCTGGCAGAGTACAGCTCTCTCTGAACTACGACTCGTTATCATCCAAACGGAAAGAATACGGTGAGCCATGCTCTGGCTCTGAAAGCGTGTTTGGAAATCATGTGTGCCATGTCCATTCATTCCACTGACCAAAGCGATCACACGGTCAGGGGGAGGCCTAGAGAGAGAGGCCACACGTAATTTAGGACAATAACATATTCAAGCACAGGGGTTCCTGTAAGGAAAACAAGAATTCCTCTGACTGGGGGCAGAGCCTGGGCTCAGGAGGAAGTGGAGCCGTGTCCACAGCTGCTCCGGGCACAGGACTAGTCGTGTACCAGCAGCTCGGTGACCCCAACAGCTCTGGTCTGAGATCCATGAGGAACTCAGCTCTTGGGCCCACAGCTTCCTTCTCAACTCGCTGCTGTGTTTTCTGCTTCTTTCTCCTGCTCGCTCTGCTTCAAGGTCGGCTCACTCCTGGCTTGTCAAGCTTTTTCTTCATCAGCGGTGTCTCTCCCCTTCCAGCCAGGCTGCAGTCTGCCTGTCTGCTCTGCTGTCTGACACCCCAACTCTCCACACGGGAGACTCTGACTGGGCTGCCCCAGGACGACCATCCCTGATGGGCAGAGCGAGTATAACAGGACATTTCAGAGCCACTTGCCACCCCGGAGAGGCTGTCCACAGGGTCTGACACTTAAACCTGTTCAGTCCCTAGTAGCCAGGGTGATGGGAACATGGACAAAGCAGGGGCAAAGGGCTGCAGTTAAGGCTGTGGGCATGGCACGCACTTAGAATGTCACAGCCTCCTTTCCCACATAGCTATTCTCCACAATAAACTTCTTGACACCCGAGACCGCCCCCAAGACATGACGAAGCTGATCAATAACTATGGACCCTAGAAATGAGCATAGCCTTGGACTACAGACCCAGGTGCCAAAATGCTTATCACAGCAAACTTCAAACAGGGCTTCCTTTTTCCCCACTGCATTAGAATTTCATTACAGGAAAATAATACTTCTGCAAAGAAGTTAAAAATATGCACTCATAACACAAAACATTGACGGAGGCTTCCAGCACAGGCTGCGTGGTCATTTCTAAAAGGGCTCTGGATTAACAGGAGTGATGCTAAAATAATTCCACCACACCTTGCCCGCAAGAATCTATTTTTCCCACCCCTGAGACACTTTTCTCAAACAAAAGCTGATGGTGTTTCTATTTCTCTTTTTGGTCAAGGCCACAGAATGGAGTTTTTCCTCTTACTGACCAGAGCCCTCGCACCTTTTAAAAGATATTCAGGCATGTGATTTTAAAAACTATAATAAGCGACATTTATTAGATGGGCAAGAAACGTACAAAGAAAAAAAAAAAGGTTTTGTTTTACCGAATTATTCACTGTAGCAAATTTTAGTGTCATGAGATCATCCAAGGACGATTATCAGGAGTTAGAACTAGTTTCCTGATACCAACTATTGTTTACAATGGTCTTCATTGTAATGGAGTTTGATGAGCCACCAAAGCCGAAAACGAAAATTTTATGTTGCATGTGACAGGATAGGAAACGAGGCAGAAAGCCTTATCACCTCCATCCAGGCTCTGCATTTAACCCATATTTACAGCTGAGATAAGATTTATTTTCAACCATGATTTCACACATGAAACTCCTGATTTCTTTCCAAACTGAGCAAGGTGCCCTGTTCCGGGTTTGCCCTGTTCAGTAAACATTTACTGAGGACCTACTATGTGCCGAGCCCTGTGCTAAATGCTAGAGATAAAGAGATGAAGAAGACGTAGCCCCAACTGTGGTTAATTCAACAGCCAGCAACCACCCCCTAGCTGGACAGTAGCTGCGATGGGTGTGTGGGGGGTTAACCGCATGTTCAGCTCCAGTGTGAACCCCGATAAAGCAGTACGGACGATCCCACCTACACCTAAGCCAATCTGGTTCATGCTTATCCTGACCCAAGGGACTCAACGAATAGGGAATGGGCAGGGAATTGACTTCAGGGCGGTAAGATGTGAGAGGAGATGTGCCGGGGCCTCTGGGAAATCATTTCCTTTGCTTTTCCGAAAGAGCTTGACCATTCTCTCCTTCTGGTGGGCGTAGCAGGGGAGGCAAAGCCTGGGCCGGTGGCCAGAGCGGTTCTGCCATTTCAGCTTAAGGAGAAAGCTGACTCCGCAAGAGCCCAAGCTGAAAGGCAGAAGCAAGCCAAGTCCTTGGTTAGCTTACTGAGTCCCTGGATCAAGCCAGTCCTGAAGCCTTCCTTCTCTACCTCAGAAACTTCTAGTCAATAACTTCCCTTTACTATTTAAGCCAGTTTTCGGCTGGCTGCAAAACGATGAGTCCTAACCAAGAGGGCTGGCCAGTTACCTCCCTGCCTTCTTCCGGTAACAGCATCCTGAGGTCCTTCTGGGACCCGCCCTTCCCCAATTCGGAAGCTCTGTGCCCTGGGGAGGGCTACTTCCCTCTGCTCAGCCGTCCACCGAAGCCCTCCAGTTCCGAGGACTGATTCCACAGCAGGTCATGTACCTGAGTCAGCTCAATTAGAGAGAAATTCTGGGCGAGTCTCTCCTAAACGTGAGCCTCATGGGACACAGCCGGTGCCACAAGGGGAGGGGCCCTTTGGGAGTGGAGCCAAGCAGGGGGACAGAATTAAGAGACAGAGTGGAAACCAAGTTAGGGAGACATCGTCCGGGCCCTCCACCCCCACCCCCACCCCAATCAGGCTGCACAGCAACATCTCCCTGGGCGCCTCTCGTCTACGCAAACAAACAAACAAACTTTTCTATTTAAGTCAGTTTGGAGGGGGATTAGGTGACGCTGGAGGGGGGAGTTCAAGCCCGCCTGTCTGACTCCCACCCCACCCCGCCAGGGCCCTCCACATTTCGAGGTCTTCTCTCCCACCACGCAACCCCCCACCTGGCCAGTCTCAGACCACGTCTCGCTTACACCCTGACCTCATTTTCAGCCTTCCGCCCCAGGTCTACGGAACTTTTTTCCAACTTAATTTTGTTCTTATTTTTTTGCTACTTTTCACTGCAGCTGTGTCAGCCACTAAGCTAAATGCTGTACATCCGTGATTGTATTCAATTGTCATTAACTCCCTTAGAGGAAGCAATTTTTATTATCATTATTTCCATTTTAAAGAGGTAGAAACTGAGGCTTAGGAAGGTTGAGGTTACAAGGTCACAATGCTAGCAGGTCCAAGGTCACAAACCTCGGAAGTCGAACTGGGCCCTCCATTCAGGTGCGCATGGTTCCAAAGTCTATGCGTAACCACTAAGCTTCCCTTAGGCCGCCTGCCTCTCTCGGAACTGTAGCAGCAACGACCCCTGCGAAAGCCTGGACAGTTCCAGGGCCCACAGGGGTCGGCAAGCTTTCTCTCAAAGGACCAGGCGGTAAATATTTTATGCTGTGTCACAACCATTCAGCTTTGTCGCTGTGGCACAGAAGCGGCCACAGACAACGTGCAAAGAAATGGGTGTGACTGTGCTCCAGCACAACTTCACTTACTTACAACAGGCAGCCGGCCCCAGGGGCCGGAGTTTGCAGACCCCAGCCTCAGAGCATTATCAATCACAGATAGTATTTCATGGGGACGCACGGAAACCCCCACAGGACTTCATTCACGCCCAGAAGTTGGATTTCAAAAACAGCTCTGTTTCACCCATTTCCTAGATAAACCTTTATGATTCCAAAAGTTTAACAGTGTAGCCATCTTTTGGATCTGGAACTCGTTTATAATTTGGTGTTCTTGTTAATAAAAAGTAAGAGAAAAAGCAGTTCTCTCAACGACCAAGAAGGTCAATGTATTTTAAGATACAGTCTTTTAAAAAAGAACCAGTGAAATCTTATTTTCATTCATTTAAAAAATTGGCTTCCGTCCAGACATAAATTCTCAACAAATTCTCAAGAGAAGTCTGTGATACTTACAGTCTTTTTATTTCCTTTTTTGTTTGTTTGTTTTGTTTTTTTCTGATCACCAGCTCTGATTCTAGTGTCTCCTTAACCATTGGCAGTCTCTTCACATTGAATTCTCAGGTTTTGAGCACACGGTGATTTCTCAGACTTATGTTTAGATTTTTACAAATACACTCCTTTCTTAAGGCACTAGTTTTTAGAACGATGAGGGAAGTCCATCCTTGGGCACATGTAACACCCAGAGAGGGTCCCTGTGAAGGGACAGCACCTTCCATTTATTCAAGCAACTAGTCACCAGGAAGGGGCTGTGGGGGGATGACATTCCTCTCACATCCCCACTTTCACATCCCCACTTTACAGATCAGGAAATGGGCACAGAAAGGCTTAATACTTTGCCAAAGTCACTTACTGGTAAACAGGAAGATTAAAAATGTGAACCCAGTTGGACTCCAGCGCTAGCCCCCTCCCACATTACCTCATTAATCCTCCCAATAATCCTGCCTGTGGTTTATAAACTCAGGGGGGTGAGAGTGGCAGACGAGTAGCTTTCCTGAAGTGACTAGGCTAGAGCCAGAGCTCAAACCTGCCCTCTGCTGCCCAGCCTGTATTATTCCTAACACAGCATATGAGGAAAACTGCAAAAAGGGCCACCCTTCTCCACCCCTCCCTGGACCAACCACACCCTTTGCCATGTGGCTTTACAGCTCTTCCCATCAAGGGATGGAGTCTGTGTCCTCACTCCCTGAATCTGAGCTGGTCTCGCGACTTGCTTGAGGTCTATGATGCAGTGAAAACGACAAAGTGCCAGTTCCGCGCGTCAGGCTCAGGAGACCTTGAGGATGTCCCCTGGAACAATCCCGGGCCAATCTGGTGCAGCCAGAAGGGAGCTGAGCTGAGCCCAGGCCAGAAGAACCTCCCCGCTGAGCCCAGTCCAGACTGCTGGCTTACAGGATGGTGAGCTAAACAAACCGTTGTGTTAAGCCACCAACTTCTGAGGTGGTTCGTTATGTAGTAAAAAGTTAGCTGATGTCACGTATAATAACGGAAATCAAATTGATGGCCAAATGGTAATGTCCCCCCATATTTAGTGGCCAGTCAAGGCTGCTACTCCAGCCACTTGGCACATAGCCATGCCTCTGAAAGCAAGGGGACAGAGCTGCAGAGCAAGGAAGGAAAATCCTGTCACAAAGCCACTGCCCGTTATTCTGTAAGACAACCGTGGGGTCACCCACAGGTCAGAGCTTGTTGACTTTCTTTTCAAAGCCTTGTCTTTTGAAAAGGATGACTGAGTTTTAGAAACGAAAAGCAGCTCCTAGCCAAGTTCAGGAATGAAGTGATCAATGCCGCTTTTGTTAAAAAGAAGAAAGAAAGGAAAGAAGCATCACTATAAAGTTATAATAAGATTCTCTTGCATGGTTTACAAACGGGATCTGACAGCAATTCCAAGAGTCTGAAAGGGAAGTGTTTTCAACACGAACGGCCTTATCGACAGAGGAGGACTGACTGCCAGGCTCTGAGGCCAGACTCCGGGGTTCGAACTCTGGCTCCTCCTCTTAGCAGCCACCTGAATTTGGGTATTTCTGGGGCCTCAGTTTCGTCATCCACAAAATGGGGACAATAAAGTCACCCATATGAAGGATGGCTGTGCTAATGAGATCACAGTGTGATATAATGCTTGGCATATAGGAAGTACCCTACAAATGACTGTCATTAATCACCACTGATTAATCGCTCAGATGGCTACTGTCTGGCAATGGTTAGGTCCTGACAAACCAGCCCTTAACTTTGAGCCCTATTTCCTATTTAGGTGCTAAATTCACGTCCCTGAAGGATGGCTACTCAGAACAGCACACAAGTTAAAACTTACAAGTTGTTATTTCTGGATTGTCTGTGTAATACTTTTGGATCGCAGTTGACTGCAGGTCACTGAAACCATGGAAAGCGAGACTTCGGATAAGGGGGGGATGGCTGTAGCTGTGTTTGCAAGGATGTGGAATGGGGAGGGGGACACCAGGTTGTCTTGATGGGCCGCCCAAAGCAGGGTGGACAGACAGCAAATAGCTAAGAAATGCGGACCAGGAACTCACAGTAGTTAAGACAAATCAAAGATCACCAGCTGGTGAGATCCGGCTCACAAATGTGTTCTGTTGGACGTGCTGTGTTTTATCTTTTAAAAAATTAACCGGCAATAGTATTTTTAAAAATTCACTGGGACAGTGCACGGGAAAATCAGGATTGGGGGCTTCTATTGAAAACTCAGGATACGGCCTGCTGAGCCCACACTGCTGCCTGGTGACAATCAGCATGAGAAGCACAGCAGCTGGCCCTGAGGGCACAAGCTTCCTGAGTGACCACGGTCCCCACCACTCCCTGGGGTCCCTTTACTGTTAGTCCAGGCCTGTTTCATCACTTTCCTGGCCCTGCAGCCCTCAGAATGCTTCTCCCTTAGGGTAAATCGTTTGCATGCTCCACGTAGGGTAGGTTGGATAACTGTCCCCCAAACATGCCCACATCCTAATCCCCAGGGCCCGTGAATATGTCACTTGGCATGGCAAAGGAACTTTGCAGATGCAATTAAATGAACGCTCCTGAGATGGGGAGATTATGGGGGGGGCATGTAATCACAAGGGTCCCTCTCAGAAGGGAGGCAGGAGGGGTTGTGCCAGAGGAGATGTGACAATGGAAGCAGAGGAGGGCGTGATGCTGTTGCTGACTTTGATGATAAAAGAGAAGGGGCCACGAGCTGAGGAATGCAGGCGCCTCCAGGAGCTGAAAAAGGCCAGGAGACAGGCTCTGCCCTGGAGCCCCCAGAAGGAACACAGCCCTGCAGACGCATTGTAGACTTCTGACCAGTTATTCCACATCCTGCAATGGGCAGGATACTGCTGCACAATAAAAAAACTCTCCTGTGGCCTAAATAATTTCCAATAACCCACGGGATCTTTGCTAGGTGAAAAACTTGTTTCTAGGGGTCAGAGCCGAGACCCTAGCTCCATTTAACATATACACACATGGTCTTCTTGCATGGTTTTAATATACATTGGTTTTTTCCGGAAAAGCAACTACCATGTAGATCAAGAGACAGTGTACTTTCAGAACCTGAGTTTCTCACCATTTCAGAAAATCAGACCATCAAGGACAATCACAGTATTTGGTGCCTGAAACAATGCACGTGACTGAGTCTGCCTTTTGTACTGTCGAGGTCACGGTCATTCTGTGGACAGGTGCCAGCAAGGGACTACTTCCTATCTTCTAATGTGGTTTCGCTTGAGCTTTAGAAAAGGAATACGTGTGACTTACAAGTGATTTCCATTTTATTTCTCCTTTATAGTAAAGTCCACTATACTACAAATGACTGCTATACACGTTTTTGAAATTACCGTATAGATTATTACAATAGGGGCCCCTAATTCATCATGGCTGCTGGGCCCAGGCCTCTTTGCAATGGGACCTTGCTCCTCCTTCTAGGTGGAGCCCACGTCTCCCCCTCTTGTGAGTTGCTCTGACCAATGGAATGAGGGGGAAGTGAAGCTGTGGGAGTTGCAGAGCCCTTCCACCTCCGCCTTCACCCTTTCAGAAGGCTGCCCTGAAACCCAGAGGCTGGCAAGGAGCTGGTCGGGCCTCCTGGAGAATGACAGCCACGCGGGGAAGTGGGGCGTCCTAGCCAAGAGCCAGCACCACGGCCCCAGACACGTGAGTGGGCCCAGCCTGGACCTCCCCTTCCTGCCCGGTCACCAGCTAAAAGCAGCCACACGAGTGAGCCGAGGTGACACCAACAGAAGAGCTGCCCAGTCGGCCCACAGAAGTAATAAATCCACATAGTTTTAAGTCACAACGCTTTCGGGTAGTTTATTACACAATAGCATGGCAATCAGGTAAGTGATAAATAGGTAACGTCATCTAAGCATCTCATTTCAGGACAGTACAAAAAGCACTATGAACTGTGATGACAAGGGACACTGGGCCCAACAGGGCTGGGCACCACCGCTCTGATGGTCTGTCACTGTTCCAAAAATAAAACCCATGGTCTTCACGGGCCTCCACGATGCGCCAGCCTCACCTCCCATCTCCGTGGCTCACTCTGTCCCTGCCAGCCTGGCCCCCTTTCCTTTTCGTCCCCGGAACAGTCCTGAATCACTGAGGGAACTTGGTAAGAGTCGTACATATGCGCCATAAACCAGCGTACACACAGGAAATCCCTGTGCAATGTGCACTGTCCGCCCCCAGATATACTCCCACTGGCTGTTTGTATGAGGTAGTCATGTTCCATTCTTTACCTGTCACAGGGCATATTCATTTCACAAAATATAAAACACTGCTAGCCACCAGCTTATGTCACAGCAAAACCAAAAGGCCCAATGATGTTATTCACAGGTGGTCACTTTAATGCCACACACAGGCCACTTAGATTTTCTCTCTGACCTTTTTACACATAGTTGAAAACAACCATCTGGGAAGGGCTTAAAGAAATCTATTTCGCTGGCTAAATTCCTATCATGAAATGCGCAGGGTCTTCATGTCACCCTGAGGCTGCGATAATTCGTGGAAATCGTGCACGGACGGTTTAGTCTCCCAATTGTGAGCTCCTCCAAAAATGAGGGAATAGAGAAATATCTCCGTACTAAATAAGCAGAATTTTATTCTGAGCATTTACGAGATTTAAATATCTAACGGTGAGCAAATGATTTGATTAGAATTCTTTTTGCAATTCAAGGGCATCTAATTCACAATATTTAAAATGACACATATAGAAGAATTGGGTTATTAATGAATCACAATCAAAATCATCAAGCTGGCACAGCTTGTCCAGGGCAAGGCTGGGTTGGAAGCAAAGTCTGCCCGGTTCCGGAGCCCATGTTCTCAACCACTGGGCCATGTACCACAGGCTGCCTCATTCGTGCGCGCAGACAGACAGACAGACAGACAGACGGACAGACGGACAGACAGACAGACACACACACACCCAGACATGGGGGTAACCAGTCAAGAGCTCTATGGCCAAGTAATTAGGTCTTGTGTCTTGTTCTACTCTCCCTCTCCCTCTCCCTCTCCCTCTCCCTCTCCCTCCCCCTCCCTCCCTCCCTCTCTCTCTCTCCTTTATTCCCTCTGTTTTGGTTTGGCTTTGCCTTGGGACTCACGGGACCATCTCAGTGAAGGGCCCTGCCCTGCGTGACCTGCAGGAGGGCTTGGCTTAGGTGGCTGCCCCAGACCTGCCTGGCTCCTCACTCCTCTCCTCCACGGCCACCAGACCCACCTTTCCTCTCGGAGTTTGGCCTCTGCTTTCGGCAGGCCCTCAGACCGACTGGCAACATGGTCTAGTGGTCAAACCCCGAGACCCCAGAACCAGCCTGCTGGTCTAAGTCCTGGCTCTGCACTGGCTAGTGACGCCCTTGACCTTGCTGGTTAGCCGTGGGGCTGCGCCGCCATCATCTGTAAAATGGAAATACTGGCTCCCACATCGGAGGAGTGAGGGGGGGGATTAAATGAGTTCCTGCAGGGAAAGTACTCCGAACAACGTCTGGTACAGAGTAAGACCTCTGAAAGTGCTAGAAACTCCAGCCTCTTGCTCTACTCTCTGGCTCTCCATTGGCCAGGAGGCGCCTTCAATCTTAGAGGCTTTGCTCCTTCCTCTGCTCTCCCTCCAGCAGACCTGGGCAGAACCCCACTACCCTTGAGGCGGTAATGCAGATACTACAGGAACAGGCAGTAAATCGCCTCTTGTACGGAATCGCTATGGCCAACGGACCCATGCTCCCGGAACTGAACTGCTCTCTTAACAGTGGACCTGACTTTTAAGGAACCACGTTCATTCATTCATTCAACAAACACTTAATGGGTCCCTGCTATGTACTACTGGGGCTCCATCATAGAACAAACTAAAAATAAGGAAAGCAAGAAAAATAATTAGAAGACAGCGTTTTAAGGGCAAGTACAAATCAGCCGTTACTCCGGAGCCACCTAACAGAAACGCTTCCAAGCACCACTGAAATGACCCCCGTGAACAAGGGGTCACGCTGCTGTTTCAGAGTTGTGGGGACGCAAGTCGGTTGTGGGGGACAGATAAGATGCTCTGGTTATGTAATTTTTGCTGGAGGCTGGTTATCACTCCATTTAAGCATCTATTCCCCATGACAGGATGTGAGGAACAGCTGAACAGAAAAAAATGCAAATGTGTCCTGCAGAACGGGTAACAGGGGTTCCGTTGGGGCCTGACAAATGTTGAGATGCCAGTAATGTCATTTTTAAACCTTCAAAAATAACCCATAAGGCTGTGTGACCTGGGTGGGCGAGGATGTGGCATGGAGGGAATAGGGTTTATTTAAGAAATCCCAAGACGGGAAATAAAAGAAGTTCCTGGTTACTCACCCATGGTACATATATGGTAAGCTCAAAATGCTGAGCTTCGGGCCTGCCTAGTGTCTCAGTTGGTTAAGAGTTGGCTTAAGAGCTCGAGCTCTGAGCAACAGGGCCGCCGGTTCGATTCCCACATGGGCCAGTGACACTGCACCTCAGCTGAGCTGCTGCTGAGCTGTCAACAGGTGGCAGGATGGCTCAGCTGGTATAACAACAAGATTGCCTGTTCCATGGTGGGCTACGCCCTCCCGCAACTAAGACTGAACTCGGCACCTTAAGCTGAGCTGCCGCCCGGATGGCTCAGTGGATAGAGCGTGCACTCTTAACAACAAGGCTGCTGGTTCACCTCCCGTATGGGATGGTGGCTACGCCCACCCGCAACTAAGATTGAACACAGCATCTTGAGGTTAGAGGCCACGAGCTGCCGACGGGAAGACAGATGGTGACTGGCGCCCTCCACAACTAAGACTGAAGAACAACAACTTGACTGGTCCTCCTCCCCAATTCCCCAATAAAATCTTTTTTAAAAAAAATGCTGAGCTTCCCAGTCCAGCCTGAAGGGACGGGTGGTGGGAAGCTTACAGCCCACGGTGCCCTGAGTGTCACTAAAGACGTCCCCTCCTTCTCCCATAATAAGAATACCTCTGTGGTCCCTTTCATGGGTGAGGGAGCTGAGGCTCACAGTTTACTTAGGGTCACACTGCAACAGATGTTTGATTTGGACTCGTGTGCCAGCTGCCTTTCAAGTTTATCAACGCAAGTTTATCAGTTTGGAGAACCCACACTTGCTATGTCCTTGATCATTCACTGCAACATTTAGACTTTAATACTCTGTGTGAGTGCCTGGCAGCATCTGATGTTCAGGACATTTCATTTAGCCCCCAAGGCAGCTCATCTGTGGGTGTCAAAGATGAAATATGAGTTGACACAAGGAAGCCTAATTAATCTCCAATACAAACAGAGCCTTCTCCGATTCTTTAAAAGCGTTTTATCACTGCCTAGAGGCTGGAAGGTGTTTCCGGCCCCCTCGTTACAAAATTATTTATGGAGAGACATTTGCTATGCAACCCTCAATGTGAAATCTTAATTACTGCCTGTTTAGCTGATTTTTGTGCCCTCGGAAGGGGTATAAATTCAAAGCTGAATAAATTGGAATAAAGGCTGCACAACTGAATACAGCTGCCCCAACGTCTAGGAGGGAGTTCCCAGCACAGGCTCCACTCTTGCCGTATCCCCACATCCATTCTTATCTCGGGGAGCAAAAAAGGACTGATGTAAAGGAGAGAAAAGCAGAAACGACCTTAGTCACCCATTGCGCTTCAGCTACTGCGGGCCTCACTACCAGTCTGTGGTTTTCTTGAGGACGGGACCATGTCTTGTCCCCTCTGTGCCCCAGGGCCAGGCCCTCTGATCAGCACATAGTAGGGCTTCATAAATGTTTGCAGAACCGAAGCGAGCTCGGGTGACAATCTGTTTGCAGATATCCCTTACACCTATTCAAACAATATTCCAGTGGGCCCGTTTTATTGTTTAATCACAGTAGTCCTGAAAGGCACAGCACACTGAATGAACCGCAGCTGACAGCAAGAGTCAAGAGAAATATCCCTGACACATCCCTTGTGAGATTGCCTGGTATCCCTCATTTGCCGGCAGGTCCTAAAGCCAGAGAGACAAGGCCACCCGAGCACGGCAGGGCCAGGCTGAGGGCTGTGCTCTCTGACCTCCAGGCTCACTACCATGAGTAGGGGATAAGAATTAAGTTGTAAGTTGAAACAAGAAAATGAAATACATGTAAGAATTAGAAGCAGATTGGATTTCATAACCTAAGGCACGTAGCAATCTGTTCTCTAGAAAACAGCCACGAATAAAAAAAGATCAGTTATTTCCTGGTGCTATTGCGAGTGCAGCCTCCAACCCCATTTTCTGGGAGGGAGGGGTCATCTCCCAGGCTCCAGGGTCATCTCATCTTGGCGGCTGTGTTGCATCGCTCACTAGCTGGGGGATCGCGGGTCACGATCCACTTCTCTGAGTTCCAGGGGCCTCCTCTGGAAAGCAGGGCAGAGGTGAAAGGGGATCTGGCTCAGGGAGTTACTATAAGGGGGAGACGGTGTGTGGAAAGTAGTCTGATCAGCTGACACTGGGGGGGCACCTGATCCATGAGACAGTCTCTGACCACCGGCACTGCTGGGATTATGACAGCAGTCAGCAGTCAGTCCGCAGGTGACAGGGAGCAGGTACCTGCCTCTAACAGGCAGTGCCTGAATCGCTGACATTTGTTGGCTCAGCTTTTCCTGCTAATGACCCCCTTCAGTGGAGCGCCCCCTGGCATTAATGAGAATAGGGGTCTGATCATGGTGGTCATTCCTGGCTGGACCAGGACAACTGGGCTGGACCAGGCAGCCAGGAGAACAAGGCGGGAGCGAGGTGCCATAGGCCTGTGTCTGCAAACCAAGCATTTCTGCCAGAGCAGCATGGAAACAGTCTCCTTGGTATAGAAAGGACCCTGGGGGCAGTTTCCAGGTCTTCTCAGAGACCCTGGGCTGAGGGGCAACCCCACGGGTGACCCCGTTCACGGGGGCTGCCTGAAAGGCCCTGGGCTGTGTCCAGCTGATGGGGATCTGCACTGTAGTTACTGCCATGGGTTTTAGCATCTATTTGGATCATTTAACCTGGATTTGAACCCTAGCTCTGCAATTCCCCTTGATCACCTTTCTGAACCTCTCTGTTCCTGTTTTCTCACCTGCAAATGCAGATGATCATAAGAGAAGGGCCTTCAGTGGGCTGCTGCGAGGGACAACTGAAATAAAAATAACGGACGAAGCACTGAGCAAGCGCATGGCCAGTAGTCAGCGTGGCTGCGATTCTGTTCTCTGCCTGTGGGCCATTTGAAATTCTGGGACTCAAAACGGTGGAGGAAACCCCCCCTCCCCCAAAGCCTCCTGTCAACTGTGGGAGAGGGGGCCTCACAGGGTAATGAGGTGGGCGTGTGCCGGGATCGAACTCGCCTCCCACACATCACTGGCTGCAGTGTGACAAGGACCCAGAGCGCTCACGGTGCACGGGGCCTCTCCCGAAGCAAGTTACATGTGTGGCATCTGGCACGAAGCAGAGGAGGGAGAGGCCAGAGGTGGGAGGATCAATCCAGAGCCGGAGAAGGGTAAGGAGAGATTGACTCCGCGCAGGGATCAGCAGCGGCAGGCCCAGGAGAAGGGCGGGCAGTGAGCTGAGCAAGGCGGACATCTCCCTGGAACCCAAGTGGCCAGATCACTGGCAGCCATGTGTGTGCACAACTACGCGTCGTGGCTGGAGCCGGGCAAGCGCCCCAAAACTCAGGCTCCCCCCTGAGAGGATCATTTGGAGAACCACCCCTGGATGGATGGTACCGAGATAACGAGCTGCCGTCTGATAAAAATCAATCATGGAGCATTCAGAGAGGAACAGGACAACTGACCTCAAAACATTTCTCTTTCTTTGCCTGGTGAAGCAGGCTGGCCATGCCGGGAAGCAGAACTGGAAAGATGAATGTTTCCAAAAATTCTCTGGGGGAGCCTAAAACAAACAAACAAAACGCCCACTGAAAATCCCAAATGGCCAAGCGCATCTGGGAAACGTTTTGCTTCTGAGCGAAAAAAAGGTACTGTCCACGAAACAGCATGACCCTAAACGTTACTGAGGGCTGCTGAGTCGGGCTGTGTTACTGAAGAAACTGAAAACCTCTGTCTGGGTCTCCACAGTCCAGAGAGGATATGGGCCAGGTGCTACACAGGGCCAGGGCCACACGTACAGCCGGGAGGGGGATGAGCGGGCACAGGGGGGCAGGAGCTGAGATCCCAGAGGAATGGGGTGGCGGTACCATGGACAGGGCCGCGTGGCCGCAGCAATGGTGGTGCTGGCTGCCACGGCCCACAGTGCACAGAACTAACCAGCAAAAGGGGGCCTCACCAGGGAGGACAGAGGGACCTGGGGACCAGGCAGGAAGATGTAAAAAGCCCACAGCTCTGCCTTCAACCCACAAAGCAGGCAGCATGGTACTCTCTTCTACTTCTTAAATTTTTGCCCCTTCGTACTGAATGTGTAATCAAAGTCTGTTTGTTGTTATTATCATCGTTATTACATTTTAACCTTAAAGATACATCAGTGGGATAAAGGCTGTTTCTCTTAAAAATTAAAATGAAAACAAGAAGACATTCCACCCCCACTCCCATCCTGTGGTTTTGCCCCAAACTAGGAAAAATGAAATCTTACTTCCTTACGCACATGTTTTTGGATCGACTGTTTCCAATGTGACTGGAGTGCAGAGCGTATGTGAGTCCCTGGTAGAATGGGGAACTGAATAAACGTGCGCTGTTTTGACGCGAGGGAAAACCATTTCCTCCAGGGGTGCAGCCTGGTCGGGGAGAACATCAATTCATATACATGGTGTACATAATTGACTTTTCTTTTATAAGCTAACAAAGGAACCACATTCCCAGCCAGACTTCGGGATCAAGGGGGCACACTGAGCACAAGTCTGTTTCTTCCCCCTGGAGACACGTAAATGACAATGAAAGAATAAACCCCTCCTAGAGACAAGAACGGGAGGACCATCGGGGACAACAGAGCTGCAAATGTTTCCAAAAGAACCAGGGGTACAGCCTGGCATCAGATGAGAGAGAGGGGATGGGGTGTCCCAGGACCCACAGGAGAAATCCAAACTGCCCCCGAGGACGCAAGTCCATCTTCCTCCCCGGAATTCCAAAGGGCCTCGGGGCTCAGGGGCCCAATTCCTCAGAGGGTGCAAATGAAGAGGGAATGAAGAGGGGTAAGAATCTGGTGGGGGCTCCACTGGCCTGCTGCCCACTTCGCGTCCCCCCACCCCACTCCGCTCCTGCCTCCTTCAATATACATAAAGCTACGTTCACGTCGGCGTTTGCTATCCAGCTCTCCTTTCCAATGACTCTTCGGTAAGCGAATGAAACACACAGCCTGGGAAGGGGTAGAACTACTCAGGGCGCCACGCTGGTGGCCAAAAGAAAAGAAACTCCCCGCTGATTGGGAGGCTCTCTGCCTGCTGACCCTGAAGAAACGTCTCCCAGTGGTCAATCACTGCCCATGACCGCTCAGGCAGTGCTTCTACTCATAAAAGAGAACCATCCGGAAGACAAACCCACAGGCACAACAGCAGAAAACCACAACAGCTGTGGAGAAAAACCCAGTCCGGCCTCCATTTAAAATTTTGAACAAATAGTCAAAGCTCTGCACACAGATAACGAACATCAACAGCGTAAAAGACAAAGATGGAGGTCTACAAAAAACAACTGACTCTGGAGGAAGCACCAACAATTCAGAGAAGGAAACTAACTGTCTTGTCTCTGCAGAGAAATCTGAGAAAACATTAATCTGTAAAGCAAGAACAGGGTGCGACGACAACGAGAACAATCACAGGCCAAGGAGGTTCTCAGACTCAAGACCGTCTAACGGCAGCAGCTGCAATAAGGCGCTGGAAATCTAGAGACTCGGGTTTTGGTCCCATCCCTGTGACCCTGCATCTCTCAGAGCCTTCTTTTCTTCTTTGGAACTCCATTAAGTTCCTGTTTTATTCCACGCAGACGGGCCGGCCGAGGGCCTCCCTTCCTGGCTGCCCCGCTGGGCCCGCTTTCCTTGGCCCAGGCGCCTTCTTGCTCACCTGGGGATGCAGTTAAAGCTGCTCTATCTGCAACTGTGCACAACACAGACATGGGGTTAACTCCCCTGTCAAGGCCTTTCTTATCCAGGATCTCACTGAGCGCGCCCCCACAGCCCTGTGAGAGAGTCAGGATTAGCTGATCCATTTAACAGATGCGGAAGCTGAGGCTCAAGGAGGTTATGTGATGCCCTTTGAGTCCCACCGTAGAGCTGGGACCGGCCCCGAGTTTCTGGTTCGAGTTCCAGTGCCTTCCCTAACTCACGACACTGTGCGACGTCCCCCAGCTATCAGTACTGGTCTCAGTAAGAACCTGTCACTTGGATTTTGTGGGGCGATACTCACAGCAGTCGTAGCGTCTGGCTGGACTTTGTAGCCCTCTGGAAAAGGAGGCAGCTCAGCTTCATACTCTAAAGGGAGTGGGGAGGGGGGAAAGCTCAGTTCCATAGTTCACTGCAGTTTATGACGGAGCTTTCTTTCCTCTAAATAAAACATTCTTACATTTTATTTTGGTTGGTGGTTTGTAGACATAAGAAACCACTGGCCATTACAGGTTGATAATTAATGTAAACCACCTTATTTTGAATGGCTGAGAGATGATTATTCGCATCTGTGAAAAGAGCCCAGGCTTTCTGTAAGAGTTTGAGACTCTTCCCGAGAGGGTACAACTTCAGATTCTGTCCCCAAATTATGACAGCTACAAGGAGTGAAAGAAGGAAGAGAATGAGAACGGTGCCTTAAAGAAGACACCAATAGCATACAGAGAGGAGAGGAGAAAAGAACATGATGGGAGGGCAGAATAAGAAACAGGAGGACGACAAGCCACCCCACGCAGTCACAGGGATGGGTGTGAAGGTCAGCCTGCCAGTTTGGGGTACATGGCCCACCGGTAATAATCCAAAGTCAGCTAATTACAGACTTCATTACTTCAGAAAGTCCCTTGATAGCAGTGCCTAGTTTCGTGATTGACTGAATAACTGGGAGGGGAGTGACCAGAGGTGGGGACCTGAGAATTCTGCCCACAATAGCTCTAGCTCTGTCACTTTTTCTCCCTGGCAAGCAAGCATGTAAATTCACCCTTCTTCCCCCAACACTTTGAGAATCACCAATACAGTGTGGAAACTATTTATCTGGATTTAAGAGATATACATGTGTAGCTCTGTCTGATTACAAACGCTGATTGTGAGAAAATTCCAAATAATACGGAGATGTCTTATGTAGTGTGTCAGTCACACCGAATCGCATTACCACCAATAGCCACTGTCAGGTCTGGAACAGGCCAAACCTACTCTCTTCAATGCATTTACTAACAGCATGTATCTATAACACACAAGTACATTTATTTACCTTAGATTTCCTAGACTAGGTCAAATCATCCAAGCATAGAACCTTATAACACCGTGTCCTTTTTCTTCATAACGCGCATCTGTTTCACCCTCACTTGAATTTTGTTAACAATTAATGACTCCTCTTCGAATAGACTGTGTTTTGTGAGGAAGTTACCTGGGTCTGTCTGTGCCCACTCTCATATTCCCACAGAATACTTGCTGAATGACACGAGCAATGAGTGAATGAATGAACAAAACAAACAGTACAGCTAGTTACTTTGGACCTTTTATCTACTCATTCATTCATTCATTAATATTTAAAGAGCCCACCAGGTGCCAGGAACCATTCTAGGTGTTGAATCTTGGGTATCTTTCAAGGCTGCTACATGCATGATGGACCACATTTATTTAGCCAGCCGACTCTTAGTGGGCGTTTATTGATGCTAATACAAGTGGCTTTGAGAATACAAAGCCCTGACTGAGTTAGCTATCACTGGAAAGATGAAAAAACTGAAGAACAGTTACAAATAAGCTATCATGAGGTGCGTGCGCACACAAACAACATCAGTCAGGCAGGATAAAGACCTTGTTTAAGTCTGATATTTACCTGTTCTGGATCTCACCTCCCTGAGACTGAGTTTCTCACAGGTCCGTTTGCTGGGAGAATTCGGTTTTCAAGTGGAGGTAGCCTAACAGAATGTGATACTTAACCTCGGAGCTAGGATTGCCACAAAGCCTGCTTTCCATGTTTGCTGTGAGAAACTGAACGTACTCACTACGTTTGCTATAAAAACCCGCATTTGTTAGAATGTTTGTTTTGAGAAATTGGGTTTATTCCTCCAGGTTATAATAATCGTTACAGTGCCAGTGTGTATAAGTCACTACTTTTGATCTCCTTAACGTCATGCTGTGAACTCTGGCATCAATTCACTTCCTTTTCAGAGAGGACCAAACCCCATCTTTGCGTTCTCCGTACTGGCCCGTTTGACCAAAATAAACCCCATGATCCTTAAATGCCATAAAAGTCTGGTTCTTTGTCAACAACAACACGTATCGAGCACTTTCTAATACTCCGGCCACTTCGCTGGGACCCTCGGTGTTCCCTGTCTTACTCGGTCCTACATCAGCCCTGTGACGTAGGTACAAGGGTTATCCCTCTCGTACAGCTGAGGCTGAGCAGTTTCCCCAGCAAGACACCACGAGCAAGCTATATGAGGGAGCGCTGTTTGGCTTGGAGCACTGACAGCTGTGGGGGACACGCAGCCACAATAACAACCTTCGAATATCTGAGCGGGTTCTTTATGGTAACTCGACCGTTAGCACCTTGGGTCACAGCACCAAGAAGGCAAAGGACCAAAGGGTACAAGTTACACGGAGAACATTCAAGATGAAAAATTCTTATGGATGTAACGCAATGTAATGCTTGGAGGCGGAATTCAAACACTGGATGGCCGTTGAAACAGATGGCTTCGGAGGGTATCTATTAATTGAGTCCACCAGCCTCTCCCGCCTCTGTATTTCCCACTTCTCTCATCTCTCTCTCTCTCTCCTTCTACCTGGAGACTCATTCTTTCTTCCATTCCACAAACATTTGCTGACCTGAACTGTCCAATACAGTAGCCACTAGCCACACAGGTGGCTATCTAAATTTACTAAAATTAAGTAAAATTAAAAAAATCCAACTCCAAAGTTGCACTGACCACAGGGCTTTCATAGGCACACGCAGCTTGTGGCTACCATATTTGCAAGTTCTGCTGGGCAGCTCTGGTTCAGGCATCTGAGGTAGGTGATGGTAGCCTTGACCTTGAGAAGCTTATAGCCTAGGGGAGGAAAAAAAAGAGACACCCCGCGATACTTCTGAAGAGCTGACACCTGTTGAGCTCTTGCTGTTAAATAGGCCAGTTTGTTAAGTACTTTCTGCAACTACTTTAGCGCATTCTCCTAACACCATAAAACAGGCGCCGTTATGATGCTCCTTTACAGAGAGGGTAACAAGTGAAACAACGTGTCCGACGTGGGCGGAGTATTTTTCAAAGGGCTTCATGACCAAGCGTAGGTGTGTGGAGGGCCACAAAAGAAGGTGGCGAGCTTAAGGGAAGGTTAGACGTGAGCAGGGATTAAAACCCGAGTCTGCCTAGACCAGCAGTTCTCAACCTTCCTAATGCCGCGACCCCTTAATACAGTTCCTCATGTTGTGGGGACCCCCCAACCATAAAATTATTGTCGTTGCTACTCTATAACTGTGATTTTGCTACTGTTATGAATCGTCATGTAAATCTCTTTTTGTTTTCCGATGGTCTTAGGCGACCCCGGTGAAAGGGTTGTTGGACCCCCAAAGGGGTCGCGACCCACAGGTTGAGAACCGCTGGAGACCATGCTTGCTCAACATGTGGGCCATCGATCAGCACTATCAGAATGACCCGGGTGCTCATTGAAAGTGCAAATTCCCTGCACCCCGTCAGGCTCTGTGTGTGCGGGTCCAGGGAACCCACGTTTTGAACAAGCTCCCCACCTCCGCCCCGTGGATGCTTTCCTGCTCACTCATCGAGGTTTGCGCACCACTGGCCCACCCCACCTGGTCCTCTTTACCCGCCCTTTCCTCGCCTCCCCCGGCCTTTGAGCTGGCCACCGGTCAAGGCTGGAGGCCGCGCAGCGTCACCTCCCCCAAGCCTCTCGGAGCCTCAGTTTCCCCGTGTAAAATGGGGAGCTCGTCGGGTGTGCGACGCGGCTGCCAGGCGGCCTCGCACGTCGGCCGCCTGGCGCACAGAAGGCGCCCATTCGCGCGGACCCCCACGCCCCGCGCCCCGCGCCCGCCCGAGCTGCCTACCCTCGCAAATCTGCTCCCACAGGCTCTTGCCCGGAGACTCCGCAACCTGCGCCGGCGACACGGGCTGCTTGGGGGACACGGAGGACACAGTGGGCACCGGCGTCCTGGTGGCGACGGACGACTCCGCGGAGCCGGCCGGCTCCTCACGCTGGGCGGCGCGGCTGCCCACCGGCCCCGGCGCCGCCATCGCCGCGGTTTCCCCGGCAACCGCGCGCCCCGCTCGGCCGCGACCCGGAAGCAGCCGGAACTCATGGGGGCGGGCCAGAGCCTGGAGAGTTATTTCCGGGTCACGGCGGAGCGGGGTCTCACGTGGAGGCGGAGGAGTTCGGCCTACAGGTGAGTGCGGGGGACGCTACATCGGCGGAGGGTCTGGAGGTGGGGGCCCCTGTGCGCTCAACCCTGGCGAGGCTACCGCCTCCAGAAACTCTCCCCTTGGAGCCAGGCCCGGACCCCCGCGTCATCCCTCCCCGTGTTTGTGCGGGAGCTTTGGCGCGGCGGAGGGACCAGCCTCGCCTCCTGGGTCCCTTGCTTCGTGCTAATGACCGTGCAGCGGGAGTGGGGTGTTGCTGCTGTTGTGCAGATCACGGGCTCTGAAGTCCTGCGGGCTGGTTCCGAGCCCCCGTTTTGCCAGTTGCCGGCTTGGGGACCCGTCGCAAGGGAATGAACGCCTCCAGACCCCAGTTTGCAAGCCTCCGAGGTGGGGTAGTCCCAGCAGTCCTCACGGGCATTGAAAAGAGCTTTTGCAGACAGCGTTTGCAGGAGACGCACTGTAAGGCGCGTTTCTTCTTGAAGGAGTGAATACGTTTGGGGCCGCAGGGTTGAAGAGACGCTCTTCAGTGTCAGAGAGGCTGCGACAGTGTTCTGAAGGCAGCGATGGAAGAGAAGGGGATTAAGCTGACCGCAGCCTCCCCTGGGCTTCTTTGTTCCTATCGTGTCTCCTGACCGCTCCTCCGCCCTCTGCCTCCTGACTCCACCCTCTCCAGGTTTGCACCTTCTCCTTCGCACCTTCTCTCTTCCTCGGCCCACCCATTTAAATGTCAGTATCCCCTAAAGTTCTGCCTCGGGCTCTTTCTGTTCAACACTTGTTTACCACCTAAATGTATGTCACCCATGTCAGTTCAGGCCCCCCCGCGCTCCCCTCAGCCTCAGAGCCACCCAACATCTCCACTTGGACATCTCAAGGCATCTGTTCAAACCAGCGTGTCCTCCAGCCCCCCGAACACCCGCTTTCAGTTCCTCTGTCGCAAGGATTAGCACTGCCATCCTGCAGTTGCACACGCTGGTAGAGCACATTAGAAGACCGCCATTGTCCTGACGTCCCCACCACGCTGACTTGGAGCGAGTTATGAATGTATCTGAGCCCCACCTCAGGCCTGGCCTGGCTCCTCCTCGAAGCTGCTAAGAGTTAGGCAGGTCCAGTGCGGACCCCTGGGCCCCGAGGCTGAGGAGAGCTGCAGGATGGAGACGCTCCTGACTCCCTCCCGCTGTCCAGGGAGAGGATGCTTGTTTCTGGATTCCCTGGGTGTCTCCATGTCATCTAGGCCAGGGAGCAGCAGGAACTGGGCTGGTGACAGAAGTAGCTCAGCTGGAAGCTGAAATGTACTTGAGGGCCCTAGCCCCTTTGCAAAGGTGCCTCCCTGAGATTTTCCTTTAAAAAAAAGCATTCTAGGTTGCTGTGTGTCATCTCCAGTCATTAAATGTTAGCAATGTATTTGAACATTTAAAAAGAGGCTTGCAGGCTGGATGTCCTCATCCTTCTCTCCCCACCCCCCAACCCCGGTTTGACTCAACCCCTCTTTTATGGATGGGGAAACTGAGGCCTGGAGAAGCCAATAGCTGTGCGGCCAGACAGTGTCACTCACCATTTGAACCCGGTGGTTTTCAGCCCTGGCTCCTCTCACCCCACCTCACTGCTGCCCTCATTACACAGGAAAGTAATTAGGAGAGAAAGTCACCCGGGCTGCAGGTGTGGAGAGGGGATTAATTTCCAGACACAAAGCAGAAGAGCTGTTTGGATGAACCAAGGTGACAGGTTAATTGTGCCACACTGCCTGCCGCTGGTGGGAATTGGCAAGGAGGGCGGAGCTCGGGATTTCTGTCCACTTCCTAAGGGCAGTGTCTGCTCAGTCAGGCTTAACTGCAGTTGTAACTGGCTTAACTAGTGGCTGGCACAGGGTGACTAGGCTTAGGAGACGTGAGGAAGGGGGTTAGGAAAAGGAGTCGACAATGTAGCAAGCACTTTCCGTGGATTGTGTCTTATTCTTTCCAACAGACCTTTGAGAAGGAAGTGGTATTACCCCCATTTTCCAGATGGAGAAATTAAGCCTCAGGGAGGATAGGTGATTGACGTAAGGTGAGGGAGCACTTTGGATTTGAACCTGGGGCTATCTGAAAGCTAACTCCATTCCACGTTGATCATATTTCTCTCTGTTCCCCATTTTCCCATTCCCTAACATTTTAGACCATCCACTCAAAGAAACGTGGCTCTTGGCAATACCTAGCTGAATTGTACCCAAGGTGGCTTGGTGTGGGGGTAACTTGTACCATTTCTGTTTTCAGGCATGATCACCAAGACTCACCCAGAGGACCTGGGCCTTGGGCTCCGGGAGAAAAAGAAGAAGAAGAAGAAGGTGGTGAAAGAACCAGAGACTCAATACTCAGTTTTAAACAGTGACAGTTATTTCTCCGAGGTCTGTCCCTCAAGAGCTATATCCCCTTCGAAGAGTGTGGTTCAAGGGCAGGCACCCAAGATGCCGCTAGTGAAGAAAAAGAAGAAAAAAAAGGGCCACAGCACTGCATGCGAGGAGCCTCCGGAACCTGAGGCCACAGGACGTGCCAGGCGGACAGAGGAGTCGCCTGGCTCCTGGAAGCACGCTTCGGGTCCGTCCGAGCTCCTCAGCAGGGACAAGAAAAAGAAGGCCACGTCCCCTGGTTCGAGAGTGAAGACCTCCCCAGACCCCAGACAGGGCAAGGAGGTGACCAGAGTTGGCAAGAAGCTCAAACAACACAAAAAGGAGAAAAAGGCCCGGGAGGCCACGGCCTCCTGCGCCCGGGACCCTTGGTTCTGCGAGGCCGGGGATGCCCCGCGTGCTTGTTCAGGGGGGAAGGGTGGCCAGGAGCTGGCAGCTCCGGGGCAGAAACGGAAGCAGGGCAGCCCCAGGGAACACAACGCAAAGCTGAAGAAGAAAAAGAAGACCCGCCAGGAGGCAGACACCCCCCGAGGCCACGCCGAGCCCTCCAGGTCTGTGGAGAGCAGCCCTAGGAAAGGAAGCAGAAAGAAGCCCGCCAAAGGAGAGGCTTCAGAATACATCCCAGCAGGAGACAGTCCCAAGTCCCCCGCCAAGAAGAAGATGAAGTCCAAGAAGAAGGCGGAGCTGCTGGGCACGGAGGAGCCAGCTCTGAAAAAGAAAAAGAAGAGGAAACAGAGCAAAGAAGAAGAACCGTGGGCGGAGGAGGTAGGCTTTCCTTCAGAAATTGGCTCTGCTTTGGGAGAAGGCGGCAAGTTGGGAGTGTGTGCGCGCACACGCACGCAACTCCACTTTTTAGCTGCCCGAACCCGGATTCAACTGCCTTCAGCCAGAAAGGGGATTTATTGACACATGTAACTGGAACAGTTGACAGCTGTCTAGCACTTACTGAGGGGTGGGCCTCAGTTTATGCCGACTGAAGGACAAGTCCCCGGAACACGGTCCTCAGGACACTGTCTGTGGGGCCTGTGCTCAGCCCAGCCAGACGCTGTTAGGGAGGGTGGGGGAATCTACGACAGGCAGCCCTGGTTCCTGGGCTTGGCCCACCTTTGCCCTGGTCCTGTAGACTTGATTCCACTGGATCGCTCCCCCTCTACGCAGAAACTCTCAGGACCTGGCAGGAACCCCAGAAGTTTTGGTGCCTTAACGCCCATCAGAATCTAGAATCCCTTCTGCCGTGAGCCCAGTGAAAGGTGGTCAGTCCCCTCCGCTTAACGCCCTGTGATGGGGACTCTGCCTCCCAGAGCAGCCACTGAGTTAGGAAATGCCCGCCTGTCATCAGGGTCTGGAAGGGTGATGTGAGGGGACAGCCATCCAGGGATGTGTGAGATGTAGCAGCTGTCACTACTGAAGGACTGAAGGACCAGGGGAAGGTGCCGGCCGAGGGTCCCTTGGGATGAGGCCAAGGAGAGTGTGGCCCGTGTAAGCATGGTCAGGACAGGCCCAGTGAGGGCGCCCCAGGAGGAGCAAAGAGACGGGTGGCGGAAGCGGGGGCCCCGTGACAGAACCAAGGCCACAGAAGTTTGGATTTTTGACTAAAACAAGGTGGGAGCCCCCGGAGGGCTTTGGGGCGAGGGGTGACGTGATATGAGTTTCTGCAGGTTTTGAGCTATAACTGGCATAACATTGTTTAAGGTGCACAACACGTTCTGATTGGGGTTTTAGAGCTCTCACCTGAGCTGCTCTGTGAAACGGACCAGGTTTAGGGGGTGGAGAGGCAGGGGAGAAGGTGGCGACCAGGACCTGGGGTGGGGGCCAGTGTGGAGGAGACATGGGTCAGTTAAGGTTTGCCGGCAGTCCCCAACCCCCTTGAGGGCCGAGCCCCCCTCTGCATTCCCCAGCCCCTGCCAACGCCTACCGCCCCTCCTTCTCACCTCCCCCCCATCAGCAGGGCACTTGGCATCTCCTCTTGCTGAACTGGTGTCATCTGGAAGGTCAAGTGACACATGTGGCAGGAAAGGTCATGCACCCGGCCTGAGTCAGGAGACCTGGGTTCACGTCAGCCCTGCCCCTGGGCCTTGGGGGTGACCTCATGATAGTCGCTCCACCTCTCGGCATTAGGATTGTGGGTGACGGGTTGGGGTGGTCTGGGATCTTGGGTCTTCTCTGGATTCATGATTGCACCCTGCAGGGCTGCCGGGCACAGGCTGCACACGCTTGGCTCTTACCCCTTTGCTGTCTCATGCAGGAGCCTGACACAGACCTAGAGGTGGTGCTGGAAAAAAAAGGAAACATGGACGAGGCGCACATAGACCAGGTAGGACCAGGCCCCATCCCGCCCGTGTGTCCTGCCACGCCCCTCCTACCAGGCCCCAAGAGCCTGGCCTCAGAAGCGCCCCGGACTCCGAGGGCCACCAAACCAGCATCTATAGCGTGCCTCCAGGGGCAGAGAACGCTGGCCACCTCTACTTCATGCGGGGAGACCCCTTCACCGCCATGGTGTTGGCCTGAGGGGCCATCTGGTTATTCAGAACCCCAGACTGAGGCTCTGCTCCCCCTAACCACTGCACAGGGAGAGGGGGGAATGTCCCCGAGACCTGAAGCCAGGTGGGGAACACATGTCCAGCCAGGCCCACTTGCTGCCTCCTGGCTGAGTTCAGGACCCTTTAGAGGTGGTTGTGTTGGGGACCAGCTTCTGTTTCTGTCATGCTGGATGTCCTGGGGAACACATCCTGTGTGGGAGCTGGGCTTGCTGGCAGTGGGGTATTTTCACGGTCCCGGACAGCATAGGAACCACACTGGGCTTGGCCTTGACCATCACTAATGAAGTGACCTGGGCCACTCACTACCCTTACTGACCCTCATAGGTGAAGACAGAGGTGCTGGGTCATATGGTAGCTCTATTTTTAATGTTTTGAGGAGCCTCCACACTGTTTTCCAAGGTGGCTGCACCAGTGTGCAGTCCCACCAACAGTGCACGAGGGTCCCCTTTTCTCCACATCCTCGCCAACACGTGTTTCTTGATTTATTGATGATGGCCATTCTGACAGGTGTGAGGTGGTTTTAATGTGCTTTTCTCTGATGATTAGTGACATTGAGCATATTTCATATATCTGTTGGCCATTTGTATGTCCTCTTTGAAGAAATGCCTATTTCGGTCCTCTGTCCATTTTTAATTGGATTGTTTCTCTTGGTGTTAAGTTGTATTAGTCGCTTAGTATTTTGGATATTAACTCTTTATCAGATGTATCATTTGCAAATATCTTCTCCCTCTCAGTTGGTTGGCTTTATTTGTCGATGGTTTCCTTTGCTGTGCAAGAACTTTAGTTTGATGTAGTCCCATTTGTTTCTTTTTTCTTTTGTTTCCGTTGCCCGAGAAGACAGATCTAAAAAATATATTGCTAAGAACAATGTCAAAGAGTTTACTGTCTGTGTTTTCTTGTAGGAGTTTTATGGTTTCAGGTCTTACATTTACATCTTTAATCCATGTTGAGTTTATTTTTGTATATGGTGTAAGAAAGTGGTCTGGTTTCAATTTTTTGGCATGTATCTGTCCAGTTTTTCCAACATCATTTATTGAGAGACTGTCTTTACCCCATGGTATATTCTTGCCTCTTTTGTCATAGATTAATTGACTATATAGGCGTGGGTTTAGTCTGGGCTCTCTATTCTGTTCCATTCATCTATGTGTCTGTTTTTATGCCAGTACCATACTGTTTTGATTACTATAGCCTTGTAGTAGTTTGATGTCAGGTAGCATGATACCACCAACTTTGTTCTTCTTTCTCAATATTGCTTTAGCTATTTGGGGTCTTTTATGGCTCCATATAAATTTTAAGATTATTTGTTCTAGCTCTGAAAAATGCCTTTGGTTTTTTGATAGGGATTGCATTGAATCTATGGATAGCTTTGGGTAGTATGGACATTTAAAAGATATTAATTCTTCCTATCCATGAGCATGGTATATGTTTCCATTTGTTTGTCTCTTCAATTTCTTCAAAGTCTTATAGTTTTCCAAATACAGGTGTTTTACCTCCATGTCTAAATTTATTCTTAGGTATTTTATTCTTGTTGCTGCAATTGTAAATGGGCTTCTTTTCCTATTTTCTCTTTCTGATAGTTTGCTATTGGTGTATAAAATGCAACCGGTTTCTGAATATTAATTTTATATCCTGCTATTTGACTGAATTCACTTATTAATTCTAATAGTTTTTGTGGTGACATCTTTAGGGTTTTCTACATATATTGCGTTGTCAGAAAAGTGATGATGCATTTTTGCAACGAAAAACAGAAAAAATACGTCATGACTTTTCCGACAACCCAGTAGTATCATGTCATCTGCAAATAATGATGGTTTTACTTCTTCCTTTCCAATTCGAATGCCTATTTTTCCCCCTTTTAATTCTTATTTCTTCTTATGTCTTCTTTCTTTTATTTGTGATTGCAATGGCTAGGACTTCCAATACTATGTTGATTAGAAGTGGACATCCTTGTCTTCAAGCTTTTCACCATTGAGTCTGATGTTAGCTGTGGGTTTGTCTTACATGACCTTTATATGTTGAGGTATTTTCCTCCTATTCCCGCTTTACTGAGAGTGTTTATCATAGGATGCTGGATTTTGTCAAATACTTTTCTGTATCTGTCAATATGATCATGTGATTTTTATCCTTCATTTTGTTTCTGTGGTGTATCACGTTAATTGATTTGTGGACACTGAACCAACCCTGCATCCCTGGAATAAATCCCACTTGATCATGATGTGTGATCTTTTTAATGTATTGCTGAATTCAGTTTGCTGATATTTTGTTGAGGTTTGCGCCAATGTTCATCAGGGATGTTGGCCTATGA
The DNA here is from genome assembly GCF_001890085.2 of Hipposideros armiger. NCBI lineage: Eukaryota > Metazoa > Chordata > Mammalia > Chiroptera > Hipposideridae > Hipposideros > Hipposideros armiger. The sequence goes on from NW_017731830.1 coordinate 443,200, forward strand.
TTTCCTTATTTTGTAGTGTTTTTGTCTGGTTTTGGTACTAGAATAATGCTGGCCTCATAAAACGCGTTTTGGAGCCTTCTCTCCTCTTCAGTTTTTGGAATAGTTTGAGAGGGGTAGGTATTCATTCGCTCTTGAATGTTTGGTAGAAGCCGTCTGGTCCGTGACTTTTTTTCATTGGGAGTAAATTCGATTTCAGTACTAGAATCCGTTTGTTCAAATGTTCTCTTTCTTCCTGATGGAGTCTTGGAAAACTGTTTCTAGGAATTTTCCCATTTCTTTTAGATTCTCCAGTTTGTTGGCATATAAATGTTTGTAGTATTCCTTTCTAATCCTTTCTTTTTTTGTGGTGTCAATTGTAATCTCTCCTCTTTTCTTTTTTTTAATTATTTTTTCAGTTACAGTTGACATTCAATATTATATTAGTTCAGTTGTACATCATAGTGGTTAGACATTTATATAATTTATGCAGTGAACCCCTCCAATTAGTCCATTATTCATCTGGTACTGTACACAGTTGTTGTAACATTATTTTTTTCCTAAGATTTTTATTACAGTATAGCTAATATATACTATTATATTAGTTTCAGGTGTACACCATCGTTAGTCAACATTTATATACCTAAAGAAGTGATCACCATGATAAGTCCAGCAACCATCTGACACCGTCCCACGCTGTCACAATATTACTGACTATATTCCCCATGCTGTACATTACATCCCCGTGACTTATTTGTTCATACCTGGATATTTGGACCTCTTATTCCCCTTCACCTTTTCCTTTTTAAAATTTTCAATTATAGTTGACATTCAATATTATTTTCTTTTAGTTTCAGTATAGCATAGTGTTAGACATTTATATAATTTGAGAAGTGATCCTCCTGACTAGTCCCCACCTGGCACTATACATAGTTATTACTATATTATTGACTATATTCCCTGTGCTTTACTTTACATCCCTGTGACTGTTTTGTAACCACCAATTTGTACTTAATCCCTTCACCTTTTACACCTTGTCCCCCAACCTCCTATCACCCCGATAAATCTAGTCCCCATCTGACACCGATAGTTATTACATTATTGACTATATTCCTTATGTGATCCCCTGCATCCCCATGACTGCTCTGTAACAAGCTTGTACATTTTAATCCTTCCCTTTTCTCCCACCCCGCTCCCCTCTAAATGTTTTTTTTCTTTCCTCCCCCCTGCTCAGGTGAGGCGAAAGGCCTTGCAAGAAGAGATCGATCGTGAGTCGGGCAAAACGGAAGCTTCCGAACCCAGGAAGTGGACAGTAAGTCTGGTGCTGGAGCTCTTGGAGGCAGTGCGCTCAGCATCCTGGACCTCCACGGCCCTCGCCTTGCAGCATCAGCGGCAGGGTGATGGCGGCCAAGTTAGCACGGCCCCGGAGGCCGCCCCAGCCAGCCCGCTGGTTTCCTCCCCCTCGGAGCTTGTCCTGAGCTCATGTCCTTGCTAACCCTGGTCGGTGTGACTTCAGTCATCATCTTGGGGAGCTGGGTCTCTTGCCTCTCCCAGGCAGGGGCATCCTTGCTTAGCCCACTGCTGAGGGGCTCTCTTACATTTCCTCGAACATGGGTGGTCTGTGCCTGGGTGGGAGGAACCGGGAACCCCAAGTTCCTGACCGGGCTCGGCTTCCGACTGGGCTGTGTGACGCTTTACCTCTTTGGGCCTCCCTTCCCGCTCTAAAATGCCGTGCTTCTGGGAGAGACATGCGTTTCCGATTCCCACTCGCCCTCCTCCACCTTCGGACCGACAGAAACCTAGGCTGATGGTTGCGTGGCCAGCAGGAGAGGAGAGGGGAGGCACGGCACGGCACGCCACGGTGAACAGCATAGTGGGGACGTGTGCCGCGCTGTTCCCCATGAGTTAGGGGAGGAGGAGTAAAGCAGATGGGCAGCTTGACGTCTAAAAGGAGGGCTCAGAGGTTGGCCAGACCTGATGGAATTCCAGCCAGGCCACTCAGTAGGCTTGTGCCCTCGTTAAGTGGGAAGCCTCCATTTTCCATTTCCTGATCAGTAAAGCGGGCATCACAGCACTCCTCAGAGGGCTCTGGTCAGAAGATGACCGATGTGCTCGTGAGCATTGCGCCCGGTACAGAGCGAGCATCTCATCAGTCGGGTCCTTCCTGGGGAGGTCGGGGTTGGGGAAGGAAAGGGTTGGAAACGAGGCAGATAACCACCTTTGTTCTCTTCACACAGGGAACTCAGTTTGGCCAGTGGGATACTGCTGGTTTCGAAAACGAGGAACAGAAACTGAAATTTCTCAAACTTATGGGTGGCTTTAAAAATCTGTCGCCTTCGCTCCGCCACCCCCCTCACACGACCGGAAGGCCCAACATGGCGCTCAGCAAGGCGGCGGCCGACAGCCTCCAGCAGAGCCTGCAGCAGGACTACGACCGGGCCGCGAGCTGGAAGTGCCGCCGGGGCGCCGGCCTCGGCTTCTCCGCCGCCCCAAACAATATCTTTCATATCGACAGGAATGCTTCCAGGTCAGTCAAGTTTGAAGATTAAACGCTCCTGTTTTGTCCCCCCCAAAAAACGCCAAAATTGCCTTGATTGTTCAGTTATGCAGATAGAAGCCATCTGACATTCGTCTCGAATCAAAGTCCTACGGAGATGAAGGACAACCTGGGGTGGGGGTCAGCTCATGTTTCAGGAGCCGAGAGAACATGAGTGGCCAAAACCTGCGGTTTTCTGGGTTAAGCCTTCTTGAAGACATCATTGTGTAAATACTGACGGCTAACATTTGTTGAGTATGTAGTATGTGCCAGACACATACTGAAGAGCTTTCCTTGCATTAATGTACATACTTAATCATCTTGAATATGAAACAGGTGCTGTGATTATCCCCATCTTACAGATGAGGAAACTGAGGTTCAGGGATGAAGTTGTAACATTGCCCAGGGTCACCCAGCAGTAAGTGCCAAGTGTGCTTTCATACCTCAAACCCTGCGTCCCATTTCACTGCTCTGACTGTCCCCCGCTAGGGAATTTCACCTGGAATACCCACTGGGGATTAAACGGTCTTCTGATTGAAGGAACAGGAGTCCATTCCATGTCTAAATCACAAACAGGAAGTGGAACGAATGATACATGGGAGCCGCAGGCTCATCTTCCTCTCGCAGCTTGGACGAGCTGCAGGCAGGTGTCTGAACTGCCTGCCACGAAGCAGGGGTGGCCGAGCTTCCTCTGCCGCAGAGAAACGTCCCTGGTCCCGTCTCGCCTTTCCCAGCTGCCGGCCCTCCGTCCTCGGTGCTGAGCCTGGATTCACTCTCTGCTGGAACTGGACTCGGAACGAGGCATTTTAGAGCGGTTAGTCCTCCACAGGACCCGATGGCAAATGCCCAGGGTTGTGTCTGTTAGATTCTTTACCATCACGAGGAAGTGAGTCCCAGGTGACTTTTGTGGCGGAGGCCGAATGCCAGGAGCAGGCGCATCAGGATGACAGGAAGTTGCCTTATCAGCCACGGGGACAATATCTCCAAGCCCATACTCTACAGCCAGCCTCACAGCGCGGCGGGGACACCGACCCGAGTGACGCGTGACCACCTCTCCATTCACCTAGCATTTTGCTTACCAAACTACAGGGTGTGATTGGGACACTTTCACATCATTTGGCCTGACTGCCTCCTTCAGACATCCCATCTCAGGCAGGAAGTCGTTCCTGAGGAAGCATCCTTTTCCTCTGCTCCCTCATCCTGTGTTTTGGCTTCACCAGGCTGGTGGAAAGATGGCCGTAGCCATTCCAGGCAGCTTACCGAGACTCTAGAACATTCCAGAGGAAGAAGAAAAATTGTGTGGTTCAAGGAAGCTTCCAGAAGCCCCTCAGGAGACCTTTCGTCATAACTCATGTCCATTCCTGAACCAGCCCGATAGGGGGAAGGTTCTCCTCAGGCCAGTAAGGAAGAGGAGCGGATGCTAACGAGACAAACATGGTGCCCACGACTTCCTGCCCCGCTGGGCCGAGGTGAGGCAGGCCTGCCTGCACCGTGACTAGCGAGCACTGGCCAGGTCAGGAGTCCTACACATCTGCTATCGGTGACTCAGGTGGGCCACTTCCCTCAGAACGTGGTCTTTTGTGGATTCAGCCTTGAGATATGTAATGGAAGAGGCCATCCAAATGCTAGCAGGTCAAGTTCTGCGTCTGGAGTTAGCTCCTTCGGGGCAGCTCCTCTGACGGGGAATAAATCTCTCCTGGCCTTGAACACTACAGGAGTCCGTTCCGTGTAAAAGGGAAGCAGTCGACTGTTCTCTAATCGTTCTGATCTTGCCGAGACATCACACTTCCGTTTGGGCCTGCCTCGGCTCGTCAGGAAGGACTGTGGTCAGCCATCTCGGGTGATGCGGGAGAGCGGATGATGGGCTGTCCACCGTCTGGTCCCCACGGTGATAGCTCTCATTAGGGTGTGACGGTCAGGCCTCTCCCTCCTGCCGTGTAGGATACGTGGTCCCTCTGTAATAGGATTGGACTTTGGAACTCACTGTATCACCGCTGGCTGAAAAGGTCCACTTGCTCAGGGGAGGTTTATTAAAGTCTGTTCTTAAAGCACAGTCTACCCAGAGAACGGCGAGGTGCCAGCGTCCCCAGAATGGACTTCACCTTGTCTCTGCTGCTGTAGTCTGCAGACTGCCGTCGCTCACGGGAGCAGGGCCGTCCCAGGGCAGTCTGCAGTCCTGGGAGGCCTTCCTGTCTGAGCTTCTGGTGACAGCCGAGTGTCTGTCCTCTGCAAATCTCACCATGTTGCCTTGAGCCGCCCCTGCCCCTGCTCCTCTGCCTCGTACCTGGCGCCCTCCTTAGCCTGTCTGCAAGTCTATTTGGTGTGATTTCCATGTTATCCTTCAGTCTTGACTCCCTGTAGAACACAGCCTCTCTCCATTGCAACAAGGAGGTTTGGGATTTTTACTCAGATCTGGGGAGATGGGCAAGGGAGGTCTGAGCTGGATGTTTCACAGCCCCGTTCTCAGACTTGCTGTCCTTTGGCATTTCTCACTGACAGACCCTCCTCCTATGGCAAGATCCTTCCCTCCTTACGATTGCCCTTATCCAGCTGTCCCCCACACCTCGTGATTCGTAACCACTTTATTTCATGGGGTGATTCCTGCTGTTTCTGCCTCAGTCCACTCGGCCCTACCCTGAGGGCACCTTTCCACAACCAGACCAAAGAGACACGGTTCTCCCCTAAAATAGATTGTGCATTCAGCTGTGTGAACTTACAACTGTTCAGGTTTGTGATTGGCAGAATGCCCCCCCAGAGATGTCCGTGTCCTGATCACCGGAACCTGTAAATATATTAGGATACAAAACAAAAGGGTGTTTAAGGTAGCAGGTGGAGTTAAAGGTGCTAATCATCTGCCCTGAAATAAGGTCCTAGGTTATCTGGGTGGGCCCAGTCGAATCACAAGGGGCCTTTAATGTGCAAGAGGGAGACAAGGGTTGAGATTTGTAAGAAAGACTCCACAGGCCGTCGCTGGTTTTGAGGGTGGAAGAAGGGACCACAAGCCGAGGAATGCAGGCAGCCTCTAGGAGCTGGACGAGGCCTGAAAACAGAGCCTCCAGAAGGGAGCAGCCCTGCCAACACCTTCATTCCGAAGATGCGGCCAGCTCCACCTCTGGCCAGTAGAACTACAAAGTGATAAAATTATGTAGTTTTAAGCCACTAAGTTTGTGGTACTTTGTTAAAGCAGCAATAGAAAACAAATACAAGTCTTATGCAGAACTTTTCCTCAATTTTACCTTATTTACTAAAATTCTTGGATTTTTTTATTGTTCCATCCCATCCTTTGTGATGAGAATAGGTTTCGTCCCATGTAGGTTTTCAGACGGGCAAATTGCTTTCATAATTGGGTTGGAAAAACCACACAAGTGAATGAAAATCTGAGCCTCTGCCGGGCCAGGTGACATGTCGCAGAAGCTCCTTTGGTGTCTATACCCAACCTAATATGAAAGTCCAAATTCAGATGAATGTATTGAGTGTTAGGAATACACTGACTCAGGCTTGGGAACTAATGCCATCCGATGTATACAGCCTCAACGTAGAAGAAATACTTTTTAAAGCACATCATTTATGAAATTGCCAATTTTTGTTTTTTTTTTCATTTAAACAGTATGATACAGTAAAAATGGTATTGGAAATAATTTTGTGAAATAAAGGCCACTTGAGAATATCTCTGAGCCACACCACGATGCTCTCTGAATTTCTGTATATTTTTAGTAAAGGGACAGCCTTCGCTACCTGCCACTCGTTAATGGAGGCCATTTTCTCAACAGAATTCCTAGGGTGGGGGGATGTCACTTAAGTTGGCCAGAAAAGCTATAGCACATTTTTGGTCCTAAACTATCCGGTTCAAACATTAGTCCATACAAATTTCTCTTCAAAAATTATCTTAGGCACTTTTACTGAGATTAACCGTGTGAACTGTAATCATGCATTTCACACAGTAGACAGAGATGAAATCTCTGATAGTGATGTAATCTCTGTCCACTGCGTACCTTCCAAAAGTACAATAGTTTGGGGACACTTAATCTATAACTTGGGAGACATTTTCCTGAACAAAGGGTTCTAGGCTGGAGTCCCCACCAATCGCTATTAATGTTCTTACTGATTCAGAATAAAATGTCAGTGGAAGCTCATCAGTGGTAACAAAATCAGATTCCCGTCAAACTGGTGGTGAGAAAAGTAGATGGAATCCCATGCTGTTTAGTTATGGCTGCCACGCAAAGCAGGCAATATGTTTAGACACATTCTCTTTCTTCTGGGTGAAGAGAGTCAGAAGTAATTAAATGAACGGCCGTGAACGTAAATACTCCTTCAGAGGGTTTATTCCATTACAGGATATGTTCTCTTTGTGATGATTCTGTCACAGGATATGTTGTAAGTCCAATCAAGAGCTGCTTTTTAATAGAAAAAGGAATTAATTGAGCCATCTGCCTTTTCTAAATCCTCCAAGGTGGTTTAGCAAGCCAGACTTGAGACCCTCAAAATAGGGATAGGAAGACAGTAGCTTTTAAAGAATGGACTGCTTTGCACGGTTCTTTTTCCAGTGAAAGACACCTACCGCAAATAAAGGTGTGACTCGGCTCTGCTGCTTGGTGAACAGGACTGGACTTTAATGCTCTGACAATTCCCACTTCTTCACAGTCAGGATAATCCGGGTGGAGGCCAAAGCTTAAACCAATGGTATATGTGTAAAAATAAATGTAAAAAAGCAGGGCTTTCTGGACTTGGCACCCGAGCTCCTGGGGACGGTTCCCAGCATCAGGTCCTCGTTTGCAGAGGGAGCCTGAGGGCCAGCTCAGTCAGGTGACCCATATCTGGTTGTTTGCTTCGCTTCTTGATGTATTCCAGGGTTTTCACCTAGGAGGAAAAAGAATGAGCCATCTCTTTCTGGTCTGTAATTCTCTATCCTTGGAACCCAAGGCTGTAATAAATCAGCCATACCGTGATCTTGTTAGCAGAGAACAAACAAGTAAAGTCTTTTGAAGGATAAGGGGAGAAGAAACAAGCAAAGTCTTTAAAACGTCTTAGATTACAAATTGCCTTTAAAATCAAATTTGGACGTGACCAGGCATGAATCATCTTTTAATATGTGTGGTTTCTACGCAGAGGGAATCAACTTTTAATACTATACTTTGTAGCACAAAGAAGTGACCCTGGAAAACTCGTGGGCCTGGCCCTTTTCTGGAAGCGGCATTAGATGGCCTGGCCCCATGCTGTGCTGACTGCAGCTGTGACTGGCCAGGAGGCTTGCATTGCTTGTCATGACCCCCATGTTTCTGGGGCTTGGTGCAGGGCCCTCGAAGTGTCTTACCATGGTCCTGGAGTCCGCGCAGCCATGCCTCTGGGCCAGATGCCACAGGTTGACCGAGAGCTGATTGAGCCTGTTGTTACGCAGATCCCCATGGGCCAAGATGCTGTTAAAGAAGGAAAGGCCCAACAGACTCTGGCGCTTTAGGGCCTGAAACAGAAAAAAGAGGGTTCTGTCGGGCACTGGGGCTCAGGCCCGGCCCACTGTTGACGTGGGCCTGGGTTCAAATGCCAGCCCCACCATGCATCTTTGGGAGCGCAAGCTGCTCACCCTCCTGAGTGCCAGCTTCTTCATCTGTAGGACAGTGAGCTAATGGCTCAGAGGGTACGTGAGAATCGAATGAGATGACGTAGGTAAAGCCCCTTGGCTTTGGAAACAAAGGAGTAGAACTGTTAGTCTTTGTAGATGACACCATACAACAGGTCAAGATTCCACCAAGAAACTATTAGAACTAATAGATGAATTCAGTAATGTAGCAGGATACAAAATTTACTTCAAAAAGAATAAAATACCTAAAAATAAATTTAACCAAGGAGGTGAAAGATCTGTACTTGGAAAACTATAAGATATTGAGAAGGAAATTGAAGATGCAAACAAATGAAAGCATACACTGTGCTCGTGGACAGAAAGAATTAACATCGTTAAAATGTCCACATTACCCAAAGCAATCTGCAGATTCAATGCAATCCCTATCAAAATACCAATGGGATTCTTCACAGAACTAAAGTAATCCTAAAATTTATATGGAACCACAAAAGACCCCGAAGAGCCACAGCAATTTTGAGAAAGAAGAACAAAGTTGGAGGTATCACCCTACCTTGGTATCTAATGATACTACAAGGCCATACTAATCAAAACAGCATGGTATTGGCATAAAAACAAGACACATAGATCAATGGAACAGAATACAGTCTAGAAATAAACCCACGCCTATATGGTCAATCTATGACAAAGGAGGCAAGACTATACAAAGAGGTAAAGACAGTCTCTTCAATAAATGGTTCTGGGGAAACTGGACAGATATATGCAAAAAAAGGAAAGAAACCAGACCAATTTCTCACACCATATACAAAAATAAACTCAACATGGATTAAAGGCTTAAGACCCAAAACCATAAAACTAGGAGAAAACATAGGCAGTAAACTCTCTGACACTGCTCTTAGTAATATTTTTTATGATAATATATCCTCAGGCAAGGGAAACAAAAATAATAAACAAATGGGACTACATCAAACTAAAAGGTTTTTGCACAGCAAGAGAAATCACCACCAGAACGAAAAGACATCCTACTGAATGGATGAAGATAGTCTCCAATGATACATCCAATAAGAGGTTAATATCCAAAATTTATAAAGAACTCCTACAACTCAATGCCAAAAAAAACAAATAATCCAATTAAAAATGGGCAGAGGATCTGAAAAGACATTTCTCCAAAGAGGACATATAAATGGCCAGTAGACGTATGAAAAGATGTTCAATGACACTAATCATCAGAGAAATGTAAGTTAAACCCACAATGAGATATCACCTTATTCCTGTCAGAATGGTCATCATCAATAAGTCAACAAACAAGTGTGGGCGAGGATGTAGAGAAAAGGGAACCCTTGTGCACTGCTGATGGGATTGGAAATTGGTGCAGCCCCTATGGAAAACAGTATGGAGGCGCCTCAAAAAATTAAAAATACAACTACCACATGACCCAGCAACCCAACCCACTTCTGGGTATTTAACCAAAGGCATGGAAAACACTAATTTTAAAAAATGTACCCCTATGTTCACTGCATTATTTACAATAGCTAAGATATGGAAGCAACCCAAGTATCCATCAATAGATGATTGGATAAGGAAGAGGTGGTGCATAGATACAATGGAGTATCGCTCTGCCATAAAAAAGAATGAAATCTTGCCATTTGCGACAACGTGGATGAACCTGAAAGGTATTATGCTAAGTGAAATAAGCCAAATACAGACAAACAAATACCATATGATTTCACTTATGTCGAATCTATAAAACAAATGAACAAACAAACTCACAGATACAGAGAACAAATTGATGGTTGCCAGATGGGAGCGGAGTTGGGGGAATGGGGTGATAAAGTTAAAGGGATTAAGAAGTACAAATTGATAGTTACAAAATAGTCACAGATATGGAAAGGACAGCATAGGGAATATAGTCAATAATGTAATAACTGTATGGTGTCTGATGTGTACTAGACTTATTGGGGGTGATCACGTCATAAGTTATATAAATGTCCAATCACTATGTTGTATACCTGAAACTAATGTATGTCAGCTCTAATTGGAAAATAAATTAATTAAAAAATATAATCTTTTAGTGTGGAAAGAAACACCACAATAAACTGCCAAGGAGCAGCTTCGAACACAGTTGGGTGAGGGTGGCTGAGTGACAAGAGACTCAGGCCCCCTAAACTGAGCCTGCCTCGGCAACGGCAACGGCCTGGACCAGGCGACAGTCACAGACGCAGCGGAGCTGACTGCACAGCATCTCCATCAAGGAGTGGGGCCATGCTGTGTGAGTCTGAGCCATGGCAGGGAGAGGAGGTGGCACTTACGGGGCACAGACTCAGTGAGAGGCTGGCACTGTCGGCTCTGGTCCCAGTCCTGCCCCACCGGGATCCTGGGCAGAGATCACCATGCAGTAGGTGCCAGCCCACTCTGCTCACCTTTTAAACCGGACGTCTGATGCCTGGAGACCATGCGGGCCCCATTTTCTGCTTGGGTCTAGAGGACCAATCCCAAAAAAATTCTATTGCAAATCCACCTATAGGGTATCCCCTGAGAGAGGCCCTTCAACTACACTGCACCGAAGGAGAGATCTTTTTCAAGTCCAGCAAGACAATATCTGAGTATTTTTCCATTCCGTATCTTCTCAGAAAGAATTTTACCCTAAACAGCCCAATTCACAAGAGAAGGCTGGCTCCTTCTCACAGATTTGAAGGACAGTTCTGGGGGCAGGGCTGCTACCAGGGCCGAGACACTCAGGACCAACATCAGCACTGGGGCCTCGCCACCGAGTAGAGAGAAATCTGACCCGTTCTTCCCGAGCACAGACTAGAGGATTCCACGCGAGGCCCCTGCCACGCCGTGTCACCTGTGAGTTTCAGAGCGCGTGGCTACAGTGAAGGGCGACACAGTCCATTTTAGTGCGGCTCACCCGTGTTTTTCTACTAAATGCTCTTATGGACCGACATTTTCAGTGAACGTCCCTGATGCTGCAGATGGCCACTTGGGATGAGACTCAGCCTGGCACATCAGTGGAGACAGGTATTTTCAAACCACGTGGCAAGTGTTTCTTGGGTACAACTTGTCAGACACACAGCGCTGCTCTGCGAGGTCTCTGGGCAAGAAGCTGGAGCCAGAGCCGATGGTTTGAAGCCTCAGGGAAGGGCACTAAGAATTTCTCAAGCAGCGGGACAGAGGGGGATCTAATTAGTGGATCAAATCCAGGCTGAAGGGAAGGGCCTCCCGTGTCCTGCAGGGTAGAACGTCCTGAAAACAAACTACACAAAGACAGAAACGCTGGGTCTAACCCTGACGGAGAGTTTGCATGTGTTTGAAAAAGACCTTTCAGTTGGGAGGTGGGGCGCCTCTTCTAATACTCATGGTTTGATAAACCAGTTCATGAAGAAGTTGGGGTTCTGTGCCGCTCCTTCCGCTGACAGCCAAGTGCCCTCATGCATGAAGGACCCCAGCGGGGTCCCCAAGGTCAGGGGGACACACCCACATATCCTCCCTAGAGAGGGCACCATAAGACACTCGGGGGCCAGGGCAGCTGAACTTTTCCCCTGCCCTTTGGCCTGCTAACCCTGAGGCTGGACCTTCGGGCAGTGCCCATGACCTTGGCAGAGGCCGCCAGGGGATGGAGTCCAGAGAAAAATGCCATTCTCTAGCACCTCCCTGAATAACCCGGGGAGAATGGGACCCAGGCACACATATACGTCATACGTGTGTATACACACATATACAACATTCCTGCGGTTTTTGGTAGGGTGCGGACGGGGTTTAGGGCAGCGGTGGTATTTTCTGCAGTTCTGGAAATGAGTAAGAATTAAACCTCAAATCCAGCTTGATCTGTCTTTGTCTTCAAAGGGTTTGGTGGGGTGGGGGCGTAGGAGCAGAACCTAGGAACGGGCGGAGGGCTCAGCGAGGACGGGGAGGCCGCTGGGAACCGAGCAGGCTGAAATCTGTCTGGGGTTTAGGAAAGGGAATGAGGGGTGGGCGGTGAGGGAAAACAGGACCTGTCAGGATGCGATCAGGAACAAGCCGTCAGGGGAATATAGAAATCAAACTGCTCCAAGCTCCAAACAGACAGCTCGGAGCGGTGACAAGCAAGGCCAGAATGAAGCCAGGCGACACCAGGGAACCCCCAGGAAGGTCGCAGAGAAAAGGAGACTGCCCACCTCTCCCACGGCGACAAGACAACAGGAACCCACCTTAACACACTGTGAACCACCAACCATCTCCGCCAGCCTGGCACGGGGCCACTGGGTCCAGCTGTCGCCCACATGTTTGCATGAAGCTGCAGAACATGGTATGGTCGACATAACTGGGGGGAGACCAGGTACAATCAGGTCTCTGAACGACGGGGATACATTCTGAGAACTATGTCGTCAGGCGGTTTCATTGTTGTCGTATGAACATCATGGGGTCACATACACAAAGCTACAAGGTGGGGCCTTCCACATGCCTGGGCTCGATGACATGGCCTATTGCTCCTGGGCTACAAACCTGGACAGCACGTTATGGAGGCAGTTGTCACACAGTGGTGAGCCTATCTGAACATAGAAAAGGTACCTAAAAACACGGTATACGGTGGTTTCATACGACAGGCAACGCAGTAGGTTTGTTTGCACCAGCATCACCACAAAACACGTGAGTGATGTCTTGTGCTGTGATGTGATGATGGCTGCGGTGTCACTAGGAGATCCGAGTTTTTCATCTGCATTATAGTCTTAGGAGCCCGGGGATGCCGGAGATGGCCGGGGCACTGGGGAGGCACACTGCAGACAGAAAGCAGGGGCCAGGGCCGCACAGCACTCGACAAACTGTCTGCACGAGAACACACCCCTCACTCCAGAAAGAACCAACGTCCAACCACCCTGGGAACGCATGCGTTCGGAGCCAGCAGCGGGCGTGGGGGCCGGCAGAGGGCACCTACCTCATCCTTGGCCAGGGTCTTCAGGTGCTCCAGGATCTGCGCCATCACCGTCTCGCACAGCTTGTTGTTTTCAGCCAGAAACTTGGAGTCTCCCCCATACAGGCTGTCATTGGAGTCGACTGATGGAAGAAACCAGAGCTGTGAGACGTTCCCCGGGCCGTCCTGGCTGGGGAGAGGCAGCCGCGTGGCAGCAAGTCGATGTACAGCACATGGAAACAGCCAAAGTTTCCCACTGGGCTTGGGGGCCTTTGGGATCACAGAGAAAAGCCCTGGGTTTCTGGACAGTCAGAGCTAGAGACCAGGGTGTGGACAGTCATGTCCCCTCTGGCCCACGGGTGGAGGGGACAACCAGAATCACAGTGACCATCAGAGCGGCCGCCAAGCCTGACCACTGGACGAAGTGCTGTCCACACATTACTGCAAGTCCTCAGAACCAGCACAAAGAGACGATAGTAACGTCTCCCTCTGACAAATGGGGAAACTGAGGCTAGGAGGTGGTCCCAGCTAGGATTCAAACCCAGGAAGTCCCATTCCAAAGCCTAAACTGCCAATCACTGCACCTCACTGCCTGCCTGGTCACCCCTCTTCAGACGGACCGTAAAGTTCTCTCTGCTAGTGAACTTGAATCCCTGACCACGTCTCTTGCCATTGAAAAACCCCCACTCTGCCTGGGCACCTCCTGTGACAACCACTGCCTAGAGTACGCCCAGTAAGGACTGCCTGAGCTGAACTCTTTTCCTCCTTCCTATCAGCTGACCTGCACACAGAGCATGACCTACTCTGGGTAAGGGGAGAGAGACCACACGTGCGCTGCTCTGCACTTGACACACTCGCAGCTATTTTCCTATCGGCATATACAGATCTGCTGTTCTGTTTCACGGCCGAGCAGCGTCCCATTGTACGACAGACCATAGTGCATTTAATCAGTCCCTGCTGGGGACTCTTCAGGTGTTTCCTCTGTTGCGGGAGGGAGTGCTGGACCGGGCTGTTGCCAGATCCACAGAGACACCACAGCCCTGATTAGAGTCCGTTCTTTCCCTCCATGTCTATGTGAACTCACTCCCTTTTCTCTCCAGATCCCTTTTAAAAGCTGCTTTCATCCCAGCACCCAAGCGCCGACTTGTCCGTGGTGGAGCACCGTCATTTCAACCTGGGGTGAACAAGCAAAGCTCTGAGAGGCCAATCAGGGGAGAACCCACAGGCCCACAGAGAAACCCCTGGAGCACCCACGGCGCTAAGGGACCGAGAAGAGGGAAAGGGTCCTTGCTGCTTCTGATCTGACGGGCCACTGTCCCAGCTGTGGTGACATCTGATGAACCAGAGGCCATGACGGTGCCTCAGGAGGGTGTGGTCTGGGGACATCTGTAGTACAATAGGTTCAGTTTGGCTTATCTGCAGGAATATAATTTGCTGTGCATTTCTTGGCCCAGCTTGTTACTTTGAAAAATGTCAAGGCTACAGAAGAGTAGGAAACACAGTCCCCTGGATGCCTACCTCTCCCCTAGGACCACCAGTTGACAGCCGTTTTGCTACGTCTGTGTGTGCTCTCTTAGCCGCTCCCTCGACCACACACACACACAGCACCTACTGGGTGGGGCCTGCTGTGCGCCAGGCTCTGGGCTGGGTGTGGGGACCCAGAGGGGACCAAGGCCGACTGGTCCAAGGCCGACCGGTCCAGCCCTCCCAGCACTCACAGTCTGTCAGGAGAGGCAGACGAGCAAACAGGCAGGCTCAGTAGCGTGTGCCGAATGTCAGGAGGGGGGTACAGGGGTTACAGTGTCCTCACATCGAGACACGGGATGAAATTCTGGGATTAGAAAGATCCAGGCTGAGCCTGGCAGGGTGAATTCACCAGAGAAAACGACAAAAATTGGGGAAATGAGTGTGCCTCGTAACCCTCGGTGGTGACGGAGGGAGGAAACGGTGAATTAAGAGAATTAGAGAAAGTGGTCAGGCCGGAGTGTAGGGGGAGCCTGAGTCAGACGTGGTGCTCAGGACGGGAGAGATGGTATCCCCAGTCAACAGCCACTAAAAATAGCCCACAACCTCTGCATCTGTCTGGCCCTGGGGTCACACCCCCGAATGCTTCAAGGGCCTGGCAGGTGGCATGGGGCGGTGAAGGGACTCCTCCGGCTTCACAGTGGCATCCTGGGCACCCTCTTCCCATTGCAGATACTCTGTCTGTATATTAAATAAACACTCGGCATCCAGCAATATTCCTCCTTCCACATCAAACACATGTGCATGTAAGCAGTGGAGTTCTCGCTCCAGGCAATTCCAGAACCGTCTCTATTTATTAGTCCGGGAAGAGAGCAGCCAAGGCATCCTTCGTAAATGCAAGAAATATTTGACCCGAGTTTTTCAGAAGTCCTGACCCATGTCATCACTGTCTAAAAGGCCGCCCAGAGTGGGAACAGGGTGGGAAAATGGAACCCCAGCCCCTGCAAAGCCGCCTGCAGCCCCCGGACTCTCTCCTGCTAAGACAACTGTCCGGTCACAAGTGTGCATCCAAAGTAAACGCAGCTGGGCCAAGGAGGAGGAAAAGGAAACCCATCTTTCCGTCCTCACCACCAGAAAACTAGAGTCCCGCCTACGGAACACAAACAGCCACGTTCCCTCAGCGGCACTCCTGCCCCTACAGCCTGCCCTAGGGGGGAGGTGTAGGCAGAGGAGGAACAGGAGAGAGGACGGGGCTTGCTCCTGACAGGGCCGTGGGTTTAGACCCCCTTCCACGTCAGTGTCTGGTTGTCAACATGCCCTTCACAAAAGAGGAAATAAGGATGCCAGCAGGGGTGACCGGTTAGCTCAATTGGTTAGAGCGTGGTGTTGATAACACCAAGGTTGCCGGTTCGATCCCTGCATGGGCCACTGTGAGCTGCGCCCTCCATAAAAGAGTCAACCATGCCATTGTAGCATGAAAGCAATGTGTAACCAGTGACCATGGCTGCTCCCCATTTAAAAAAATTAAAAAACAATGCCAACAAGTTCAGGAAAACTCATTAGCTCCATCTCATTAGCCATCAGGGAAATGCAAATTATGCTCATTAGAACAGCCAAAATGAAAAAGGCTGAGCACACCAAGAGAACCAATGGAAACCCTCACTCATGCCCAGTGGGAGTGGCAACTGGTGTAACCATGTCGGAAAAGTAATGCAATACCTACCAAAGCTGAACTAAGCAAATCCTGTGAGCCAGCAATTCCGCCCCTGGGTGTGCGTACCCAACATAAATGCACACCAAGTGACATGTTCAGGACCAGCCATAGCAGCACTATTCATCCCAGCCGGAAACGGAACTGGAAACATGCAAATGGTCGTCCATAAGGGAATGACTGAATCCTGGTGTGTCCACACAATGGAATACTATACAGCAGTGCAAAAGGGTGACTACAGCTACACACGACACTGCAGAAGAATCACAGACAGAATACTGAGGGAAAGAAGCCAGACACCGAACAATGCTCGCTAAATGCGTCCATTTACATCAAAGCCAGGAACTGATCTGTAACACGAGCAGTCGGAGAGCAGTGCTGATTGGAAGGGAGCCTGTGGGGGACTTCTGGGGAATCAGCGCTGTTCAATTTCTTGATCTGGGTGGTAGTCACCTGGGTGTGTTCACTTTGGGAAAATGCACTGAGCTTCACAGTTTGTTATACATGTACACTGTATGTTATACTGAACTAAAACGTCGTTTTGTCATCAAGGATGCAGCCTGATGTATATCCCACAGGTCTGGATCTGAATTGCACTTCCATTACTAACTGGCCCTCAGCCCTTGAGACCACATGGTTTGCAAACCACGTTGTCCTGAGACTCCCCCTTGGTGGCATGTAAAGTGGAGACACGGATGCCCGTCCTATCGCAGTGCTATGAGGATTAAAGGAGAAAGAGGCCCCTGGAGTCTGGTGCAGTGCCTGGCACACAGGAGGAACTCAGGTAGTGTGAGCCGTCATCACCTGCATTAACCGGCCTAAGTTACATCTTTACCATCAGCCTCCAGATCTCAGCTAGAGAAAACCTCCGAGAGTTAAGGCAGAAGGCCATCCCTCACCACTGCAAATTTGTCCCATGGAACTTGCAAAAGTAGAGACACTTGCTTAAACCCTAAAGTAAACAACTACTGGCCGAAGCACTTTTAAACAATAGGGCCATTTTTTTGGAAACCAAAGCTTGGAGCTGAGGGTCTGATGAGCAGGAGGACGCATAGGCTCAGCGCACAGAGGTCTGGAGTGGGGACTGTCCCATGTTACACCCAGGGCAGGAGGAGGATGCGTGCAAACTCGGGGCAGCACATTCAAAGTGGCTGATAGCACACGGACCAGGGCCAACTCCTTCCTCCCGAGCAGCTGAGCTAGGGGCTTGCTGAGCCTCAGCGTCACTTGAAGTAACGAGAAAAACACCCAGAGTGGGGACCCGCCTGAGACTGAGGTTAGGAACAGGCCTGGGATGAAGCTCACGCTCATGTGTACATAACCATTGTTCTAGGTAATTCTGCAGCTCACCAAAGACAACACCTATCTAAAAGAGGGCTTCTCCGAGCTCATCTGACGCTTGTGAAAGATGCAGAGTCTCAGGCCTCTTCCTGGGGAGTCTAAGTCAGAAGGGCAGGTGGGGCTCAGGAATCGGTATTTTAAGAGTTGCCCCGGGGAATTCTTACCCTGGGCAAATGTAGTGAGATCCTGGGCTAGTTCACGGTGGGTGACACAAGGTGGGTTCAATAAGGGATTGAACACACGTCACTTGACGTAGATGAAATTCAAGCACAGTGGTCTGTCTGGCGGGAGGGGCCCGCCTACCTTTGTCTACGTGGTAGAGGTAGGTCTCCTGACTCATGGCAGACAGGAGGTGCAGGACGCAGGTGTAGATGCGGATTTTGTCATCACTGTTGTCCTCCCAGGTGTAGTCCTGGATCACATTGAGAAGCTCTCGAACAAGAAACAGGACCCCGTGTTCAGGGTGATCCTAGTGGAGAACCAAAAAAGGATAAACAATCCTAGATATGAAGCAAGAGGTAAAAAAAGAAAAAGAAAAATCAAGACAGAAACCCAGGTCCCACCCTTTAGCAGCTGTGGAGAAAGTAAAGTGCCAGCGATGGTTAAACAATACTGAGAAAAATGTTAAAAACGTCGCCAACCCACGCATCCACATGCTCCAGCCTGCGGAGATGAGCTTTGAGAGCTTCCCCTTTTGGGTCCGAGGAATGAGAAAGCAAAGTGTCCTGTCAGCTTAATGGCCTGTTTCCAGAACTCCAACCCTGTTCTCATGTGCACAGCAGTCAAAAGCCCCAATCCTCCAACTCCAAAAGCGAGTTGCTGGGCTCGTAGCAGATGAATGGCGGACGCCACCTACTTCAGGTAACCTCCCCGAATGATCACTGTCGCTATGGGGCACCGACCTTAAAAACAGCCTCGCTCGTCAGGGCGTTTAACAGCATCAACACCTACATTGAGGGCTCTCTCCAGAGAGGAACATCCCGAGGCAGTCAGAGCGCGCATAAGGGTGTTTCTCAGATGCTGAACTGAACGGAAAAAGTGATGGGTGCAAAAAAGTCTGCAGCTTCAATTCAGTTCCAAAGAGGCATGCTGGGTTCTGTGGCTCTCCTGTTTCACGCTCTCCAGAGACTTCTCCCATGGGGAGTACATGTCCAGCTCCTGCTGTCACCTCCCTGCCCGGGCTGGTCACCGTGCCCCTCACTCTAGCCACACCTTTCCAGCTCCTGGGACCAGCTGGACCACTCAGGGTCCTGCCAGGACACACAGGGCATCTCAAAGGGTTAAATTTAGATGAGCATGGACAAATGAAGGATGACTTATAAAGATGCGCGCAGGGTGAAGGGAACTAGTGAGGAAAAGGGGAGGCACCCAGCCCCTGGCAACAGCAGGAAGCCGTTACCACCCTCGGGCTGAAGGCACACGGGGAGTCACGTTAGTGGAACCTGCAGATGGAGGAGGCCACCTGGCAGGAGCGGTGGCCTGGGGTGCAGGAACAAAGCCATTGCCGAACCATGGCCCAGCGAGCATGGTGGATATACCCCAACCTCACTCTCCTGCCCTCCCACCTGCTGCCGGGACCTCCCTCTGGCTGAGTTGAAGCCAGAAGGAAGAAGCCCAGGTGAGGCAGCCTCCAGAGGCCAGGCTCCCATACAGGTCAGACGCAAGGGCAGAGGATGCTACAGGGGGGCAGCTCGTGCCAAGGGCGTTCTGGCCTCCAGCCTACTGTTCCCTCCGCTGGAGGTTTTAATCTGCAAGACATTCTCAAAGGCAGATGGCTCCTTGGAGCCTAGATCTCAGCATACATGTTACATCAACAGTGAGGCCTTCCCTGGTCACCCAGAGCCCCCGCCCCGCCCGAGTCTCTCTCTATCCCAAATCATCCCGTCGTGTTTCCGAGCCGTTCTCACCATCCGAAGCGATGGTGTTCATTCCTTCAATGAAGTGCCCAGTAACGTGTCTTGGTTTAGCTGTTTCTCTCTCTCACCCAGGCCTGGAACCTCCAGGACATGGGCACCTTACTGACGTGTCTGCCAGCAGCACACTGCCAGGACTGCCGGGGACACACTGAAGGGTGCCCCGTCCCTGGTCCTAGAACAGTGCTGGGTACATGGTAGGCACTCGGTAAATACTGTTGAATGGGTCACATTTCTTGAGTGCCTTCTACACTCCCTGAGTACCAGGAACGGAAGTAGCTATAAAAACAGCAACCGTAGCTAACATGTATGGTAACTATCATAGCTGCTGAAGCTTTTCTACGTTCCAGGAATATACCATTATGACGCCCCCCCCCCCCATTTCACAGACGGGAGCTGGGCCAGAGACGGTATGTGGTCCAGGGCCACCATGATGATGTCTGTGGGAACTGGGGCTTGAGCCCTGGCAGCCTGGCGCCAGAGCCAACACTGCCTCAATCTACACGGCCCCTGTACAGATGAACTAGGCGCGCCTCTGCCCATGGAGCCAGCTAAAGGGATGGCATACACGGCGTCAGCTATTCTGAAAGCGGCCCGGAGACGGACAAGTGCTGGAACCGCGGTGGTGGGCGCAAGCAGGTGGCAAACCCAGTGGGTGCATTACAGCGTAACAAACACTTCCAGCGGGTGAGCATGGCGGGGGAGGGGGAGATGTGGTTTGTACAGCTGTCAACATCCATGGAACTGCTGTTCTGTCAGCAAGAGGACACGTGATGTCCCAAAGCCTGGGGGCCTCAGACGGACGGCATCACAAGTGCCCACTGCCTACAGGGCCCATCTCAGCTGGCAGCTCACTGCTGCCTTTCTTGGCTGACAGCTGTTTCTATATTGTTCTGCTGTGTGGATGTTCGACAATACCTTTTATTTCAGGGTCTGCCTTGGAAGGAGACAACAACCTGAATGAATGTTCCAGTAACTGAATTTCAACACAAACTGCCGTGACTACTGCGGGAGACCGTTTGACACACCTTCAAAAGGTGGAAGGAAGGAGGGGAGCCAAGATGAGACGGTCTGCAGGCAAGCCATGTCTGTGAGCTTCTGCTCATAACCCAAGAGACGAGACGTTATCTCCAACCTTCTGTGCGAGGAAAATCTTTCCACATCACAGTCACGCTTCCATGGCTGTCACATATTTTTTTAATTGTACTTGGATGGCTCAGTGCCAGCAACTGAAGGCAAACACAGATTTAAAAAAAAAAAAGGTCCTGGATTCAGTTGGCAATTCAAGTGGGAAAGGTCCTCCTGGTGTCCCTGCCAAGGCTGCCTCTGACAAGCGAGCAAATGCAAACGAGACCCAAGGGGCTGCTGGAAGGGACTCGGGCCTCCCTCCCAGATGGACAGACAGGCCCTGGCTCCGCCATTTGCAGCATCAGCACAAGTCCTTCTACTAAACAGATGTCACGACTCGGGAGAAGAGGCAATACCCTAGAGATGCCGAGCTTCCCAGGAGAGCTAAGATGAGAGGCAGAGGAGACAGCGCTGAGCCAGGCATCCTGGCTTTGAGTTCTGTCGCAGCCACTTACTAGCTGGTGACCCTGGGTGAGTCAGTTCCCCTCTCTGTGCCAGGGTCTGCTTCTGCGAAATGAGGATGATAACAGGCTTGCCGGGGGTGAGTATTTGAGAACTGCTGGCGGGCTCACTGCAAGAGGCATGTTAAGTGTGGGTTAAATAAACAATAAAGTCCTTCGAGCAGGAGCCAGAATGTGGGGGGCGGGGGCGGGGCTGGGAGGAAGCTCAGGAAAGGATGGGGGACACGGCTGCTCATCAGCTGTGACCCGGGCAAGCAGCACGGCCTCTGCAGCTCTAGGCTTCCTGAAGGGAAAAAGGCGCAACGACCCCCACCTTGCAGGGCTGGGGGGAGGGTTCCTAGAGAGGAATACTGGCAAATGGCACAGTCGAAAATCCGCATGTAATTTCTGATTCCCCAAAACCTAACTCCAGTCCCCCGGCATCCTTGGGGGATGGGTTCCAAGACCCCCCCCACGGACACAAAGACCCAAGGTCCCTTAAATAAAACAGCATAGAATGATGGATACAGTTGGTCCTTTGCGTCCGCGGTTCCCAGCGGCGGATCAGAAACACAGTTTGGATCTGGGGTTGGCTGAATCCGCAGATGTGAAACCCAGGGATATGGGGCCGACTGTGTATTTAATGAAAAACATCCGCGTATAAATGGACTCTAGAAGTTCAAACTCATGTTGTTCGAGGGCCAGCTGTAGCCAGAAGTCACGACCTGTGGCTGTTCTTCACCTCATTATTGTTAGTAAACCCCACCCGGCAAAAGCCCCAGCACTGACACCAGGAACAAGAAAATCTGTTGAACCCAGGGGGCATTCCCAAGGATGTCCAGGGGCCAGGTAGGAAACAGAAATAGGTTTAATGCGTCCAGAGGCACCCAGGGGAACTGGAGAAAGTGTGCAAGCCCCCCGCTACCCTCCAGGGGGCAACTGCTCCCCAACTGAGGCCAGTTGGCCAGATGGGGAACATGGACCCACATGGTAGGACCTGATTTTTTCAAGAGGAACAGAAAATCTGGGTTTTTCTGTGATCTACCAATTTTTAAATATGGGTAATTCATTCCAAATGTTTTCCGTGATTATGTGGCCAGCAAGCATGTCTGCGGGCTGGATTCTGCCCACTGGTCATCAGTTTGTGGCCTCAGGGACAGAGCTGGTTCACAAACCGCTTCCATGACTCTCACTGCCATCAGCCTCACAGCAGCCCTGCCAGGTGGGCACTGTGATGACAGTTTAGGAAGGTGACAACTAGGGGTCGTCAGCCTGAGGCTCTGAGGGGTTACAAAAGCTTCCCAAGGCCATAAGGCTCCCGAGTCACTGGGTTAGGACCAAACGCAGGTTTCTGATGCCAAGCACAAGGCTTTTCATCAGGGCTCCGATGATTTTTCACCTAAAGAAAACACAATATACAGGAGGAAATGCATCCCAGGTAATCAATGAACAATGACACTGATCGGCTTCCTCTTTAGAAACCCTGATTCCTTTTGTCCCCTCACTTGACAAATAGCTAGATTATCCAGAAAGGAGAGAGGGAGATGTGAAAACACAAGTCAAGCGTCGAGCCCGGGCCCCTGACCATCCCCTCCTCTCTCTGGACACCTTGAGATCTGACCTGGGAGAGCGGGAAGCTCTTGTCTTCACAGCCTCACTGAGATACGATTCACCCACTGAAAGTGCACAACTCAATGGTCAGCAATATTCACAGAAGTGTGCAGTCATCGCCACAATCAACTTTAGAACATTTTCATCACCCCAAAAAGGGACTCTGTCCCCATGGGAGCTGAGTCACTTTCATGGTCCAAGTCCAGAGGGGTGTTTTCTCAAAGTGTGGTCCTAGGACCACCGACACCGGAACTGAGGAGGGAGCTGGGAGAAGTCCCCAAACACCCGGATTTTAACAAGTAGCCCTAATTCCCGCGGACATTTCACTCTGCTGGGAGCCAGCCTGTCCTGTGTCTGGACCTTGTCCCAGCCTGCCAAGGCCGATGGGCGCCCCAGAACACTACGCGGAAACTAAAATACCTAAGACGACAAAGGAAACCAATGATCCTAAAATAGATATAAAAATATTTTTCCAATGTATTTGTTATATTGTAAGCTATTGTTCCTCAGTGAATACGTTTAAAAACAGACCTAAAGATGGGCCTCGTAACTACTGTGCTTTTGAAGGAAGGAAGCACATAAACAAGTCCTCTGAAATAGTTTTCACACCCGAAATGTGATACGAACATACTGTTGTGGCTACTGGTGACAGAGTCCCAGCTACCGCGGCTGCCACGGACTCGCTGCCTGTAATTCATGATGGAGCGAAAGGCACATGTCACTGAGGTTTGTAAGAACAAAGATGTCATTTCTTTTCTCCTCGAAATTCACGGCCGCCCTGCCCGATCCCCAGGGCGTAGCTGGATACTGGGTTCAGAGCCCCGGCCAGGGTGAGGGCCCTCGTGCTGGTCCTGGTGGGCCCTGACTCCCTCCAGCCCACGCCTGACTGCTCACCCCTTACGTCCCACAGGAAACCCCAGCAATGTCCCCTTGGACCTCCCATCTCTCGTTTCCAGTACTTGCCATCAGGAGAGGGTCACCCTCGCCTTTTATTCTGTACTAACCAAATCTGCACATGCGCGCACGTAATTATCACGGCAGCACTGACATGTAGGTACTGTCAATACTTCCATTGTACGGATGCGGAAACCACAACCCAGGGATGGGGGCGGGCTGGGTTCCATAACTGCCCAAGGCTGCAGGGGAAGGGAGAAGACGGGCTCGGATTTTGCCCTCGGCATCTTGGTGCCGATGCCTGAGCCCCCGTAACCACGAAGCGACACCCCCGACCATACAGACAGCCTCAACGACGACACGCAGGGCACAGGGTGAACGGAAGTCACACTGAGACATTCAGCTCTAACCCCGTCACCAACATCACCCTTGCACTTTCGGGGCTCAGGATACATACAAAGCAGGTCAAAGAAAGACGTCACCCACAGCCCTCTTGGGGAGACATACCGGGACTATTAACAAAGTAGAGAAGAAATTGCAGAGGAATTCCAGAAGGAATGAGTCCGACGGCCGCATCTTCCCATCGATACTTATCATCTTCGGAACTTCCGGAATGAGGCCAATGGCGGCTTTGAAAAAGGCGTCCGCTGCAAGACAGGGGAAAAGTCCACGTGTGAGAACGGAGAAATTCAGGGGCTGCTTTCTTGTTCACACGTGAGGCTGGAGGCTGGTCCTGAGAGTTACGCGACGTCAGGCCACGCTGACAGCAGGCCCTGAAAAGGCTTTCTGCGAACTGTAACTGAAGCGGAGGGCCATTCCGGTGACATTCCGTTGAGAGGGCACTGCTGTTGCCTCCCATCTCATCCTCTTTTCCTCCTTCCTCCTTTGAGCAGGTCAGCTCAGAGAACCTCAAGTCGGCTTTAGGCGATTAAGTGAAAAAAGCGAGAGGTAAAATTTTACAGAAAACATAGAAATCGCAGTTGCCTGGGCTGAGGGCTCAATGTGGATCCGTTCATTGAACCCTCCCGTGGGTCACGTGAGGAAAAAGTGCAAAAGTGCTGTCATCGGGCCCACTCAACAGATGGGAAATACAGTGCAGAACCGGGGGGAGTGGGGGTGGAAGTGGGGGGAGAGGAAGAAAGAGGGGGGGGGTTCCAGCACTGGTGGCAGGGACCGGGGCTCAAACCCTGGTCTGCCTGCATCTGTTCTACTGCACACCATAATTGTTAAAGGAATAACAACCGGATGTCTGAAGGACTGCGAACACTCACACACATTGAGAGAGATTTAGAGACTTCTGATAGTAATAGTTCCTGAGAATCACCCCAGAAATGAAGATATTTTTAAAAATATGAAGTCTGTAAAACAAGAAAACTTCGAAGGGTGAAAGGAAGGGCAGGGGGAGAGAGAGAGAAAAAGAGAGAGAGAGGTGAGAGGGAGAGGGAAAGTTATTTCTAGAACTGCCAAGGTATTAACAGCGAGAAAACATCTCAAGGTCAAAACACTGACCCGACAAATGGAATTTTCAACTACCGGTAAGATCATGTATGTTTACACGGTCCAAATATACTTCCAGTCGGACACGATTTCCAGAGATGCCAAGGGAACATGGCACACAGCACCCTGAACAAAACCGAGCCCCCCCACTGTCCAGCACCGCAGGGGGCAAACGTGACACCAAAGTCAACATAACAGACACCATTCTGCACCCCCCCACACACACACACACACTTAACATGTTTTGGCATTTATTCCATCACTGCACATAAAGCACATCTTTGTTTTTTATAGCTACAAAGTGGAATCTGGTCCATTTGCTTTTTCTTCCAAATTTGTGTGTGTGTTTGGGGGAGGACAGGAGTGGGGGAGAGGTGTAAAATACACAGAACATAAAATTTACCGTCTTAACCATCTGGTCCATTTGTTTTTTAAACAAGCCTCTCTAGTGAATTTTATAATTCAACAGGCTCAGAAAAAACTGTTTTAAATCCTTCAGATAAATGCAGAGTGTGACTTTGCAGCAGCGAACGGAGCGCTCTGAAAGATTTAACCTGGGGACGTTCAGTCAGGAGCAAATGGAAAGGGGCGGCCAACAGTGTTAGTCCGCCAGGGCAGGCTGCCTCGTCATGTCACATGCACAGTGAGTAAGGCCACTGTGATGGCAGTGACAATGCCAGGGACAGGGCTGCTGGTCACAGTTATCACAGAAATTGTGATCGTTCCCTGAGATTTTAGGCTCTCCTGTTTCCCACCCTGGGCAGTTTCAAAGGGTCCACAGAACACCCAGAGAGCATGACATTCCAGAACCTTCTGCAGGGACATGGAGAAGTCAAACCCACCCCAAACCAAACACAAAGCCACGAAAATGACAGAATAGCCATCCAAATATACGTCACTAGAAACCCTGGGAGGAGATGGGATGTGAATGGAAGCTGAAAATACAGGCTCAGTTGAAGATACTGGGTAAACTTTTGGATGGTCCACGCTGTCTGGCTACCAAAAATCACAGACAACTGTTCTCTCTGGATGAAGGCGTCTTTCTCTCAGCTCTAAGCCCAACTGGAGCAAGACTGAAAACAACCCTACAAGGGACTAGTTAAAGAAACTTGCACGGACATGCCATGGAAGTGACGTGACTCACAAATAAGGAACAGTCACGTGCCACATAGGACATTTCGGTCAATGACAGACCACTGAGATGAAGGTGGTCCCGTAAGATTATAACGGAAATGAAAGATTTCTGTCACCTGGTTGATGGCGCAGCCCTCGTAATCTGGTAACACAACATGTTACAACCGTCTGTAGTATTCAGTCGGTAACACGCTGTGCAAGCTCGTAGCCCAGGTGTACAGTAGGCTGTACCGTCCGGGTTTGTGTAAGTGCCTCTGGGATGTTTGCACAACGTCGAGATGGCCTGATGATGCATGAACGTATCCCCGTCATTAAGCGACACATGACTGTACATCTCTATGTTCTGATGTCTAAAGATGTCTTGGACATACAAAATACAAAAAGTTGTACAGTTGTGTCCAGCGTGATCCTATCTTTGAGAGGAAAAAGTAGCGTTTATACTGATGTAGAAGCCTAGAGCAGTGAGGCAGGGCAGAGCCAAGCTGCTGGTGTGATGCAGGGCTGGGGGCTGAGGGTAAAGGAAACAGGGGTCTTTCCGCACTCCTACGCTACGGGTTTGGAATTATAATTTAAACTTCCAAAAAAATTTTTTTAGCAAAGGCAAGGAAAGTATAATTTTCCATCATGGAGATGCGGAAAGTGAGGCAGGAAGGTGGACAGGCCGAGGGTCTGAGGGCCTTTCTGAGAACCCCGTTCCTTCTTTCCCAGAGCAGGCAACTGGGGAAGGAGAAGGGAGGGGCCGCCCAGTGCTGCCGTTCTAAGGGACGGCCACCAGCCTGTTAGGGCAAGGAGTGACACTGAGGGCGGCGCAGACCTTCCAGGGCTTGGGGTGCTGCCCTGTGCCCCACAGCCAAGGTACCCAGAAGGTTCCTCTCTGATGAGCTGCTCCAGCAGTGAGTCATACTGCAGAGTTCAAGCTCGCTAGACACCCCCACTTCCATGGGTTCTTCTCAAGGCTTTGCAACGTCCCAGCCTGAGCCCGGAGGCCTTGTCCAGCTCCTGTAGGTAACTCGGGGGGCTGCGGCCTCCCGCGGCGCCCACCTGAGGGGCCCCACCGCCGTCTTGTGTACGGAGGCTCTGCACACAACAGCGTGAACAAAAGGGCTCCATGTTACAGGAGGCGAAAATGGCAGTCAGCTGGACAACTGTCGGGAAGCTTCAAAATGCTTGGAATTAAGATGAAGGTTCCTCATTGTCTGTAAGAGCCAAACACTGGAAAGGTCCAAATATTTTTCAATAGGAGTTTGGGGGGGTGAAATGAAGGGGGCGGGGAATAATTTACAACACTTTGAACAACAACAACAACAAAAAAAAAACAAAACAACAGAACGCTTAACAGCCATTACAAAGAGTGGGGTGCTTCCGTAGTACGTATTGACACGGACGAGTGGGAGGAGGTGGGTGGGAAGAAAGTCCTAGATTTACTGATAAGTGAAAAAAGCAAATTGAGGAACATTGTGAAAGACAGGATCTCATTTCTATGGGGGGGTGGGGGGGACGGGGTGTACAGATAGGGAGGGAAGGAGGGCAGAAGGGAGGCAAAGAATGTATAAGGATGAGTATTTTTTAATGGCTATATAGAAGAAAAAAATCAAGAAATATATCTAAACTGTGAACAGTGGGGTTTTTTTTGGTTTTTGGGGGGTTTTTTTGGAGGGGAGGAGATAGAAGATTGCTGGAGACTCTGGGGGCTTTTGAAACAAGGTCTTCATTACTGTACTGTTGGAATTTTTTCAAATAAGTACGCACTATTTTTATAATAAAGATCATTAAGGGTGACGGGTTAGCTCGGTTGGTGAGAGCGTGGTGCTGATAACACCAAGGTTGCCGGTTCGATCCCCACATGGGCCACTGTGAGCTGCACCCTCCTTAAAAGAGTCAACTATGCCACTGTAGCAGGAAAGCAAAGCAATTAGGGCCATGGGTGTTCCCCAATAAAATACTTGAAAAAAACTCATTAAAATGTAAAATACTGTACAGGTTGTCTGTTTTTCAACAGAATGCAGGACAGTTGCCCCAAACACCCTCCATACATGATGAACCCAGATTTAACTGTGACCTACAGAGTGAGTCCATCCTTTTGTGTCCTTGTCGTGGTGGATGGATACGGAACATGATTCAGTTCATGAATCATAAGAGAGTCACGAAGCAATAAAGCAGACCACCTTCACAAATGGTCTTTTGGTTTTTAAAATAATGCATTCAGGTCAGTGCTAATGAAAATCTTTACTACTTGTCAGAGTCATAAACTCCCCGGGTGAAACAAGACCACAGAAGTAATTCACCCCCAGACTGACCTTCAGCTATCACACGCCTTCCTGGGCCACTCAGGTGGACAGCTCCCAGTCCAGGAGCTCTATGAAGATGAACCGCAATTTCTTATGACGAGATGTCGCAAAGGGCTGAAAGAGCCCCGTCCCTCGAAGATACTTTATTAAACAGGGTTCTGGCTGGAAGAATTTGTCACTCTCTCATGTTCCGCCAACCCATTGCTAAATATCTTTACCATCTCTGGGTAAGTTTAGGTTGGAGTGACGATGTCCACATAATGGAAACGAGTGTATAAAATGCAACATCGGGACATGGCCGACTGTCTCAGCTTTGTGTTATGGATTAAACATCTGTGTCCCCCACCCCCAAATTCATATGTGGAAACCCTACCCCTCACAGTGATATTTGGAGGTATTTGGAGGTGCGGCCTTTGGGGGGGTGATGAGGGTGGGGCTCTCATGGATGGGATGAGTGCCCCAAGAAGAGACCCCAGAGAGCTTGCTCACCCCACCCGCCATGTGAGGACACGGCGGGAAGACAGTTCTATGGACTGGGGAGACCCCCCGACCAGGCACTGAGCTTAATCTTGGACTTCCAGCTTCCAGAACTGTGAGCCACAAATGCTGTTGGCTAAGCCCCCCAGTCTGTATATTTTTGTTACAGCAGCCTGAATGGGCCGGAGCAGCCTGCGGTCAAGAGGTGCAGTCCCCAAGGGACCGGGGTGCCTTTGGGTAAAGCTTCATAGTCCAAATAGCCAAGTTACTATCTGCGAGCAAGTTATCCATAGAGACTGAATACTATTTATTACTAAAGTGTGTTGTTGTGCTGAAGCTTGTTATTGTAGCAGTTAGGTTTGTGCATTTAAGGGCAGCTATTTTGATAGGTAAAGAGAGCAACACTTAAAGACATATGAATGTGTAGGGACAATCAAATACCTAATTCATTACTGTTTCATTGCTATCAGTGACAGCTCAATCTAACCTTGATTTTGCCACCTGGTCTATGCAGAAGCTTGTCGCCCACTTTCCCATGAAAACACGCAGGATCCATCCACCTTAGGGATTATGCCTGAATCACCCAGGGCTCTCATGAGCCAAGCACGCTCAGCCCACGTGTTACTGCAGGAGTGACACAGCTTTCTGCCCTCCCGGCAGTAGCTCACGGAGGTGTGAAGGCCTCTCTGTGGTCACTAGGCTTGGCTTCCCCTAAGCAGAAAGGATCAGGGATTCCTTATCTTAAATCTAGTTCTCTGTTTCCTAAATAACTTCATCTAATGTCTTCAGTAATTGGCCTCTAGCAACTGCACAGGCACCCAGGGTTAGAAATAAAATTGTTTTGTGGGTCAGAGGAACTAAGCCAACCAGAGAAGCACAGCGGCTGGGAGAGCACCTGCAGTCAGGTCAGGGTGCTCCTGGGCAAGTCATGTAGATAGGGAAACTGAGGCACAAAAAGGCCGACTTGTGCCAGGGCATCCAGCTCATCAGTGGCAGAGTCAGGACTGGGGACATGAAAGCCACCGTTAGTCGGGGCCTCATCTCACTACACACCCACACACGCGGCGGGACCTCACCCCTCCAAGCTTCCCTCAGGCCATCTCCTCTAGCTAGAACGGGACGCCCACTGTCCCTTCTCCCCACCCCACATCCTGATACCCGTATGTTCTTTTAAGGCCCACCTGTAGAACGCCCTCCTTTCTCAGGTGAGCAGCTAAAGAGGATGGAACGAACATAAAAATACGGGGCAAGAGAACCTATTCTTGGCGTGGCCTGAGGATAATCTTCCAGAAGGAACCACTGACAAGCAAGGGCAAGACGTTATCTGGTGCAGTGGCTGAAGGAGAGATAGGCAGGCATCTCCCGGCCACCTCTGGGCGAGAAGCCACTGATTGAAAAGTCCTTTGTTTTTCCTAAATCCTCGGGGGCAGTGGATGACTGTGGACTAAATCCCACCCGGCCCACGTTCCATGCTGCACTAACGCGTCCAAAGGACCAGAACGGGGTGGGCCTCCCCTGTAATAAGCCTTCGTCAGCATTCCTTGAAGGGAGGTCAACGGGAGTTTACTTGTTGGGCTGGACTGAGCCCTGGTAAGGTAAAACCTGATTAAGAATTTACAAAGGGGACCTGGATCAGGGGGCCCGAGAAAAGAACTCGGGTGGGGTGGGGGTAGGGGAGTTTCGTAACCAGCTGACAGGGAGGGTGTTTAGGGAGGCGAACAAAAGCGGCCCATTTCCATGAGCTTCACTTCATTTATATTTAGCCTTCTCATCCTCAGTCCTTGAATGTATTATTTATTTTGGCCAGCGAATGCTGCGTATGGCTTTCAGAACAACAGCAGGCTTTTAAGGTTTAGCACTCCAGTGTTTACAGACTCAAGGAAAAATCGCCAGATAAATTATTAAACATGGAGGGGACGCCACCTTCCAGCTCCCTGCAGCAGCTTCAAGTGAGGGGGGCGGGGGAGGAGTCCACAGCTGAGGCGGAGTCCGGGGCGTTCTTACACGGCTAATCTCAGTGTGGACGGAGGGCAATACAGGGCAGCACGACGGGAACAGCCATCCACAGCCCTCCTCCAACAACTCCCGGGAGCAGAAAATCTTTGGGGGGGTGGTAGGGGGGGGTCTGGTCATAGTAAACTTGCCTGGGATCCACAACACTTGCCATCAGGGTTCTGAGTTTATAAAGTTGGGAGGAGAAAGAGCTAGGCCTCTGGGGTCCCCACGTGTGGGGCATCGAGGTGACACCAAACTCAGGCCTTCCCACAGGGTCCTGGGCTCCTGAACTTTCTGAGAGGGAACCAGTTTACAAGGCTTAACATTTCTCACATCCAAACTAATCGAATTAATTAATCTAACCTTCGTTTTGCACATCATCAGGTTTTTGGTGGCAGCTGTTAATTTGCATTTTTACTCTGTTTCTTACTAACCCGTTGCCCTTACCAAAACGCACACGGGGAGAGAGTTCCACGTTTACCGGCAAATTATGAGGGCACGTGCCCGCCTGCTCTCGTGGGACTTGCAGTCCTGCTGGGGAGGGGGTGTCCAGACAAAGAGTAAATGAACACATAACATGAACAGTAAGAAAACGTCAGATCATGGGACATGCAACGACCATCACGAGGAGGCTGGCACAGAGCAGCATTTTCCTCTCCTACCTGGTGATTTTTAAAAAATGCAAATATCTAGGGAAAGATCATTCTAGAAAGAGGGGAGAGCCAGCGCAAAGGCTCTGATTGGAAGGCAGCTTACTATGTTCAAAGGACAGAAAAAGCTGGCAAGGTTACAGTGTGGTATGAGGTGCGGACAGACGGCGGGCGGCCCAGACCACGGGGCCACTTACAGGCACGGCATCTGGATCCGGTTCCATTCCGAATGCACTGGGAAGACCCGAGCACCCCGGAGTCGAAAGCAAAACCAAGCCGCGTTTGAAAAGGTTCTTGGATAGTGATCATGTTTGAAGACTTTGGTGGCCCAGAACTGTCCCAGATGAATCAGATCGGGACACCAGACCTGTTGGGCCAAAGGCTAAAGAACGGGGAAGGACCGCTCTCCAACCAACGCAGTGCCCACCCAAACCCACGGCGGCGAGTGGCGAGTGGCTCCCCTGGCACAAACTGTGACGTCAGGTGGGAGACGGGAGCGGGGGGCGGGGGCAAACAACCAGCGAAAGCACCAGTCCATCTCACACAGCGCTGGAGAAACCCCCACATTATTTGCTGAAGCTTCCTGGCTGTTTGCATGGTTCACACCGTCTGTCAGGCTGGTGACAGGACATGGCCTTGGGTTAGATCAGGGACCGAGCGCTGGCTCAGTGACCCTGAGCAAGCTCCCCTAGCCATTCCTTCCTCAGTCTTCTCACCTGGGAAATGGGGCACCAACCACAGGGCTCGCCTCACGTGGCTGCTGGGAGGATGAAATGAGGCGACATGTGCGAAGGGCTCGCCACGTAACAAATGCTCCTCCATCAATGGCGCCAGGATTTCTTTCAGTCCTTATGCTAAGGCCTGATGGACAGGTACCTTGCTGCCGAGCAGCCAGGGCTCTGCCTGCACACACCTGGCCCACACTGTCCCAGGAGATGATGGGGGCATCACCCTGCCACATACGCTGTGACCCTCTGCCTAAGGGCGTTCTCTGGGCTCAAGGGGACTGGGGTGCGGATGGGAGTACAGGGAAAGAAACCCCTCAGGTGGGGTAACACCCAGGCCACTAGACCCCCCTCCCAGGGGTCCCCAGCCACCCACAGCAGTCATCTACCCGCCACCGGCATGCCCTCTGCTGGCTTCCTTCCCTTCCCCGTCTTCCCTCCCCATCCCCCACCCGACACGGGCAGGATCACCTCCCCTAGAAGCCGCTCATACACATCCCTGCCTCCGGGAAGCTTCTGTGCCGAGTACAGACATGGGTCTGGAGCAGAATTTTCATCCCTGACAGCAAGCTGTGGACAGGACTCATTCTATATTTACTAGACTCTACTCATGTGCCTCTGGGTTTCAAATAAACAAACATCAGCAACAACAAAATAAACATGGACCTGCCGTGCTGAAGCAGTCCTGACTTCTCAGCTTCTCTGGGCCCACGCAGCCCGGGATGTCTGAGG
The DNA here is from genome assembly GCF_001890085.2 of Hipposideros armiger. Lineage (NCBI taxonomy): Eukaryota > Metazoa > Chordata > Mammalia > Chiroptera > Hipposideridae > Hipposideros > Hipposideros armiger. The sequence continues at coordinate 476,175 of NW_017731830.1, forward strand.
TTTAAGCAGGTCCTTATGGGAAAACAGCCCTGCCCTGCAGTCTGACTATCAATGTGTGCTTCCTACTAAAGAAACATTTAAAACTTGTTTATTGGTAACTTTTTCTTTCATCCTTAAGGAATCTTTTTTCTCTCGCTCCACACACACACACACACACACACACACACACACACACACACACACACCCCACTCACACGCACATTCCTCCGCCCCGTCGATGCCCCAGGCAGACACTGACAGGCTTACCTTGGGAGAGGCACTGGTTGGCCAAAGCCACCTGGCCGGAATGCAGGTAGAGGTTGAGGCGGGCAAAGATGCCCACCAGGGAAGGGATGGTGATGAAGCAGTAGGCGACACAGGCCTGGGAGAAAGGGGACAGAGGACACGGTTACGTCGGCAACGCTACCACATGGCTTAGGACTCCTGTTTTCACCCATCATGTATTTTTCATGCAAAAACACTTAAAATAATCACCCCATCTTAGCCCGTTTTCCCCTCTTGCCTCTGCTGTGCCTGTCGCTTGGGGAGGGGACTGGGGCAAGTGAGGGGAGTAATGGTGTATGAATTATAAACCCTCGCCCACCACTGAAGGAAATAAACAGACAACACCTAACACTGAGAAGGTAAAAGGCAGCCGTTTAAACCAATTACTTTAAAAAAATTGAGGAAATCAGAAGGAGCTGCTAAGAAGAGCCTGAGGTTGACTGAGGAGAGAGGTAGGAGGTGAGAAGTGCCTCTGATGCACTGTAGTCTGTTTGCTAGGATTTCATTTTTGAAAACGTGGATAAGTAATACTTTGATAAAATTCTGAGCAGCATACTCAAGCAGCTGCCATTTTTTTCCAAAGCTGGGAACTCACCAAGAGGGAAAAACAGGTATCAGGCCTCCCGGATGCAGGCACAGCTCCAGAAATAACTGAGCTGGCCCCCAAAACCCAAATCCACCCCTCCACCGCCTCCCCACAATGCGTGTCAAAATTCAGACTCCTTTGATCGTTTCTTTTGAAAACATTAAGAAAGTTGGTTAGCCTAGATATGCAAGGAAAAATTAATCTGGAAAATCAATACAAAAGCACCCTTATCGTGACACATGTGTCTTTTTCTGGGAAAAGCAAATTAGGAACTCACAAACAAAACCACTGGAGTTCAAAGTCCGCGAGTCTTATCTTTAGAACATACCCGGACAAACGCAGCCGTCTTTCTGGAATGGTTCCCTTTCATTACTTTTCTTGTTTCCATTGCCAGCCGGTTCACATTCTAGATTGGTTAATAAGTAAAAACAGAAAGGGGAATGAAATGATGGCCGATTCACGTCTTTCACAGAGATACGGACGTTCGCTGCATACAGGTCAAGGAGAACAAGCTAAGCAGGACCGCAGCTCTCAGCACCGAGCCCTGAGAAGAGGCCATCAGGCCTGAGCCTAGCCGGGCTTGAGCCAACATCTCCAACAGGGTAGAACGACAGGCACTTACTGAGTTAGTCAGGCCTGTCAACCGGCATTATAAATGACCATCTTCTGGTTTCATGAATAGCTAGGGTTCACTGACTCCACTTCCAGAAACCCCACACACTAAGTAAGCTTAAGATCTTAGACGTCTTGTGAGAAACCTCCAAATCTGAGCATCAACCATACAATTCAGCTGTGCCAAACTCACAGCAACCGTAAGCAAGGTAGTAATAACAGCCCCGTCGTCACTCCCAGCATGCCAGGGGCCGTTCTAAGAGCTGCACATTCATTGGCCCATTCAATCCTCACGGCCTCCGAGGTGGGTGCTATTATCCCCAGTCTTACAGATGGAGTCTCTACATGTAGGTCTTAAGTTTAGCAACGCTATATAACCTGCTAACCAGCAAACAAATATATAAAAAAGCTGGTCTCCTTGAATTTACATGAAGCAACTAAAGATGCCTTAGGGTATCTTTCCACAGACATGAAAAGCCGGCATCTGTGGTTCCCAAACCGTGTACTGTGACAGGACAGAGTGCTGGGCAAACTCTCAGGGGCATCACCTTTTTTTTTTTTTTTTAAGGAAAACGCTGCAGTGCTTAATCGGTGGGCACCAGCGAAGTACTGGTGTGAGCAGCTCACAGCATCCACACAGGAATACATCACAGTCCTCGCAGCGATGTCATTTCGGTGACTACTGTGACAAAAAGCGAGCACTGTGCCAAATCCAATGTGGAAAAAAAATCAGCGTGGGACAGAAAACAAGGGGAGTGGTGTCTAGTCTGACTCCAACGTTTGAGAAGTGCCGTGCGGTGCCCAAAAGGGGCACACATTTCATTAGTAAGCCATTAGGGTTATTTAAGAATGAAATAAAAACATATTATTTTCCTTTCAATTTACGTCTATGACTGTTTCAAAGGGCTATCACGTTGCTAGGGCATAAAGACTTAAGCTGTTTGAGCCTAACTTCTTGATAAACAGAACCGTATTTATTTCTTTTGGCGTGGAGACACCGCGAAAAATTACTGAAAGGCAGCTCAACCCACAGAAGGTGGGACCCTGGTTACGCAACGAGGGGACTCCAAGTTAGTATTTCTGTAACTAAATAATCAGTGCAACTCACTCAACTCCTTGCTGTTGGCATGCGGGAATGAAAACATGCACATTCAGAGAAAAAGAAGCCAATGAAAAACCATCCAAAGACTTCAAAGCAAAGTTGTAGATTTTATGGACCTTTGAGAAAACACCTTTTAGCCCTTGGGAACGGGAGCAACGTGGGATCAGGAGAATCCTGGATTAAAATCGGTGTGTGGTATATAGATAAACATACGCTCAGTAAATACTTATGAAGGGAACAAATGAATGAAAGAAACGCCTTACGTGAATCAACTGCACAAGAACAGGTTCCAGATTGCAAAACATTGACCTGGCCTCGACGTAAAAACTTAGCTGTTGTTCAAAATCGCGGCCGAAGGAAACCTGGAATCAAGGAGAGAGAGGGTTTTTCCTAAGCTTCAAGGGGGAAGGGAAGGCGCTCTGATGAGAAGTCACCGAAGATCCCCCAGCTGTGAATGGGTGGGAATGTCACAGTTACACAAGCAGACACATACGCTCACTGCAGTACGCCCTAACCAGACTTGACGTGACTTCGCCCAGCGCAGAGCTGAGATATGACTGTTGCCCCTCATCGTAAGGACACGGGCACTGGAAGTGAACATAAAGAGGCCAAAGGGTATAAATAAAAGAATCTCAAAATACAAACAGGATTTTCCAGGCTAGAAGGAGACTACTGGGAAGGGAGGGGCTGGCATTCTGTCAGCTGTGGCCTCTTCACAGAATATAAATGTGGCTCCTGGGAGACGCTTGTTAGAGGGGTTTCCCTAAGAAGGGCCACCCCTTTCTGCTTCCTGATGTAGATTCCAACCTCAGCAGCTTACTGGTGGCTGCGGGAGCCAAAGATGGAAGTTTCTCCCTCTTCTCCTATTTCTTCAAGTGTATGGACAGCTGGTTGGTAGGATAAGCTGAGCTGCTCCAGCAGTCACTTCTGTCTAGAGGTTTAACATGCTCGTTCCATTACAGCGATCGGGTTTCAAATCTTATTTCCTCATATTCTCTTCCATTACAGCTCAGTGGCTTTCGGACAAAGCCATAAAAGGACAAATGCTGCATGATCTACATATAAACCAAGGGCGCAGGAGAGAGGCACCATGGAAAAGCCACAGGTACATTTCCTAAAGAGGGAATTTTCAGGCTAATATGGACTTTTCATCAGAATTGGTATTTTACCCACAAAGCTAGTTGGATAGTTAAAACGACCCCTGTGGCTGAACCGGTCACATTTCCAAGGTTATTTTCAAAATAATCGAGTTATTTTCATCTCGGTCAGCTTCTGTCTTGACCTGTCTATTAAAACAGGACACTGGGGGCAGCTGGCATCTAGCTTTGTGAACCAAGAAGGAAGGCAGAGGTTGTTCTGGCGAGGCTGGGCTGGTGGCTGGACCCCTCCCGCGCTGCGTGTCCTTCAGTGCCTCCGTGGGCTCTGCCCTCCGTCCCCTCCAAGGGGCTGGCTCTGTGACGTGCTGACAAGCAGAACGCAGCTGAACAAGGCACCAGTCGCTGTGACTTCTGAACCGCAGCCTCAAAAAAGGCCCTGCAGGTTATCCCTGCCCTCACCATGTAGGAGAGCTCAGACAGGCGACAGGAACACGGGAACAGTGGAGAGATGTCACACGGATGAAAAAACGAGACAGCCCAGTCAACACCCAGCACCAGTGCCCCAGGCACATGGGCAAGGCCATCCTGAATTCTCCAGCCCCAATCCTGCCACACGGAGCAGCCTGGTTCCCCAGCCAACCCACAGAATTGTAAGAATTAATAGCCACTAAGTTTGGGAGGATTGGTTACGCAGCAATAGCTAACTAAGAAAGGCAGGGTGGTGGATCCCGGCATTTTGCACACAGCCTCATTCTCACCATCATCGCAAGAGCAGCACATCGGGTGTGTCAGGAAGCCCCTCCTCCCCACTCCTGGACCACATGGCCCAGGTGTCCAGATGTGCATGTGTCCCCCTGTCTGGCAAGCAATCGGGGTGTTCGCTCTCCCTCACATCAGCCATTTGTTCGGGGCTGGGCGGGTGACCCAAATTAACCCAAAGGAACTCCATCCCAGGAATTCTGTTGGAGCCCTTCCCGATGGGCTGCAGAGCTGGAAGGAAACGAAACCTGGAGGTCTCGTGTGGGGTGAGACTGCCGGGGAAGGCGCCAAGAGAGCAGAGCCACGAGCCAAAGACACACGGGCGGCAGGCCCTGATGACGACACCACGGAGACCCCGAGTCCAGCTGCTCCTCAGGAAGGTTCCACCCCTGGGCTTTCTGTCTCATGAGTCAGTAACTCTCCCCTCCCACCCCGCTTTTTATTTTTTCCTTAAGCCAGTTTGTCTTGGCTCCCTCTGGCCCCAGGGGAGTATTGGCTAATGTCAGATGTTTTCTAATTTCATCTTGTCTCGATAAAAATGAAAAGCACTAGGGAACATAATGTTAACTGCCTTCACCAGAGGAAAGACAAACAATTACATCACATTTCCAAGAGCAATGAAACAAACGCCTTCCTCAATACTCACCATTCTTATAAACCCATTAATCAAATATGCCAGCATTCTTTTCTCATCCTCGAGAGTGAGTGCACTAAAATCAATAAATGGTACATAATTAACAATGAGGTAACAAATGAGTCTCTAAAGGAAAAAATATGTAAGAACAAAGCAATTTAACAAGTAAGCACATTTTGCATTTTCTAGATTAAAAAAAAACAAAACAACCACCTCCCAACAGGCTGTGTTTCTTGTGATAAAAATATGTCATTTGACAATTTAAATGTGTTTCACATCTCTCAAAGATGCTGTTCTCAAGATATGATTATTAATGGCAAAAGAGAAAGTAACTTTGTCTTCTTTGGAATTTGGGCCGAAAGGTCTCACGTCGAATGTTGTATTTCAGAGAACTTTTGTTCAACATAAAAAATCGCAATCTGGCAGCAAAGCTGAAAAGAATTGTACAGGGAACACCCACATAAACCAACCACGAAGAGCCTACCAATATCATTTTATAAAATTTGCTTTATCACATAACTATCTATTCCCCTCTCCATATATCAGGCCATCGTATTTGGGGGACGCACGTTAAAGTCAATCACAGACCTCGGTCGCTTCTCTTTGACAGAAAATTTACAATTACAGATAGGAAAATGTCAAGGCTTCATGGTTTTTATTATACATGTGAAGGCCTATAAATAGATCCCCAAGTTTATTTTGAAAAGTTTTAAGAGTCCAGAGAAAACAGGAACCAAGGTTTTTGTTTGTTGGTTTGTTCTAGGGGAAAATAAATATTGGCAGAGACTTTACACCACCCTCCAGTATGCTATGTCTCCTTCATGCTTTGAGACTACATAATCCAGCCACCTTTGCAGCTAGGGATGGTCACATGACCGTTCTGACCAATGGGATGTGAATGTGTTTTGTTCCCCAAAAGAAAGCTTACTGCCCACAGGCTGCAACGTGGACATGGTCAAGGTAAGCTGGCTTCCACCAGGAAGACACGGACAACACCCCAGAGGGATGGCAGAGCAACAAACCAGCCAAGAACCTGGGTTCCTGGATTATTCTAAAGCAGAGCTACCCTTTCTCTACCTTCTGGCCTCACACTTTTACAAGGGAGAAATAAACCTATTTTATTCAGGCCAAAACCCAATAACCTACTAATACAAGTGCCCTGCTGGACGTTTTCTGTGCCTTCATTGTTATTTCGTCCAACTAAAACCTATTTGTCATGAAAAGTCTTCATGTTTTGATTTTTATAACTACCCATGAAGTGGAACACAGAAAGTAATAAAATAAAGATTCTAAAACTCAGAGGGGAAAAAAAAAAAAAGAAATACAGCTCATCTTGTTGATGGTCAAGTCACTAAAACAATTTTCGCAAATGCTTGTAACATTTTCCAGTGAATCAAGCTGCTATGTTTAAAATTCTTTGGGGACTAAAATTTCAACCACAAATAAGCAAGAATTGCCTTAAGCATCATCAAATGGAAACGTGGGGCGGGGGGAATAGGCTAGAGAACAAAGGAGTGACGATATGGCCTTGACCCAAAGATACGGCCAGTGGATAGGTCTGGGCCTCATGTATACGGAACAAATGAAGTCCTTCACGTAAAGCACATGAGCAGTTGCACTTGACTTTCAAATAATTGGCTAATAAGGAGAAAAAAACGTAAAGGTTGTGCTACTAGATGAGTGAATCATTAGTCCACTATCTGCTGCTTCTCTCAGAAATCTCTTGGAGACATGGAGATTGAGTTCCCTGGGATGAAACCGGCCTTTTTCTCCCAATAGAAATCCCTGTGTAAAAACACCTGCCATCTCATTTTCTCACAAAGGTTAGCCTCAGCCTCCCTCCTCTCCTGCACGGGAATGTCCCTGTTAGCAAGAATCTTAATAGCTCCCATAAAATAATATTATTCTCAGTGGCAGCCTAAAGCAGTAATTCCCTCATGTGCTATGAGGGAATTAATCTCTGAGGTGGTACTAGACCCAATCCGCGCGTTACGTGTCAGCCTGAAGCGTGGCTTACTTCACAGAGTCGTGCATGGTCTTGCAAACGTGCAAAAGGGCGTTCAGAATGACGGGGTCCTTGGTGGGTTCTTGCTGATGCCTAGGAGATATTTAAAGATAATGGGAGGAGCTATGTCTGCTGAGAACAAAAGCATGGATTTCATTCTTGTCTACTGTACATATTTCAGAAGCAATCAGTGACCTGGCTGCAATGACCTTAGCCCAGTTTTCCACTAATGGGCAAAGTTCTGGTTATCTCTTAATTCTTCTTTCCATAACAAGTTTGTTTTTCTACACATAATATAACTTCTTGACACTGCAAAATCCTGGCAGAACTGCTCCATGTCCTAAAATAGGCAAAGGGCAAGCCCATTTTCTTACCGAGTTTCTAGAACCTTCTACAGTTGTTCATAATCTGTCTACAACTGTGTCAAGTGCCAGGCACAATTATTCATTGGGGTTTTCGAATAATATAAAAAAGGACAAGCTCCTCATAGAAACCTTTATGTAAGTAAAGTAGGTGTGTTTGTTACAAGCATATGGAATTAATCTTTTAGGAAGACAATACAAGCAGTTTAAAACACATATTCAGGCAACATCTAACTCAATTTCCCAAACTGTGGTTGAGTTCCATCTTAACATTATTTTTCTTTTACCGTAGCTACATACTTAATACTTAGAGTGGCTTTAACTTTTAACTTAACCTTGTCGTAAAACACAATATACACGAAATCACTGACTAGTTATATATTATCTAAGAAACTTTAGAATAATTAGAAATACACCACTTTTAAAATAAACATAAAAATCTCTCCTCGGTGGACTACCTACAATTATTTCAGTGGCACCAGCTGTAAGCCATTTGGGGAAACAAATTTAATGACATAAAAGGAGGTAAATTTGAAAACTGATCACAAACCTACATACACACTGAAGGAGGAAGTTTCTAGCGTTGGTACCTTGATGAGCATGGCTTTATCTTATAAAATGTTTCTCACTAAGTAGTTTACCAATAGACTGTTCCTTCCAAAAACACCCTAAGCGTTGGCCGGGCTCTTGTCAATACTTATGACTCTGTCTTCTTAAGCACTAATTGTAAACTTTTTATCAGGACTGCTCCTGCTGTGCGGTTTTCCTTTTATGTTATTTTAGGTATGACATACGTACACCTGACTGGGCCTCAGAGGGTGCAGACCGATGTCTTATCAACAGGTTTCAAAGGTGTCGCGCATCGAAACTTCCGATTATGATGTGTTACACTTACTTGATAAAAACTTCCATGATGCATTTGCAAACCTCCACCCGCACGCTCTCTTTTTGGAACATGTCCAGAAATGGCAGAAATTTTTCCTAAAAAAAAAAAATAGCACTCTATGCAATTTATACAAGCGTTTGGAAGGAATTTGTGGGTCATTTTTTCTTTGAAGGTCTAAACAGAGGAAGGAAGGAGAAGGGCCCTGAGGTTTGTAACACGAGTGACGTGTGCCCGGGATGAGGGCTGGCAAACCATCTAGGCGCCATTTAGAGGACCCTAAGCTCTTCTGGGTACAACATGAAACGCCAACTTCAGTCTTTTGATGATGGTACTGACGAGCAGAGGAAGGAGCAGACTGGCCTCTGCCTCTTGCCTCTACATCTAGTGACTGTGTGACCTTAAGCAGATTACTCCGCCTCTTCCAGGATCAGTTTCCTCATCTATAAAGTGGGAATAATAACTCCTCGCACGTCCCAGCGGTGGGGTGAAAACGACAGGAGGCAATGCTTGGAAAGTTCTAGCTCAGTGCTTGGAGCGTGGCACATGTCCAATAAATAACAGCCTCTATTTTGAAATCAACAAGAAGCCAGAAACGTACAATCCTGTGAATGTATGTAAATGGAAAGCGGAAGAAAGAAGGGTGCCAGGGAAGAGGGAGGCTGAGGGAAGGAAAGAGAACGTCGCAGTGCGTAGAATCACCTAGATATGTACTTGCCCGGGGCACTGCTGCAAACTCGAAGGGGTGTCGCAGGATTTTTCAAGTTTTTGAGGAACACATAATCAGCCTTAACTCTGTCAGACACCGAGAAAACGCTTAGCTCGATGTATGCCATAGTTTCAACATTAGACTGGGTGAAAAAAAGCAAGTATCATGTGAAGATGAGGAAGAGTTAGAAATAAGGAAGCAGGTGCCCAAGTCTGAGCAGCCATGTGGTGCCCGACTGGCACACTCATCCCATTAGCAAGCAATGAATGAGCTAAAGATAATATTTTTCTTTTAGTCTGTGTATTTTTTCAAACGCTGATGAAGTTATAACATAAATACTTAAGTTGTTGAGATCCCTCTACTTTATAAAAAAAACCATTAAGTATTTCTTTTGGCATTGGGCACCATGAAAACATTATTGAGACACCAAGGGGACCTCTGACTCAGATACAAACTTCCACAGATAATTAAGGAATGTCACTTACCACCGAGAAAAGAACTGAGAAATCGTGCAAGTGGGTGATCACTTTCTTAATTATTGACTGAAGCTGCAAAACAAAATAAAAGGCACATCTTACTTAAGAAAAACTTGGATTTTTTTTTTTTTTAAACGCAACCCTTTAATAATTTGCAATCGCAATCACAGTAATGGAATCCTGGACTGCTCAAGGAACAGAGAAATATGGTTTGGCCCTATCTCAGTCTCAGTTTGCCCAATTTATTCTGTAATCTTGGGGATACAATTTCTCAGCTTCCACTGCACTGTCTATAAAGTGGAGAGCAAAGCACCCAGCGCACTGTAGGATTAAATGGTGCAGGTACGCAGTGCCTGCCCTTCAAAGCCCTCCAGTAAAGTCAGCCATGCATGTTCAAGGAAGGAGCCAACACTTTCTATAAAGGGCCATACAGCCATGACAACTACTCAGCTCTGCTACTGCAGCTGGAAAGCAGCCCAAGACAGCACGCAGACACGTGGGCATGGCTGGGTTCCAATAAAACTTTATTCACAGAAATAGGCAATGGGCTACCCGTGGTCAAGGGGCCCTAGTATTCAGACCTCTGTTCTAGCACCTCGTGACTGGGTTTCCTGGCTCCTTCGGTGGACATGCACTGGGCCGAGTGTGCCCGTCAGTCAGAGGCGACATCACTACCCGAGGACGGTGGCACATCTGGGAGGCCGGCCCCCGATGCCCAGCACTGATGTCCACCAGCCCTCACCCTGAGACCCACACAGTCCCTCTGACAGGACCTCGGCACCAGAGAACGAGGGAACTGCTTTTTCTAAATAAAATATAAACCCCTGCCCCAGGTTACTGTTACGAAGAGAAAACGTACTGACAAGTACTTTGTTTACACTAAAAATAGAGCTGTTTAAATCCTTTGCAAAAGAAACCACTCTAAAAACAGAATATTAAAAGGTACGAACCTGTTTCATAATTAAGTAGCTCAATAGATCAGTCAAGCAAAAGATTAATAAAAAACTTAAAAACTTCATGACAAGCAACGCTTCAAGGAAGGGCATTATAACACACAGCAATACATACACATAGTGCATTTCCTTATTTAAAAGGGTAGGCTTTTCTCCATCAACATTTTACGATAAAAATGCAGAAACAAAGATAATTCAAAGAATATATAACAAATGCCCATTTACTTACTACTTAAACTCTACAATGACTACCATTTTGCTGTATTCACTTTATCTCCTCCCCTATCCAGCCAATGGCAGAATTTGTCGACACACAAACACACAATCCACACACATTTAACTTTTTATTTGGAAATAATTTCAAACTTGCAGAAAAGTTGAAAGAACAGTACAGAAAACCCCCATCATATTGTCTTCACCCAAATTCACCCACTTTGAAAATTCTGCCATATTTGTTTTATCGTTCTCTTTCCGTAAGTCACATTTTTTTCTTAATCCATTTGACCGCAGACTGCATGTATCATGGCCCTTACCCTTAATGCTTCATTTGCATTTCCTAAGAATACCCGTGTGGGAGTGAGCAGTGCAAACCTGTTACCTGAGGGTAGGAGTCCTCAAATGCGCGGTCTGGAGTCATGTGCTTGATGACGTCAGCCAGAACGGTATTCACCTCTCGTTTCTACATGGGGAAAATCAAGAAAACCTGTATTAGACACAAAATGGTAGTTGTCGACCGTTTTTCAGGGGTAAAGGACTAACATTTTCAGAATACAGCACACACCTTCCAGAAAATCATTTCAAAAATTCTGCTGGAAATACTATAAGGGGGGGAAAAAAAAATCCCACCTATACCATGGCCCTAAAGCTGTTTACACCAAGTCAGGACAGAAACACCATTCTCGAAGGTTCAGGGTCTTCACACGGCTCCTACTTCTCCTGATAAAACCGGCCACACCATTTTCTGCCTGCCTGTCCCAGGCCCTCCCCAGCGAGGCATTCTGGGAAGAGCATAGACTTGCCCCCTAATACCAGGTGACCCAATGCCCACTTCACTTCTGTTGTCTGCATCGGGGTCAGCCAATCACAGCCCAGATCCAACGTAATACCTGTTTCTCTATGGCCCGCGAGCTAGAAATGGTTTTTACACTCCAATCAAAAGAAGAAATAGCATTTTGTAACGGGCACTGGAGATGCCAACTTCAGTGTGCATGAACAGAGTTTACGAGCACGGAGCCGTGCTCACTCGTGTGTTGTCTGTGGCTGCTCTCGGACTGCAATGGCAGAGTCAGATACTTGTGATAGAGATCGGATGGTCCACAAAGCCTCAACTATTTACTCTCTGGCCTTCTTTAGAAAGTGTGCTGGCCTCTAGTCTATGTGATGTGAACCCTCCTGGCCAGGCTGCTCTGAGGCTGTGTAGCTTACAGGGAACGTGCCTGGCCCATGAGACATGTTCTCTAAATAGATGCCATTATGTTTACTTTCTCATTGAATGTTCATGACACTCCCCAGCATGGACAGCATTATTCCCATTCTACAGATGGGGACATGGAGGCTCAGAGAAGTTAAGTGACTTAGCCGGGGTCACACAGCAAAAAAAAATCTGAAAACGGCCCTAAAAGAAACCAAAGTTCCTTGGAGAAAAAGCTGATTCCAAATCTGGGGTAAGAAATACACAAAGGAGGCTGGACCATCTTAGAAAGCAAGGAAGGCATCCAAGACCACAGGCTGTATGTATGAGGACCCTGGAGTCAGCCGGGACAACAGAGCATCAGTACGAAGAATATAATTCAAATATGTTTAAGTCCATGAGTTCCTAAAGACACACCAACAGTAACTACAACTCACCAGTCATGTTTGGGGATGCTGAGGGATTAAATCCTTATTCTGAAAGCTACTATTGAGTTGTCGGAAAAGTCATGACGCATTTTTGCAATGAAAAACAAACAAAAAAAGTCATGACTTTTCCGACAACCCATTTAATGGCAGGGAGGAAGATGAGCATCAATACTACATTTTCTGTACAAACTGTACCCAACGGAATACCCAACGAGAGGAATTTCTCCTTATACAAGTTTCCCAGGCAACAAAGAAGAAATGGTAGTAACTCAATACCGCCATTTTGTGACCTCTGATAAACTCTGAGATGCCAAGAGCTTCACGGGCTGCTCCCGTCATAGAGACAAGCAGATCCCGTGAACGGCCCTGGAGAAGCACCACAGCACCACCCACGGGTCCAAAACGGCAGATTGGAAGTGGATTAAATCTCTAGAACCGACTGCCAACTTATAGGAAATACTGAAGGCAGAGGAACATGGCTAACGCCACCACAGGGAAATACCTGGCCAATCCAGACGGAAACTCCACGGGACAAAGGACCCATTTCTTTAACATATAAATTATAGGGAAAAAGAAAGGAAGGGAGGGAGGAAGGGAGGAAGAGAAAACTTACAGAGCAAAAGAATCCTAAGAAATCTCACAAGGTGGGGACCTTATTTTAATCCTGATTGAACAAATAAACTGTAAAAAACTTATGAGACAGTTGGGGAAATCTGAAATCCGAACATTGACTAATTTTTAATGACGTGAAAGCATTAATTCTTTTATTGGGTTGTCAGAAGAGTCCATGACATATTTTTTCTGTTTTTCATTGCAAAAATGCGTCATGACTTTTCCGACAACCCAATAGTTAGGATAACGTATTGGGCTTGTATTTCAAAAAAGGGAATTCTTATATTTTACAGATATGTGCTAAATGCGAACAGATTTTCATCAAATATGTCGTCTTAGATTTGCTTCAAAATAATCCAGGGGTTAAGGAGAAGAGGTAAGGACGTAAATGAAACAAGACTGGTCTTAAGTGGATCATTTCTGGGTGAGAAGTACAAAAGAGACCCTATGTTTGAAATTTCCTGAATAAAACATAAAACAAAAATTGGACAAAAGAAACAAAAGCAACAGATTGACATTTATACAATGATCAAAATGAGGCAAAACCAATTTCGGAGTTACAGGCCAGGGTGGTGGTTACCTCCAACTCCGCGCCAAAGGCAGGGGCAGGGGGTGGGTGGGGGGTACTTCCTACATCCTATTTTCTGATCTGGACCATGGCTTCCTGGGCGTACTTTGAGAAGAGTTATCAGGCAGCAGACTTACGATGTACGTGCTTTTCTGCATGCTTGCTACACTGCCATTTTTTAAAGTTGGTTAAAATAAACAACTCTCGCAATCGGATTTGAACCCACTTCTATACTTGCCTCTAAAGGCTCTCTGCTCTTTGACAAGCCCAGTATTTCCCAAACTGGGGTTCTGGTCGGGGCCTTGGGAAGGAAGGGTTTTTGTGTGCTTAGAAGATAATGTCATGCAAGTTTGGGGAACGCTACTTACTAGACACCCACGAAAGTCACAGTGCACTTCAGCATCTAAGCGTCTAACGTCTCTCCTAGTGAAAAACACTGCTTCCCCTTTGCAAGGGCAGCATTTCCCAAATTCACATGGGAAGCATGGAACCCTTCTGTGAGAGCACACATATTAACACTACAGCCTAAAGGCTGCACTTTTATGAATGAAGACCAATTGCCACTATACAATGCCAACACCAGACTCAGTCACTATGACAAACACGAAAAAAAAAAAATAGAATGCTTTCAAAAATAAATACCACAGCCACATGTACCGTGAAATGTCTGCAGGTGTACTCCACCCACACTTCGGCACAGTTAATGTAGTCCTGCAAAGAAAAAGCAAAAGTGGCTTTACAGTAAGAACACCACGGTCGACCTTATGGCACAAGCTCATCCTGCACAAATCCCTATGAGGGCTGTGACAGCTGAAGAGTTGAGAAGCGGTAGGAATTTCAAGAGCGTTCATCTACAGAAACCTCGCCCACAGATGTATTTTTACTCTAAGAGGTGAGCTACAGAAAAATATAAGTTGCTTACACTAGGGAGACTTTCATTTCAGAATCGCTACCTGGGACGAGACATAAGTCTGGAAAGCTCTACCAGGCTTAGAGAATGGGGGGCTCAAAGGGCAGGGGGGGTGGTTAACAGTGGGGTGTCCTCACCGCACCTCAGCAGCTCTGGTTGAAGATTCTAGCTGTGCTGAAAATGTGATTTTTTGCATGTTCTGAGGCAAAAAAAAAAAAAAAAAAAGGCTTCCTGCCTTTAAAAAATAAACCACTTGTCCCATAGAGGAGATGTGTATACGCTGGGAAAAGGTGAAGAAAGCACACACGTTTTAGGTAAGGAATCGCGTGCTAGATTCGAGTAGGAAGGCGGCCCATGGAGAAACAATGAGATGGCTACGGAAATGACAATGACCAACTCAGTAAGGCTGCCTGCCCAGGGAAACACTGAAATGGGGGAAAAAGGTGGGGGGGGGGCAAGGAAAAATATAGTCTGCAAGTATACCTCTTCTGTTCTGACATGTTAGGGGGAAGAAAAGAAACGAGGGAGGGGAAAAACGGTTATCTCATTCGCACAAGAAAAACCAGGAATATTCTTCGGTCTAGCTGGAATGCTAAGAAGGTAAACTTAATGAGGACAGCTCCCTCACTCACTGTCTTCCCATCCTGTGAGGAGGGAAAACCGTTCACACGGGTTTTGATGCCAGGTTGCCTTGACACACTGGGGTACAGGCTCCATAAATCCGAGATTTTTTTATTTAGGTATCCTAAATAAGCAGCTTTTGTTAGCCAATCAGAGTTCGGTTCAACAGAGAATTTCAATAGCTGGAGCTGAGCGAGGATTCTGCTAAACCTAACCTTGGTGCACAGCTTTGTGACTGTTTCTAAATTACTCCACTGTTCTCAGTATGCTCTTGTAAACGTGGGGATTCGCAAGGGGTTTACCACTGAGCTCGTTTTAATAGTTCCCCCTTGAGAAATGCGATTTCCCTCTATCAAACGCTACATATCCATGTTCAGTTATTCGCTGTGTTATGGACTGAATGCTTGTGGCCCCGAAACCATCTACGTTGAGATCCTAGCCCCCAGTTGAGCTCAGGTCAGAATGGTCACCCACCTGTGGATTCTTCAATTTCGTGATAACTTTCCAAGCTTCATTGAGAATCTGAAGTCGATCACCCTCGGGAGGATCAGCCAAGGCCAAGTTCAGCCCCAGGGAGCGAAAAAGGAGATGCTAAGAAAAATACCAAACCATGACGATAGTGGAGATTTTAAATCAGGGCAACTTCAGGCTTCAGGTCATAACATTTAGCTCGCCTCGGGGCTAGTCCTCCATCGCCCCTATCTCAAGTCCTACCACAGACGGACACACGTTAGACAGAGAAGCACAGAATAAAGAGCTGGCTCCACGTGTGGTCTAAGTTGTGGGACCCATGCTTTGCATAAATAACAAGCGAAGATGTATTCTTAAAGATGTGAAGGCACAGTCTTTCCTAAATATGTCACAGTGAGCTAATGCCATGAATTTGGGGCTCACGGGGCGTGACTAGCAGCAATTACATGTGCACAACAATTCCAGTCTCCAGCTCAGCTTCCACCATGTTCTTCAGTAACTGAACCTTTGCTCGTTGTCCTGGGGGCCCAAGCGGCCAGGACCCTGGACGCTCGCCCTCGAGAGCTATGGGGAAACGCTACCCATTTGTTCTCCCGCATGCGGAGCATGAAGCCCAGAGCGTACCTTGGGGAATCCGGACTCATCGCACTCTTTAATCATGCCAATAAAATCCATGGACCTTGTGGCAATGAATTCGGCCCGGAAAGCTGACATCACGGAATTCAATAGCAAGGCACTGCAAGACACACACACGCCCCATGTCAACAGGGTGCCCCCTTAAGAAAGTCCCTTTAATTTAATTAGGATGTATGTCACCAGGAAGGATGACTAACAGTCCTTTCATGGTAAGGTTAAAAAAAACTAGACAAAAAGGCAACCTCTAGAGACTAACATAGTGTTTTGTGCACACTGCGAACTTGAAAAATGTTAAATTGACTGGATAGATGGATGGATGGATGGATGGATGGTGGATGGATGATGGATGGATGGATGGATAGATGGATGGATGGATGAGGGATGGATGGATGATGAATGGATGAATGGGCAGATGATGGATGGATGATGGATGGATGGATGGATGGATGATGGATGGATGAATGGGTGGATGATGGATGGATGATGGATGGATGGATGGATGGATGGATGGGTGGATGGATGGATGATAGATGGATGAATGGATGGGTGGATGAATGGATGGATGATGGACGAATGGATGGATGATGGACAGATGGATGGATCAATAGATGAACAGGTAAATAAGCAAGCAATCAAATCCATTTAAACAGTAGCAAATTGAGCCTTCAATAGGCTGCTGCACTAATAAAACTAAACATTCAGTAGCAATATTGATCCAGGCTGCAAATAAATATCCATCCATCTCTCTTATGAAAAGCATGACTCTAGGACCTAAGGACACTGTGATTCAGGGACATCTACATCCAAAAGAAGAGACAGGAAGATGGAGTTCATCCTAACCCTACTGCTTGTCACAGCCCTCTGGGGAAAGAACTATTATTAGACCCATCTTACAGGCACAGAAAGGTCAAGCAAGTAACACAGTTCACACAGCTAAGAAAGAGCAGAGCCAGGCATCTGAAGCCAGGAAACTGGACTCTAGTTTCCTAACCGCCATGCTGTCCTACCCCGCTGTTGGCTCTCTCGCCCATGTAAGCAATGCCAAGCTAAAAAAAAAGAAAACAAATCAAGTCTTATGAATGAATTTTAAAATACTTACTTGTTTCCTAGTTTTTTGCATCGCTCCATCATCTCGGTCAGCAGAGTCTAATAAATTTTAGAAAATAATGAAAATGATCAGGTTGGAGAATCTAAAGCAACATTTCTCACCAAGGGATTTCCAAAGTACCGCTCGAATGTAACCACATGCCCATCTCATTAATTCTCAGTGTCTGGCAAGGATTGGGGGGAACGGGGCAGGGAACTCACACCTATGGCATTTCGTATAATGGCTAAGAGCTGGGTCCCTGGCATCAGGCACACTTGGGTTCAAAGCCCATCTCATCAACTACCAACAGCAAGGTCTCAGGTCAGTCACCCCATTTGGTTAAGCCTAGGTGTCCTCATCTTCAGGCAGATGATACAGGGGGTACCATCCCACCTGCAGGGTTACTACAGGATGATGAGAGAGGTACCAACGAGAATGGAAATTTACTCCCCACCTCTCCTATGACCCCCCCCCCGCATTCCTCCCCACTTCACAGGGTTCCAGTGGACTTCTCAGTAGAACAAATCACAGACACTGGGCCGGTGCTGGGTGCCCTCCTCTCATGGTGAGCAGTGCTTGGCACCCATGCTCTCACTTTTCACGACCACCCATCAGCAGGTTCTCATCAATTTCACAGGTGAGAAACCGAGCCACAGAGCAGTGACCAGGTGACTCAGCTACCGTGTTTCCCCCAATATAAGATGTAGCTGGAGAAGAGCCGTGGCATGATTCCTCCAGGATATGGAGGGCACGCAGCCCTCACATGAAGGTTTTATGACCTGTTTCAGGGAGAAGGGTGCCCTTTTCACAAACTCCTTCAGCTTAAAATATTCAGTATGCCAAGGTGCCATATTTTGGCACCTAAAATCATGCAAGGGCTTATTTTCCAGCAAGGTCTTATTTTCGGGAAAACAGGGCAGCTGTGGTGAGCTGGACGTGACCTGGGCCGCCTGGCATCAAAGGCCATACTCTCCACCCCCTCTCCATAAATTTTGAAGCATATATTCAACCCAAAAGGAAGTAAACGTATTACACATTGGAATAGTTAATGGCTTTAGAGCTATCTTAAGACAATTATGTGTCTTTAAAAGAGCTCCTGTTTTTTAAAAAAATCAATGGAAGTACCCTATAGGGCAGTGGTTTAGGAAGGTTTTGAAGGGTACAGACAAGGTCGCCCTTAGGACAAAAGAGCCATCTTGACATTCACTATGCACCAGGCACGGGGCCATGTGCCTCACATTCCTTTTCTTAATTATTCTTCACAAGAACCTGTGAGACCCAGTACGTTAACTCCACTTTACAGACACCGAAGCCAAATATCAGATAGGTTAAGCCATTTCCTAGCAAGTGGTGACAATGAGATTTCTATCGAAGTCTGGCCCCGAAGCCAAAAACTAAAACAAGCAGTACTTTTTTTGCTGCAATTCTATCCCTTCCAGCTGCATCTCTGGGTCCTAGGTGTTCCCTGAATAATTAAAGTGACAGCTGACTTTGGAGGTACTGTTGGTACCCCCAGCCCCAAACCCCGATTTTTTTTCAGATTTCTTTCTCTGCTCAACAAAAATCAGGCTGGGTCCTGTTAGGGATTGAATTATGTGTGTGCCCGCCCCCAATTCATATGTTGAAGCCTAACCCCTACTGTGACTGGTTTGAGATAGGGCTTTTCAGGAGGGAATTAATATTAAATGAGGCCTTAAGGGTAGGGCCTTAATCCAACAGGACTGTAGTCCTTATAAGAAGAAGAGAGAAAGCAGGACTGCGCACACGCAGAGAAAAGACCATGAGAGGATTCAGTAAGAAGACAGAGGTCTGTAAGTCAGGGAGAGCGGCCTCAACAGAAACCAGCGCTGCTGGCACCTTGATCTTGGACTTCCAGCCTCCAGAACTGTGAGAAATAAACTCCTGTTGTTTATAAGACCCCCGGTCTACGGTATTCAGTCAGAGCAGCCTGAACAGACTAGGCAAACATAGTAATACACATCCAAACCAAGCACGGTCGTCTCATTTCCCCGCCAGTGGTGGTTTTAGCCATGGGCACGTGACCCATTTCTAGCTGCTGAGATGGGGGGCTTCAAGGAAAGATTTCTTTGTCCTGAAACAGGAACCCAAGGAACGGAAGACTCCCCATCTTTCCGTCTCTGGATGCAGCCATATCTGGACATGAACGGCTGCAGCCACCTTGCTGCTAAGTTGGGATGGCAGAGCAGAGAGATAGAATGGACCTGCCTGGTCCACAGCCTGCGCTTGTCCTGAGACAGAAGGTGATGAATTATTTTTGCAGGGCCAGTTAGGTATTTGTTCCTTGCAACCAAAGGTATCCAGCTAGCGATAAAATGGATGATGTCACGAATGGCTTACCTAACGACTCATGGGGTATTTCTATTCAAAAAGTCATCCTTGGGCCGGCTGAGTGGCATGTTGTTTGAGAACTGGCTTGGGATGCCAGAGGGCCCCAGTCAGATCCCACATATGAGGGCCAGTGACACTGCCCTCCACAGCTAAGATGCTGAACAACAGCTCAACCTGGAGCTGGGCTGCTGTGAGTCGCCGGCGACGGCGTGGGCTGCAGTCCCCTGCTGCAGTGGGCTGCCATAAGCTACCATGTGTAGCCGGCAGCCAGCGTGAGCGGCCAGCAGCCGCCGTGAGCGGCCGTCCAGAAGCCGGCGACTGATCTGCCTCGCCCGGGAAGAGCGCAATGATGGTGCCAACTTGGGCCAGTGAAGCAACGTCCTCCACAACTAGACTGAAGAACAAAACGACAGCAACTTGTCTGTTCCCCTTCCCCTGATTCCCCAGCACTGTTCCCCTTCCCCGATTCCCCAATAAAATCTTAAAAAAAAAAAAAAGTCATCCTTGAAGACCAATGCCAAAGTGGTTTGTAGGAAAGGCTTAGAAAGGGGTATTCCATATCGCGATCACACTGGTACGCCTTGGCACGCACACACAACATGCTCATATCAGGAAGCAGGCAGCTTTAACGTGCCAGCCGCTATTCTAGGCAGAGAGGAAATGAGACAGAAATCCAAGCCCGCGTGGGGCTTCCTCTTTCCCTCAGACACACGCAGGCGGCGTGCGCGCGCACAGACACACGCACCAACGAAGGAGACGCCTCGCCACCGCTTCTAAAACGGTGAAGCTGGGCAAACGCCAACAGACGGACAAACCATTCTGGCCATTCGGACAAAACAAACACTTAACATGGTCTCTTTGTATGAGAGATGAATGCATGAAAAATGCATCCAAGAATATAACAACAACAAAAAAAGCAACGTCTTGACTGTTATACAGGAATACTTATAAGTGCACAGGAGGCCAAATGTTACGGGTCCCAGGCAGATCTGTTAGAGGGTATTCATTTTTTTTTTTCTGAGGAGTGACAGGATTGATTATGTTTGACAAGAACAAGACAAACAACAGTTCAAACCAGCCTGAGATCGAAACAAGCCTGATGGCTGAGAGGAGCCACTGAAAAACCTGCAACTCAGCATCTTAGTTTGTAGAATGCACATCACAACTAGAAGATTGATTAGGCCCCTACATTCCATTGACTTATAATTTGTTTTTATAACAATTATAAAAACAAGAAAAATTATAAAAGTATCATCATGCAGCAAGGTGAATGTGAAGGGCCTCCCTCCCAACCCCCGCTTCCTAGGGGTCACCAGGGTCATCAATGTGGAGTTCATCTTTGTAGACCTTTGTCTGTGCCCTTTGAATGTACAGCTTTCGGTGCTTCAAAGCCTGTTTTTTGTGCCTGGTTTACAAAAATGGATAGTTTACCGATACTGGGCTACAACTTGCCTTTTTTTTTTTTTTTTACTCAAGAATCTAGCATGGGGCCGGCCAAGTGGCTCAGTTGGTTAAGAATTGGCTTAAGAGCGCAAGCTCTGAGCAACAGGGCCGCTGGTTCGATTCCCACATGGGCCAGTGATACTGCGCCCGAGCTGAGCTGTCGCTGAATTGCCAACAGGTGGCAGGATGGATCAGCTGGTGAGAGCACATGCTCCTAACAAGACTGCCTGTTCGACGGTGGGCAACACCCACTGCAACTAAGACTGAACTTGGCACCTTGAGCTGAGCTGCCGCCCAGATAGCTCAGTGGGTAGAACGTGCGCTCTTAGCAACAAGGCTGCTGGTTCGACTCCCGCATGGGATGGTGGCTACGCCCACCCACAACTAAGATCGAACACAGCACCTTGAGCTTGGAGGCCACGAGCTGCCAACAGGAAGCCAGATGGCGACTGGCGCCCTCCACAACGAAGACTGAAGAACAACAACTTGGCTGGTCCCCCTCCCCAATTCCCCAACACTGTTCCCCTCCCCCAATTCCCCAATAAAATCTTAAAAAAAAAAAAAGAATCTAGCATGGTCCTCCCTCCTCCCATGTTAGCACACTACCTCATTATTTTTGATGGCTGACGAATCCATACCATAAATACAACATCGTTATTCAAGCTGCCCTAATTGATGCATTTTTAACTTTTTTTAATTTTAAACACAATACAAAAAAAAATAAAGAGAAAGGAACCCAAACAAAACCCTAAAGAAAAGCAAGCAAACTGAAAAGAAAAAAACAGGACAACAAAAACAACCAAAAAAAATTTAACAAAATGACAATAAGCACATCATACCTGCCAATAATTACTTGAAATATAAATGGATTAAACTGAAAAGCTTCTGCACAGCAAAGGAAACCATCAATAAAACAAAAAGGGATATAGAGGAACAACTGATGGCTGTTAGTTGGGAGGGGGTGGGGATGAGGGAGAAGGGGAAGGGGTTAGACAGCATAAATACGCAACTACAATATTGCCACAGGGACATCAAAGACAGTTCGAGGAATATAATTAATAATGTTGTAAATATTTTGTAGGGTGCCAGATGGTCACATGTCTTGTTAGGGAGACCACATCATGGAGGGGATAGAGGCTTGACCACTGCACTGTACACCTGAAGCTGATGTTATATGATATTGTATGTCAACTATAAGTGAATATATATATATATATATATATATAGTCATGAGACGTGGAGTATAGTGTGAGAGTGGAGTCAAGGGATTTGTAATACATATGTGTGATATTAGGGGGAAGTGGGGCGGCAGACTGGGGGAGGGGGGTTGTCACTTGGAAAGGTAAAAAGTATAACTATTGCACTGTGTTGTACAGCTGAAACTAATTCTAAAAAATGTGTATTTCATTAATAAAAAAAAAAAAAGGAAAAAAAAAAAAAAAAACCAAAAAGGCAACCAACTGAATCAGAGCATGTATTCACAAATGATATATGATAAGGGGCTGAGATCCAAAATACATTCGGAACTCATGCAACTCAACAATAAAAATAATCCAATCAAAAAATGGGAGAAGATATGAAAAGACATTTCTCCAAAGAAGGCATACAGATGGCCAATAGACATATGAAAAGATGCTCAATGTCACTAATCATCAGAGAAATGCAAATGAAAACCACAATGAGATATCACCTCACACCTGTCAGAATGGCCATCATCAATAAATCAACAAACAACAAGTGCTGGCGAGGCTGTGGGGAAAAGGGAACCCTGGTGCACTGTTGAGATTGCAGATTGGTGCAGCCACTATGGAAACCAGTATGGGGCTTCCTCAAAACACTAAAAGTAGAACTACCATACAGCCCAGCAATTCCATTTCCGGGTACTTATCTGAAGAAAATGAAAACGCTAATTTGAAAAGATGTATCCTTTTGTTCATTGCAGCATCATTTACAATAGCCAAGACATAGAAGCAATCTAGATGTCCACTGATAGATGGTTGGATAAGAAGATGTGATGTACGAGTACACACACATACATACATACATACATACATACATACATACATACATAGGGTGAAATATTACACAGCAATGAAAAAGAATGAAATCTTGCCATTTGCGACAACATGGATGGACCCAGAGGGTATTATGCATCTCACAGTTTAACAAGAAATCACACGGGATTCATATCAGACAAGGCTTGCCTCTGACGTCAGGAGTCAGCCCGTTTTCCTCTATTCCTACCCCCGCACCCCCAACAAACCAAAAGCTGCCAAAAATGAAAGTGACGATAAATTTATCATGGGGATTTGTTTTCATTGCCTAAAAGCTGGTTTCCTTAAATGATTGCTTTCCTTCTGTGTAGAATGTGCCTGAAATAGGGAGAATACATCTATTTTCTACTTACTATAATTTTAATTGTATAAGGAGGAAAAAAAAAACACAAAACCTATCTTCAAACAACAACAAAAAAAGCCTTTTTGAAAAATCACTCCCCGATTTGGGGTTGCGGGGGGGGGGGGGGGGGCAGGGAGTGTGGCTCTGAATTTTGATTTGAAATTTTGTATGTCAGATATTCGCAGCTAAAGGCATTTTTCCTTCCTCTCCTTTCCCCTTTATCTACTTGCCTGTCCTGTACATTAGCAACTGCTGCAGCCAAACTTGACAATCCTCTACTTTGGAGGCATGGCCTCTTAAAGACACACACGGCTCTAACTCCCCAGCCGACACACCCCAGCCACTGTCAGTTTTTAGGCATCAAATTGTCACATGCATTTTCAACACCACCTTCCATGCTGACATCAATTCTCCATTTTGAAAATGGAGACAACCCCTTCGCACGTTCCTTATCTGAGTGCCCTAAGAATCAGAGCTTGTTATTATTCGGGTGACCTAATTTTCTTAATCACTTCCTCTAGTGCAATAATGATTTCCTCGAGTTTTACTCCCCAGGAAAGCTCTATTCCCAGCTTCTGCCATCCTCTGAGATTACCGGTGCTTAAAATAAAAGGACAAACGCCTTATGCCACGTTCCTTTTGTTTTTAATCTGATTTTGCCTGTCATTAAAATAAGGGGGGGGGGGAAAGCATTCTCATTTTCAAATACGTCAGTGGTGCCCGTGTGTGTGTCACTCAGCCAAAAGGTAGGGCGGCTCTGTCTACAGTCAAGTTCATGGTGCCTCTTCCCAGGAGCCGTGGGCCAGTGCGTAGCGGCTGAGACGAGCCAGCACACTTCCAGCAATCCATTTCTACTGGCTTGACTGAAAATCCATTTACTTAACGGTAAAAAATTCACCTGACGTACAAGACGTCCTTAGGTTCTCCTCATACTTTCGAATTTGGAAAAAGTGAAGAAATAAGGAGTGCCTTGTATTTGATGAAAAGTTAAGAAAACACAGGCCAGAAAAAATAAGTAAGGAGGGTCCAAAGCCTCACCCTCCGGCGATAATTTTGTCCTATCTCCCCTCCCCCTTCTCTGGCGCGGATGTAAAAACCACATTTACGATCCTGACGATGTGACAAACATTCAAGCAGTATGTGTGGGGCACGCCGGCTAAGCCCTGTACACGGACTGTTTGTTGTGCTTGGTCCGTGGAACAGACTAGAAAACAGGAATTACTGTTGCTCCCATGTGACAGATGAAGAAAAACGGCTCACGGTGGTAGGGACAAGTGACTTGGCCTCTGCTTTATCCCAACGGCTCTAAGCAACAGAGCTGAGACTCAGACCCGGCTCCATTGTACACACTTGAACACCAGGCCGGCGCCACCTCAGACACATACGTGGGGGTAGCCGCCTTTGCCACTGGGACCTGTGCTGTGAACACCCTGATGTCAGCACACACAGGTCCTCAGGGTCACCATCCCTTTAAACGGTGCTGACATTCCACTGACTGCATATAACATCATTTACCCTCTGGTGGCTGTCTGCCATGTCATGCTGGCGTGAGAAACCTACACATACGTAGGTAGGTAGGGGTATGCATTTGTCCAATTATTTCCGTGCGAAATTTTCTTAGAAACGGGATTGCTTAGTCAAAGTCACGCGCTTTTTTCTTCTTCTTTAGGGCTGTCAGTATGTGTCTGCAGCTTCTGGGAAAAGGCAGGGGTGTTTGAATTTTGGTTTGCACTATGTACCCATGTTTTCTAGCAGGGCCCCTTCTTGTCTTCCCCACAGAATAAATTCTCAACGCTCAACGAGAAAACAAGGAAGCTTCATCATTCACAGTTACTATGACGATCTGAACTGGTGTCCTACGGAAACTGCTTCTCAGTCTTGGGGGAGAAAATCAGTTAATTTCTGCTATGATTCTGACTTCTCTTTTAATTCCTGACGATGCTTCGATTAGAAAAAAAAAAACCTACAAAAGCAATCACATATCTGAGACCCACTTTCCTTCTGTCAAATGGGGAAAACGTTACCCGTTCTATAGCCGTTGTGCATGAAGGTGAGAGAAGCGGTGACGAAGCCCGTTGGCCCTGGCACCAGATTCCATGGGTTTATGGCCTGTCACCCACTTTCCAGCTGTGTGACCTTACGGAGGGATATGGCCTCTCTGAGCCTCCATACGCCCCTCCGGGAGTGGTCCAACAAGACAATCAGGAAAAGTCTGCAGCACTGACCCAGCCACTGTGGGTGTCAGCCCTCTCTAACGGCTGGCTGGCTCTGTGCTGCTGCAGCTGTTCTGGAAGGGCCCTGTTCATGTTCCAGGCACAGTGTTAAGGGTCACTCCCACCTCCATATGGAGGAGAGGGAGCCCCAGCATTCCTCCTCCGTCAGTTACCTCGGGGGCATGGTAGGAGATGCACTGGAAGATCCAGTCCATGGCAGGCGAGTACAAGGGGAGGTAGGATGGCAGCTCCACTCCCTGGACCACCAGCTGGTTCTGCACGGTGTCCCCATGAATCTACAGGAGACCAAAGACACACAGACAAGGAAGAAAGTCACATAAGGAACAGAGAGCACGCAGCTCACAGACTGTGCGTACTTGGAAGCATGTGGATGGCAACGAGAGAGAAACAGCCTGGTTTCTCAGAAAAAAACACACACACAAAGTTTCCCATATCACCACGTTGAGCTGTTCCAGGAATGTGCGCTGTGCAAAGGAGGAGGAACCCGATAAAAACAGAGCCAGCAGATGCTAAGAAAGAAAGGCTGATCAACCAGAGACGCTTCCTATTAACACAGGCACATTAATTCTCTCGGCTTGTTCAGTACAATCAACACATTTTAATTGTCTGTCACAGACGCTGGTGCAATTTCCGAGGAGTTTACGCATTTAAAGAGCTGGAAGGCAATCTCGCCTTGGAAAGCCAACTGGGCTTTGTGAATTCGTGATCATGGAACCGTTACGTATGTCAATTAGCTGCTCTGACCCCGTTCTCTTACCTGTTTAAATGTGAGGAGGAAGTCAAAGAAGTTCTTACTGAGGCTTTCCTTGAGATGCGGGGCCACTTCCATTCCCACCTGCAGCCAAACAAAAGGAAGTTAGTTACCTTGACAACGGAAAAAACAAGTAATATATACAGCAGGATGCCAGTTTTATACATTAAACATATACACACAGAGAGATACAGGCACAGAGGACAAGCCCAGAAAGTTCCTTTTTATCCTTTTTGCTTATCTATTTTCTTATTCCATAAGCATGCATTGTTTTTCTAAGAAAAACCACAGGAAAGATTTTCAATGAAAAAAAAGGGCAACGCTTGCGGCAATCACCGCTGCAATTTCCCAGAGGTAAGAAATGTAAATCTGAACAGATGACCAAGAGAAGAAAATCCCTACAACACCGAGGAGGAATGTACTCTCAGGACTATATACGATGTTTCTCCTTCCTCGCTGAAAAACGATAAACACACACATGTGGCTGTGCTTATGAACTGAAGCAAAAAAGAGTTTGGTATGTGAGAGAGTCAGCTGGGACTTCACTGCTGCATGGTTACAATACATGCTTTGCAGGGCAATCATGGAAGCAGACAGACACATTCGTGTATGTTAAGCGATTTTACAGAAGACTAGCGTGAAGCGTAACCATGCTATATATAGTACCCACTGGCTCCTGAGTTCATTGTTTAAGAAAAAGACTAACACTTATAGCTGAAAAAAATGTGCTAATCAGAGAGAAGGTGGCCAGAGCCCAAAGCGTCCCGATGTTCCTTGAACTCAGCTCCTCAGTTGCACACAATTTCCTTCCAAACTGCTGGCTTTATTTAGCACAAAAACAGTGTAAGGGACGGTGCTTTTCTGAGCCCTTGTTTTCTCTAACGGGGGCAGGTTTCTGCCAGTCACCTCCCTACCCAAAGGGGTCATGAAGATTAACAACGGAGTTTTTTAGGTGGCTGGTGAAGAATTCCTTGGAGAAGAATTATGCGAGACCCCCTGGGGCGCGAAGTTCCGAGGGCAGGTCTGTCTATGGCTGTTGTTGGGGATGCTTCCACATCGAGCAGTGGAGACAAAAAAAACCAAAAAACCACTAACGACAAACGTCAGATCCAGCGCTGCTGGGCTCTGACTCCACTGTCTTTCCTTCTGCTTAATCATATCGTAGAAAAGGCAGTAATTATCTGTTAGGTGACAGCAGAGGAAGGCCCAGTGGACAAGCTGAAGCGGCTGTGAGTTGGGAGAAGAATGAATCACACATTCCTTCAACAAGCACTGCTGAGGTCCCCCCACACCCTGCCCACTCACTGCTTTTGTGTTCTGTTTGTCCCTTCCCATCATGCCACATGAGCGGCTTGGAAATCTGCTTGGGTGTAAAAGGTTTCTACCAAGAGTAGCAAGGCGAGTTGCTCACACTTCCCATCTGCTCTTTCCGCCTGCCTGACATTCATTCATGATCGCTGTTTTTGTCCTTGGGGAATCAAACCTTCCTCTCGGACAACGAGGTTTGTGACAGAGCTGGACCCAGCCCACCCTGAGTTCCAGGGTTGGGCACATGACCCAGGCTGAATCGGTAGGTAATACAGCCCATCCCGTGGCCATGGTGACAAATGGCCAAAGAGGGTTCCTGAGACTGACTGGAACTACTGGGGAAAAGGCACTCACGCCACCAGGGTTCCCAAGATGGGAGGACGGAAGCCAGGAGTTGCTGGGCGCCACGTGGCCATCAGTGGGAAGAGCAAGACCCAGAAGGAAGTCGGCCCAGAGGAAATCAGAGCTGAGGGCTGAGGGAGAGGACCATTCTCGAGGATGCTCGAAGGCACCAGGTCCGGCCATGCTCACACTACCCCGAGACTCTTTGAAGCCAGTAAGTCTCCCGTTTTGCTTCAAGTCGGATCAATTGGGTTGTTGCCACTTGCGAACTGAAAGAATTCTCCCTGTGCACAGACTGTCTCTTATTCTTTTTACATCAGAGGTCTTTGGTAACTACCCACTTGGGGGAATTCACGCACTGACTGGACTGACAGAAGTGCTTTCAATAGGTACAAGTGCACTTCATCACCAGTGTTCCTGGGATGGGCCTGCAGTCTCTCTCCTCGCTGTCACCAAGTTTTAAAGTAGCACCTGCCATCCAAGGGCACGTGACATGCAACAAACATGCTCTTTTCCCTACCTCGTGTACCTTATGTCAAACGTTAAAACCCAACAGGTCTGCGAGGCGTGGCTATCTCTCCCCTCTCTGATTTCTCTTTAATAACCAGAAGCATCTTCTTCCTAAGACGCTACGCCATTCTAAATCTTGATTACTCTATTACTCAAGTGACGTTAAGGAGAGTGCAAAACATTTGCTCGGTTCTACGAGAAAGGCAGCCGCTGGGGAGTGTGCCAACGACCCTGTTCTGGCACGTCCCCCCCAGGCCCCGGCCGTGCTGTGTGCACAGGCGGCCCTCAGCGAACATAGCCTCGGAAGGAGTCTGCAAACTTCAATACGCTCCAAAGTGGAGGCTCTAGGATAGTCCTGCAGGAAAAATCCACCCCAAGGTCGAGCAGATGGCAATGCAGACACACTGTGGCCTGTGTGACAAGGGGAGCAGGTGGCCTTGAAACGGACGGCCTTCCTTTCATTCTCGGAACCACGACACAGACCTATGACAGTGTCCTTCCTAAGGCTGTCTGCTGTTCACTCTGACGGCAGCGACCGATCTCTTTGTGACAGATGAGGCTGCAGAGCTTCTGTCATATGCTAGGTGTCGCACAGAAGAAGCCAATCAAAGGCTACTGGCTCTCGCCTCCTGACAGAAAAATATGAATAATCACTGGGGGGCGGGGGGGAAGTCCATGCAGCTATGTCCTCAAGGAAGACTGGGGTTCACCAGGACCCTCCAAAACAGGGGCAGTCAGCCCTGTGTAAAGGTGCTGAGGGGCAGGACAGGACAGGCAAGGCGGACTCCCAGAAAAATAACCATCAACTCCCCATGGGTTGCATTTTTCACAAATGAAAAACAAAAAAGTTTTAAGCGGAAGCGTCACGATGCCTTAAAGGAGAAAAAGGCCAAGCGGTTTTCCACCCAGACTGCCTCGCCCATCAGAGCAGCCATGAGGACGGGCCGGCAGCCCTCGTCAGCCGGGCGAGCCGGGCGACACAGACCCTGTCACCTGTCACTGCAGGGAGCACCTCTCCCCACCGAAGAGGCACCACCAACGCGTACTCTGAGCCAACTGTTGAGTTTGAGGACAGAAAACCGAATACGCCCCTCAAATTTAAGACAAAGGGAGAGCACGTTTCAAGTCAGAGCAAAGCAACCTGTCAGCTGAGAGGCCCTGGGAGGCTTCTGCCCAGCAAGAAGGAAGAAACAATTAATTCTGAAAACCAGTTCCTTTGTAAGAAGATGACCTTAAACACCCCCTAATTAGAGAGACACTAAGTGGGTCTACTTTACAATTAATTTTTAAGAGAAAAATCCTGCAGTCTCTGCTTTCTGTGGAGGAGCCGTGCTCTAAAATCAGCCGCCAAGCAAGTCCCCGCTTCAGTGACTTAGGGGGTGGCAGAGAAGCCAGCGTGAACGTTTGAGGAGACAGGACCCTGCCACGTGTGAGCACTGGGAGTGGGCGTGGCCTACCCGGCACAGATAGGCCCTGGCATACACGGACACCAGTGGGTCTCCGATCCCTCGAATCATGCTCGTCAGGCGGGGCAGACACTCGGAAATCCCCCTGTGAGAGAGAAGAGAGTAGCATCACACCTCACGCGACAGCTCCCGGTGCTTTCATTTTTAATCCAAAGATAAAACCAAACTTCCTTTTCAGGAATAAACCAAGGTCAAAGTTTCCGAGTTTTCTCAGGCTACGGGACAGGCTACGTAGGCTTTCTCTTGCAAACAAGTCATGCATCAAGTGGCTTCTTTCATCTTCACCATCTGCTCAGCGCTGGAGTCCAACCTTCACTTTTGTCCTGCCTAAAGTCACATTTCTTTTACTCATTTAGCAGTTTCTGTCCCCCCGTTATTTCCCGTGGATGGGTCACCCCTTGGTTTTCTCTATATTCTTGCCATATCTGTATCCCTTTGGCACCGACTCACCGGTCCGGAATCGGCCCCCTTTCCCAGCACCCACACATCCCCCTCAGGTTGGTACCAGGACCCCCACTGTGCTGTGCTAGTTTCTCCGGCTCAGGGACTTCCCTCTGCCTCGGGCATTATCCTCCCCACTGGGGAGGCAAAATAACTGTTTCTTCAACGCCAGTGTTACTCCCCAAATGACCACAGGCACCCCTAGATTCCACTCAAACACACTGGGTACACTAGATTCTAAATCTAATCAAACTACCCCCGTGGAGCGCCATCAGTCAGCCATGAACTTTGGGGAGTTCATCACCTAGATGCTACCGCACACGACAGGTTCCACCCATACCCCCACCCCCACCCTTCTCTCCCCAAGCCCAGCCAACTCCTCTGCAAACAATGCGTGCAGTGACCCACGCCAGCATGGGGCTCAGGGGGGAAGGCTCTGGCTTCTGACGCACCATCTTCATCACCGTGTTGGACAGCAGCAGCAAACACTGAGCACGGGCCTACTGTGTGCCAGGCGCTGACTCAGTGTGGTGTGTGCAGCTCAAGGCACCGACCTCTTCTTAGGGACTTGTTCACCGAGGAGGGGACTGAGGGTCAGAGACGCTAAATAACTGGCTAAGGCCACACAGCTAATAACGGCAGAGCCAGGATTCAAATAGCTGATCTCCCATGAGCTCCTCAACCAACCTCTCCAAGGCCAAGTTTCCTTCTCAGTCAAATGAGGACTAAACTGGCGTCTCTGCTTCATTAAGTTTTCATTTACAGCAAGGAGAAAATGCTTTGCACCAAATCTGCTACCTGCTAAGTACCCAAAGAATGACAGCTACTGTTTCACTGCCGTTAGTGTGTGTCTGTGGGGAAGGGCTGATTTTTTTGGAAGTGTTATGGTTCTAGACATTTACGAAGAGACTTACGTTTTTGAGAGGAACTTGTTACACTTCAAGATGGACGCTTCCACGTAACTGCACCAACATTCCGTTAAGAAAGACATTTCCTAGATGGCCTTCCCAGGGGAAAAGTCTCCACTATCCGCAAACAAGAATAGGTGGGGGTGAGGAGGGGGGCGGCCAGAGTGGCTCTCAACAACCCAGGGAATTAAGCCAGCCAATGACTTGTGGTTTCTGTATTTGGCTTCCAAGGTTTTGTACTTATTTAAAATAAAATTTGGAAAATGTTACATGCAGATGCGTGCTGAAACGTAAGCTGGGTTTGGAGCACTTCTAATCAAGGCTTTACGGGGAACGCACGAGCGTCGGATAACTAAGGGTCAGTTTGTGTGCACGTAGAATTCTGTGCTCTGATACTGGCAGTTGTGCAGAAAAGCTCGACCCCGTTCCTTTCAAGTTCCTGGAACAGCAAGATGAAGTACTGAAATTGAGAAAATTCATGCGGAGTGTTCCTCAAGGAGCCAGAGGCCCAGTAGTTGGCATCATCTTCAAAGCAAAAAACCAGAAAACTGTTAGGAGAGAGCAAGAATGTGAGGGCTTTCCTACAACGTAGTCGACTATATTTTCAGCCTAGAAACTGTAATGGGACCAAATTTTCAACAGGAATTTCAGGGCATCCCACCACATGGCTTCTATTAACAGCGCAACTCTTTTCGCCTCTTTAAAATCATCGGACAGAAAGAAACAAAAAAAAAAAGGATACAATCTTGGAATGAGTTCCCTGATGGAAGCAATCTTGAAAAACCAATTTAAGCATGTTTCTTTGGCCGTGTCATTTACATTCTCGGGACAGAAGTGATCTGTAACACAAAAATAATACCCATCAGCCTCCCTGATTCTCGAGATCTCGCACAGCCACGAAGAGTCCTGGACAGGAAAATGTCACGGTGGGGTCCCCAGTCCTTCTATCCCTTTCCTTTCAAAAATCATTATTATTAGGAAACAACTGGTGGCAATGACAGCTTACACACAAAGGCTTTCTAAGTGCCAGGTGCTATTCAGAGTGCTTTAGAGACATCAGCTCACTTAATCCCCACAAGATCCCTTTTTATCACCTTATTATCACCTTTTATAGGCCATGGCACAGAGATGTTTAGCAACTTTCCCAGAGCACACAGCAAGCAAATATTAAGAGCTAGAATTCGACTCAGGTAGTCTGGCTCCACAGCCCGCATTCTTTTTTTTTTCTTTTTTTTTTCTTTTACTGGGGGACAGCCATGGTCACTAGTTACACATTGCTTTCATGCTACGATGGCATAGTTGACTCTTCTAAGGAGGGGTGCAGCCCATGCAGGGCTCATGGGGGATTGAACCAGCAACCTTGGTGTTATCAGCACCACGCTCTAACCAAGCGAGCTAACCGGTCACCCCTCCACAGCCCACATTCTTAGCCACTGCTCCAATAGACTCCAGAGGTTCTTGGTGTGCCCACCGATAACTGTGGTGATACTGTTGCGTTCTAGATGCTTTAGAAGGCTGCAACTGCACATGAAATGTGACTGAAGCTTGTGCTCTAACGAGCACGGGGGCCAGGACGGAAAGTAAACCAAGGCCTTAAGGTGAGCAAGTAGCCAGAGTTGGTGCCAGCTCGATGCTGTCTCTCAGGCTTGAGTCACCTTGTGGCAGAATGGCCAGAGCCTTCCCTTATCTGTTCTTTTCCTCTTCAATAATAGAACTCTCACTTTTCTGCTGGGCAAGCGGCCATCCCTGCAGTTAGGCATGGCCACGGACCAAGTTCTGGTCCCCGGACATCAGAAGTACAACTTCTGGGAAACAGCTTTAAAAGAAGGGGCTTGACCCCCTTCACTCCTTCCCCACCCCACCCCACTGCTGGCTGGAATGCAGGTTCGATGGCTGGAACCCCCACAGCCACCTTGAACCATGAAGGCAACGAGAGAGAGGCCAGGGTCCCTGGCAACATGGGCTAGCAGCCCCACCAGCCCTGACCCCTCTCTGTCGTTATTTTGAGCTTCCTGGCACTGGCACCCAAGCATAACCTTGACACGCATCTTAATAAGGAACAGAAGACAGTACAGAAAAATGAAAAAAACAAAAACTCATCAACACCAGGAGGCCACTGCTGACCTCTCCCCTGGAAATGATTTCTTCTAAGTGATTTCTAATGCTTCATCCATTCCCAAATGATGCGCGTGCCATTTTGAAAGGGAAGGGAAATTACCATTTTTTTCCTTTCCTGGCCTGAACCTGTGCGCTTAAAGTAACGTTTTTTTTTCAAGCTCCAAGAGATACCAGACAAGTAAAGATAAGGGTTCTTCTTAAATTCATTTGTCAATCTTGCCTTGTGGACAAGGGTGAGGTGGGGTTAATTTCCCTTCACGTGACAATCACGTGACTTGAA
Organism: Hipposideros armiger; assembly: GCF_001890085.2. Taxonomy (NCBI): domain Eukaryota; kingdom Metazoa; phylum Chordata; class Mammalia; order Chiroptera; family Hipposideridae; genus Hipposideros; species Hipposideros armiger. Next base: position 509,908 of record NW_017731830.1, read on the forward strand.
ATCCAAAAGCAAAAGTGAGTCTATGAAATCATCTCATCAAGTCCCTCGCCTTCCAGTTGAGGGAACGGAGTGTCGGCAAAGGGTGTATGTATCCAACACATAGGCTCTCGGCTTACCTTCCAGCTCAAGAAGTAATTTAGGAAAAGTTTTACATCACGTGGGACTTTAAAATCTTACGGCAAACTAAACAGTATGTTCTTTGACTATCTGCTCAATGTCAATATTTGCAGAATCAACTAAAGATAGTGCTGAAGGCTCTGGGGAGATAATAGTACATAAGACAGAGCCCTGTCCTCATGAAGCTTACGTTCCAGTGGGGGAAGAAACCTACTAAAAAGGGGAAAGGAGAAGCAAGCAAACAATGTTGCCGGTTCGACTCCCGCATGGGATGGTGGGCTATGCCCATCTCAACTGACATTGAACGCGGCACCTTGAGCTGAGCGGCCACGAGCTGCCGACGCGCGGCTGGCTGGTGACTGGACTTGGAGCTGAGCTAGCTGCGCCCTCCACAACTAAGACTGAAGGACAACAACTTGGCTGTTCCCCGTCCCCAATTCTCCAACACTGTTTCCCTTCCCCAATTCCCCAATAAAACCTTAAAAAAAAAGATAACATCCACTAGCAGCCAACACCATGCAAGCTATAAAACTAGGTGTTGGGATAGAGGGACTTGAGTTGGGGGCTGTCATTGGATAGGGTGTTCAGAGAAGGCTCCCGCAGAGGTGGCATGTGAGCCGAGCCCTGATGACAAAAAGGAGCCAGCCATGCTCGGAGGTGGAGGAAATGTATTTCCAGGAAGAGGAAACAGCACGTGCAAAGGCCCTGAGGTAGGCATGACCTCTGGCTTCGTCAAAGAACAGGGAAGCAAGCCAGTGTGGCGGACAAGAAGGGGATAAACAGGCATCACAAGCCAGGTCACGCAGGGTGGCAGCCTTCGTGAGGAGTCTGAGAGTTTCTCTAACCCTCTGAACAGTTTGTGAGCACAGGGATGACATGATTGATACTTTAGTACTGGGGCTGCTCCACGGAAGACGAATTCAGAATCGGGAATCTAGTTCAGAAGAGACTTCCATGTAACAAGCAGGAGAGATTTTTATTTTTTCCTTCGAGCTCCCACTCCATTTTCTTACAGGGCTTCTTTCTCCAACCCTGACCTTCTGTGGCTATTTTAGGAGGAGAGCGGAAACCAACAAGTCTATATCTCTGTCCTTTGCCAAGTCTCTGCGGTAGCAGTGAGCAGCCTCTTCAAGTCACAGAGCTTACAGGAGTGCAACGTCATCTTAGCAGGTGCCTGGGAGGCCAGGTCAGATAAGGACGCAGCTTATCTAGATGCCGTCAGCCATGGGGAAAAGTGAAGAAGGAACACCCAGGGTTGATGATGAGAACCACCACACAATAAGCCCAAATTACTTCTCCCACGATGGAAATACAATTTTATCACAGAGAAGCTGGTCTCTCTCCACACAGGTGCTGGATTGAGAGATATTGGGGGAAATAATTACTACAGCCAGAAGCATAACCTTTCCATGAATCCAAAGGACGCTGGTGTCTTCCTAAGCTTGTAAGAGCTATGCCTTAGTTAAACCTCCTAAAGGTCAGGGCTCAGACATTCAACTCAACGGTCAGGACTTGATTCAAGGGGCAGCAGGGTGGCTCAACTGGTTAGAGCGAGAGCTTTGAGCAACAGGGTTGCCGGTTTGACTCCTACATGGGCTAATGAGTGGCACGCTCCGCTAGATTGAAGACGACTAGAGCTGAGCTGCCACTGAGCTGCTGGTGGGCAGTCGAATGGCTCAGTTGGTTAGAGAGCGTGCTCTTATCAACAAGGTTGCCGGTTCAACTGCCGCATGGGATGGTGGGCTGTGCCCCTAACAACTAGATTAAAACCAGCGACTAGACTTGGAGCTGAGCTGCGCCCTCCACAACTAAGATTAAAGGACAACGACTTGACTTGGAGCTGATGGGTCCTGGGAAAAACATACTGTTCCCAATAAAGTAAAAAGAAAAAAAAGAAAAGAATTTGATTCAAATGGAAGGAATGAGTGTAAGTGCACGCGCCACCCAATTGCTCTCTACACTTTGGGCAGAATTCTGCACAGATTTCAAAAGCTTTCTTCATAATTATTGTGAAGAGTCAGCTCCAAGCTCGCTGATATTTTTGAGAAAGGTTTGCTCCTTTCCCTTTCAGGGTCCTGGAACCAGAAAACACGTGGAGATGAAGATATTAACTGAAAGGGTAGAAAATGAAGAAGTTATTTTTAAGAAACCAGAAGTCTGATTTGCATCGCTCAAGATCAAAAAAATAAGTATTTCAGGGAGAAAGAATTTTAGTGCTAAAAGTGCTCATTAATATCTTTAGATAAGGACTGAAAATGACTATGAAAATTGCCTTTTATCTTCAGCTCTTACGGTTGAAGTAAGGGAATAAGTTATTACTCATTTTTTTCCTTACTTGGCTCGAAAATGCTGTCTGTATACTTAGCAAAAACTGGGAGGAAAGGAAATTATGATAGTAGATGCAAACTCGAATGCCTCAGGGGGTCAGGCAAGTAAGATAAACATTTTGAAGCGGTTAGGTCCACAGCCATAGGAAGTAGTAGAACCTGTATCAAAAAGCATTAAAAAAAAATACTGCTAGAGCCAAGGAAAACACCTATTTGGGTTTAATTTGCCTACAGCTTTTAGTGTTCTGCTGTTGCCGCCCTCCCAGTTGGGCGGGCCCCTCCATCTTCCCCCGCTGACCATCTCCCAATCCTGAGATGCCTAGAACCTGGGAGGAGCTACTACAAACATCACAGGTGTGATGTGAAGGTGGGGAGCACCAAGAATAAATACCATAGGAGCTACATTCCAAAAGGTAAAACAAATCAGGTGAAATTTTAATCACATACTTCATTTAACCCAGATCATCCCAAACATCATTTCGACATGTAATCGATATTTTTAAAATTATTAATGAGGTACTTTATGGTCTTTTACTTGTATTAAGTCTCTAAAGTCCACTGTTACTTTTAAAAAAAATATATTGACAGCACATCAGTTGGGACTGGCCAGATCTCAAGCGCTCAAGAGCCCCACGTGACCTGTGGCCATACTGCATGGTACGGGCCCAGCCCTAAGAGCAGGGCTCTTGCTAGCTGGTAGCGAGGCTGTGGGCAGGTCCCCGACTCTTTCACACTGGGTTTGCCCGTCTATAACGAGACAAGATGATTCCTCAGAGCTCTTCTAGCCCTAAAGGTCTGTAGAGTTCTCTTTCTTTCTGAGAAATAAGTATATTAAATAGCTTCTAAAATATAAGTAGATGAGTGACAGAAATAACAAATGAAGGAATGAACGAACGAATGAACAGAGGTCACACTATGGGTTCCGCTGCTGACGCCCTCATCTGGTTAGGAGCAGAAGGAGAGAGTGAAGGTGGCGTGGATGTGTTGTTCTAGCTTGTCCGGATGTTTACACACAGAAGTACTAGGAGACTGAAAGTGGGGACTAAAAGGAACAGGAAGCCGCTGTGGGGGTTCCATGCTGCCAGACATCATCACTGTCTGTATGACAAAAGGAATTCATAATCTACTCCCATTATGACCTCCTGAGAATTTGAAATTGATTGGCAATAAATTTAATGCAAACATGACTTGGGCAAAGACTATACAGAGGCCATCAAAGCATCTGTTATTGATTTAGTTGACATTGTTCTTTAATACATATAAAGTAGGTCTTTTACAGCCATTTGCTTCTCAGGCAAGATATGCAGGGAAAATATTAAAATGTCAGGCAGCAGAGGAATTTAAGTTGGTGTGAAAGTTCAGCTGAATTTTTTTTTTACTATTAGTTTCGGGAGTACAAAACAACTTAATAGTTATGCATTTATACCCCTCACAAAGTGATAACACCCCCCCACCAATCTACTACCCCTCCGACATTGTATAGAGCTGTTACAGTTCCACTGACTCTGTTCCCTTCTAATACCTTTCCACTGGTGCACATTCAAATTACTTGCCCAAATTCCTAGGCGGGCTATTTGAAAATTCTTCTAATGTCTTTAGAAGGCTGAGAGGATCAGAAGTCTGGAAAGGTGTTTCTTTTACTTTTTTTGTTTTTTTAAAGATTTTATTGGGGAATCAGGGGAGGGGAACAGACAAGTTGCTGTCCTTTTGTTCTTTAGTCTAGTTGTGGAGGACGTTGCTTCACTGGCCCATGTTGGTATTACCATTGTGCTCTTCCCGGGCGAGGCAGATCAGTCGCTGGCCACTTGACGGCAGCTCACACCGGCTGCCAGCCACTCACAGTAGCTCACGGCAGCTCATGGCAGCCTCACCGCAGCCTACGCCATCGCCAGCGACTCACGGCAGCCCAGCTCCAGGTCGAGCTGCTGTTCACCATCTTAGCTGTAGAGGGCGCAGCGTCACTGGCCCTCATGTGGGATCCGAACCAGGGCCCTGATGCTCAGAGCCCGGGTCCCAAGCCAGCTCTTAACCAACTCGCCACTCGGCCGGCCCTCTTTTACTTTTAACACACCAGAAATAAAAAACTTTATATGGGGTTCCAATAAATGCTGACGTGATATACACCTACTTAATCCTGACTCCAGAGCAGAATGAAACCCGTGGACCAGCTGTGACATTACCTGGTAAGACGCTGCGGCTATCCACACACATGGAAAAGATGCGTTCATACACAAGCTTTCCTGGGGAGAAAGGACAGATGGCGTCAGTGTCGTTGCACTCTTCCGGAGTAAACACCAATTAAGCATTTGTTCACTGGGGATGCAGACATCTAGACAAACTTCAACCTGTGACAATATGCTGCCATCTAGTGGGACAAATCTGAAGCCACGTTTCTTTGTTTTTGTTTTTAATAAAAGGAGGGACTTCTACTTTCTGTGAGAGGCAGGTAAGTGATCACACTCCCCTTAAAGTCTTCACTGAAACTTAGGATCCAAGGTGCCTCTGGTACCTCCACTCACTCAGCGGAGAATGGCCCCCATTGTGTTCTAGACAAGAGGCTGCAAATGGCTGAATCCAGCACTGATCCACTTTGCTTGGTCCACCACACAACAGCCCACAAAGGTTTAACAGTTTCTAAATTAGCAGCCAACTCATAACTGGGAGACTTCAAAAGGAAAAAAAAAATTGGGAGAATTCACACGAAAACCCAGATTTCTTGCTTCTTCACATACGACGTGCTAAAAATGGGCCCGTATCCAGAAAGGATAACAATGAGCTGGAGCAGATGAGCGGCTGCCCTGAATGGCGTACAGCCGGCCCAGTTTGCCGCACTCTCCACCACTCCCTACCATCTCTCATCGGCAGCCTGCTCCACTCACCTATGTCATCTGCCTGGTGCCTAGAAGCGTGCGGATTCATCTAGAATGCAGGTTCTACAGGGGCAGATTTGTGTCTGTTTTGTACACTGACAGATCCCCAGCACCTAGATCCATGTCTGGCATATAGTGGGTGGTCACTATTTGTTCTTAGATGCAGATGAACATATTTTAGGTTATGTGGGTCACACATCACAGACGCAACTACTCAAATCTACTGTGGTCACTCCAAAGCAGCCATAGACAATGTGCAAACAAATGCATGTGCTTGTGTTCCAATAAAACTTTATTTACATTAACAAGTGGGCAGTCCAGGCTTGAGGTCTACAAGCCAACCCCTAACCTAGCACACAAAAAGCTTTATTTATTCTGTGCATGTTTTTTTAGAAAATACTATCATACTCAAGGGATAAAAATGACAGCCCTATTCATTTTCCGGACCCTCCCAAATCACCTTTAAGGTCAAAAGTTATTTCCCTGTGCTCATGTGTCCTCCCCACCCCCCCACTATCACCCCCATCACGCAGCCCAATAAAGAACCACACACCTTGTCCATATATAGAGAGACAGGAAAGTTATAAGGACCATTTCTGACCAAAGAACTTGAGATCAAAGGATATCCAGAAATGACACAATGCTAGGATTATGGGCGAGAAGCCAGCCAAGCTAAAAGGCGTCACCAAAATGCCCTCCCAGGGTGGGTTACTCACACTATAATCTCCTAAAGACACTTGCCGAAAATGCACATTCCTGGGGCCCACCTCAAAGCGTGTGAAGACTATTTTGGGGGATGGGGCCTAGGAATATGAATTCTGAATAACCTTGCCAGGGAACTTTTATACCGTCAAGCGCAAGAGCCACTGGTTCAGGCGGCACCATGGGCCTCTGAGTGAAAGCTCGCCTTGGATATGGGGATCCTTAGAAACAGTGACAAGCCTTTCTCCTCCCTCGAAACTGGTGGTTCTTGACCTTGGCCGAACCCTCAAAGCACCTGGGGCCCTTGAAAACATGCTGGTGCCTGCGTCCGTCCTCAGAAGTTCTGATAGAAATGGTCTGGGGTGCAGCTTGACCCCTGGGAGTGTTTGTGAGGCTCCCCAGGTGCGCGGTCAAGAAAGAACCACTGCTCCAAACCATCATTTCAATTTAGAAGCTCCCAGGACGCCTCAGAGAACACACCCCAGTTCTCAAAGCCACCTGCCTACGTCCTCCAGGCAGGCAGTGGCTGGGGACCTGCAGCCATGGGCTCCCCAGGCAGCCACACCTGGTGCCGTGACAGGCCGCCTCTGTGATGGCCACAGAGCCTGCACAACTGTACCTGGGGCTATCACGTCACACTGGGAGCCACACTGGGCAGCTGCCTGACTTGTCACCTCCAACAGTGGACTGAAGAGCACAAAAAATGCACTTACTTCCTCCAAAAGCTTGCCACCTCTCTAAAACCACTACTTTTACATTTCACCCTCATTAACTACAAAATCACTTTTGGCCAAACACATTTGGTGAATGCTTTTTTGTTTTCCTTTAAGTCAGTGGACAACTGCTTTGAAAAATAATACCAGATCCTAGATTTACTTCTTAATTTGCCTTCTTATACATCAGCGAATGACACAAAAATAGATAAATCATGACAGTGATATCCGCTAACATTTTCCGGGCACTGACTTTGTGCCAGGTACAAAGCTGTTTACACTGATCCTGCAAGGTCTTAGAAGAGGGAAAACATTATATGCTTCCCCCAGGTTCTCTCATCGAATTCTCTGCAGAGCCCCCCAGAGGCAGGGTCTGTTATGCCCCTTTCACAGGTCAAGAAATCAAGGCTCAAGTTCACACAATTCTGGCAGCGGGTGAGGCAAGGAATGCAGGCAGAGACTCTAGGCCCAGCGGTGCTGGGGCCGCTAGTGGAATCCCAGTGACAGCCCAGCACATGACGCTGCAGATGCCCCATCCCACATCCCTGCCCAGCAAGGGGTGCCAGCCCTCGGTCAGTCCTGTCCGGAACCAGCGAACACCTGTCCCTGTGCCGCCAAGCTCCTCCTGGGGAGCAGGTGCCAAGATGGACCTGAGCATGTTGACGTGCCACCCAAGCAGGCCAAGTCCACTCCTTTCTAAAATGCTGGAAATTGCTCATTAATCCCAAAGCATAACAGGATCCTGGAGTCCCCCCAGTCCTGAGAAATATCCCTCGCGACAGATCCAGACGTGGCACCGCTGAGAACGCCCTGGAAGTCGGGGGAAGGGGAAGATGCTGAGGGCAGGTGCTTGTTTGAATGTTTGGTTTTGAATGGGAAAAACATCCCACGCTGCGGGAGGTGCTCAGGTCTCTCTCAGTCTGTCCTGTCCCACGTCCTCCTCACTGCTCCCAAAGGCCCTCTGACGGCTCCCACTTTTATTCATCTCTTGGGTGTCCTTCTAATGATTCTTTAGGCAAATACAAGTACATCTGAACAGCATCCTAATTTTTCCTCCTTTCTTACATAAAGTGGAACACGCTCTCCAGCTGCTCTTCACCTTGGCTTCTTCCCGTGACGATACCCCCTGGAGATCTCTCCAGGCTGGAACACATCACCTCCTCATTCTCACAGGCCTCCGTGTGCTCCAAAGTACAGACGGCCCCTCCTGATGGCCGCCTGGGCTGTTGCCAACCTTCTGCTGTGACAGCGGGATGAATTCCCAGAGGTGAGATTGCTGGGTCAAAGGTCTACGTGTCTGTCATTTTCACGGAGACCAAAATTCTCCCACGCACCGAGTACATTAGCAATAAAACAGGTGCTTAGACTGCAGAGACAGCTCACTACCCTTGTGGCCTTGGGCTCCTCATCCGCCAAATGGGGATAATCACAGACCCGACCTCACGGGGGAGGGGCGGCTGTCATCAACACGGTGTGACTTAATATTTCTAGAGCACCGAAAACAGAGTCGGGCCCAAGGACATCATTTGTTGCGGGTTTATCACCGTCGTTACTGTCAACTCCCAGCCCAGCTAATTTTGGGGCTACAGCAAGGACGGCAGGCGGCTGCAGTACATCCGGCTGGGCTGAGGGCTGGGGCTGGGGCGCTGCCAGCAGAGGCTGGCAGGATGGCAGCCCCAAATTCTCACAAGGTTAATGCCTGGATCTGGCCAGGCTTGCAGGTTAGAAATAGGATCTCACTGGCGTCCCGAGCCAGTTCCGCTTAGGGATGCTGACTTAGGCAGAAGAAGCTTGCAGGAGGCCAGTGTGTTAATTCACCGTGGGAAACAGCTGTCGAGAGGACCAGACACGGCCACCGGCCTGTCTCCCTGCCTGGTGTCCTCACGCCATGAAGACAAGCTGTGTATGAGGACAACTGAGGCCTGAGGGGTGGATGAGTCGCTACCTATTCTCAGGGCCTAAGGCGCCTAGCTCTTCTGGATTGCCTGTCGCCATCTCCACCACCTCCCTGGGTCCACGCCAGCCTCATTTTTCACCTAAAGTGCCACCGTCACAAAGAGGCCTCCTAGCCGGTACCCCTGCCCATCCTTGCCCTGCGGTCGTCCGAACACAGCACCAGAGGGAGCCCATTACAACTCCAGTCGGACTGCGTCCCTTCTTTGCTTGACACCCGCATGGTTCCTCACGCCCTCAGATTCAAAACCCAAGTCCTTCCACTGGCCTCCGAGGCCCACCACGCTCCCAGCCCCAGGGCCTTTGCACCAGCCGTTCCTTGGGCTAAGCTGGTCCTGCACTCCCACCCCCACAGGCACGTGGCTCACCTGTCCCCTCCTTCAAGTCCTTGCCCACGTAGCTTCTCAGCGAGACCACCTGCGACCAGCCTATGTGCAAGTACAGCTGCCCCGGCCCTCACCCACTCCCTCAGCTCCCCTCACCCCGCTTTCTCAACTCCACAGCACTGCCATCTAACGTACCATCGGGTCTGCTTATTTGTTCTGTAAATTCTCTTACTGGCACAGAAGCCCACAAAGGCAGGGATTTTTGTGTCTGATTTGCTGACACATCCTCAGCAACCAGCAGTGCCGGAGGCCACCTCTCCAGCTCATCTGAACCTGAGAGGTGCGACCTTTCAGCTGGGGCACACTTCTTTTAGTTTCCAGTCCCCTTTTCCTGGCAACAGCCTCACCCAGGCCTGGATAATATACATGTTTCACCCCCAGATGCCACGAATGGCTCAGGGACTCACACGGGCCCCAAGCCAGGCCAATGAGATGGAATCCTGGGACTCTGGCTGGAATGCTTAGAAACAAGAATTTCTTTCCTTGTCCTGGGCCTACCAGCAGTGAGCAGAAGCTGAGGGCACCTGGTAGAGTTTGGGAGTGAAGCCAGCCCCCGGGAAAGGACTAGAAAAAGCCAAGCTCCTGAAGACACTTTGGGCGTCTGACTCCAGCTATACCTGAAGCCAGAAATGACAACTGGACTTTTCAGCACAAGCCAATGAACATCCAAGCTTAGCACGAGTCAGGCTTTCTATCACTCACTGGTCTCGTGTGTAGAGCTAAATGGGTCTGAATGACATTTGTTTTCTGACATATCTGGTCTTTTGATGGGTTACAGGCAAGACCTGCCGGCTTGGTCCTTGCCAGGTGAGACACGGACACCTCTGCTCTGATCGCCCGTGAGCAGCTATCAGGAGGCGGCTCTGCCTGCCAGCTTTTGTGAGCTCCTTACTGCCTAACAGCACAGACAGCCTGCTTCTCCTCAGGGGCCCAGGTCCTTCTCTTCAGCCAGACCTCCCTGCTGGGCCCGCACAGATCGCTGGGCCCGAGGGGTGTGCGTGGGACAAGGGGCAGCCACGGCGAGGCAGGAAGGTCTCACAGGCACTGCAGCCATCACCCACGTGGGGAGCGGGGGGGCGGACTGGGGCCTGGACTGTTTTAACAGTGACAACAGAGAAAAATGGACATACTGGGGAGAGATTTAGGGGCTGGACTGAAGAACCTGGTGATGGACTGGACGTGGGCCATAGGGGAGATGACACTCAGATTTCCGGAAACGGGGTACACGGTGCTGCCATTCCCCTCAAAAGAAACCCAGTGGGGACAAGGGAAGGGCTAGGAGGAGGTGCCAAGGTCGGTTCTGACAGAGGTGGCGACGGACTCGACCTGGGTTACAGGATATGGGTTTGCCAACAGTTCACTCACTGGCTTTCCTGGCCTATCAGAAGGTTAGAAAACACGATAATTGAGAATTCTTTCGAAAACAGCACCCTTGTCAAGGAGCAGAGGTGGAGCGGAGGGTTGGTCTCCCTCACGATTTACCTAATTAATGACTAAAACCACAACCGGACCTGATGGAAAGCAGCTCCACCACCCAGCCTCGGGCCAGCCAAACGCGCTTCCTAGATCTGAGATGAGTGTGACCAGAACTTACCGAACGTATCAAGTATGTCAGAGATGAGCACAAACTTGCTCGGGTAGAACTGAATGACACTCGTGTCCGAAAGAAGCTTTGAACACTAGAAAGAGAGAAAAGAAAAGTCATGGCAGTGTCGTGTCTGACTTGGTTGGGACGCTCCAGGCCCGGACAATGAACCATTTGTACAAACAGGGACAGGGGTTAACCATGTGCCAAGTCCTGAACAAGACGCTGGAGGTACAATGGCGAGCAGAACCACCGGGCTTTTGACAAAGAGAGCCGCTCTCTGCTCACAACGAGCCTCTTAAGGAAAGACGGTCACCTTCCTCCAGGAAAGTCCCAGCACTGAGGCGTCACATCCAGGAGGGTCTCTGCTCCAACACTCAAGGTCACCCGGGGAAGTCAATGACCACGCCCCCCCACCAGCGTCCTTGCTGATGACGCCAGCTTTGTTCCAACTGCTTTTCAGCAGTTACCTCTGGTTTTTTGCAGGACAGCCTTGATTCTTAAACATTCTTTCCTACGAACTGACCTCATAAATAAGTCTCCGGGGTTTCTTGAACGAGCATCTACTCAAGCCCACATTTCTCTCTAAAGAAAATGACATGTTTCCTTCAAAGAGGACGTGTTTCTCTGGAACTATGATCCTCAACGCTAGAAGCTTTTCGGCTTTGCAAGGTCAGGAATCACTTGTTCCCCAAGTTACCTCTGCAGCCAGAGGGCCATCCACACCAGAGTCCGGGACTCTTTTTTTTTTTTTTTAAGATTTTTATTGGGGTATTGGGGGGATGGGAACAGTGCTAGGGAATTGGGGGAAGTGGAACAGACAAGTTGCTGTCGTTTTGTTCTTCAGTCTAGTTGTGGAGGACAGTGCTTCACTGGCCCAAGTTGGCACCATCATTGCGCTCTTCCCTGGTGAGGCAGATCAGTCGCCGGCTTCTGGATGGCCGCTCACTGTGGCTGCTGGCCACTCACGCTGGCTGCTGGCTACACACAGTAGCCCATGGCAACCCACTGCCACAGGGGCTGCAGACTACGGCTTTGCCCGGTGACTCACAGCAGCCTAGCTCCAGGTTGAGCTGTTGTTCAGCATCTTAGTTGTGGAGGGCAGTGTCACTGGCCCTCATATGTGGGATCCGAATCGGGGCCCTCTGGCGTCCCAGACCAGTTCTTAACCAACGCGCCACTCGGCCGGCCCCAGAGTCCGGGACTCTTAACAGAACCCTGCAGCCACACAACCTAAACACCCCAGATTCAGTCATCACTTATAATCAGAAGCAAAAAAAAACCAATGCCTGCTTTGAAGCACTACATGTAATGCCCAGAAGTCTTTACAAATTCAAAAGTCACCATGAGGAACTATTTAAATAAACTTTTATCCTATTTTATCCTTCAAATGGTTGACCCTCAGATAGACAAGTGTTTGGACATTTAGAAAGAGTCCTTTAATACATGCTTTTCCAACGAGCAGATGATGGTTATGCTAGTCATCATAGCAACAGGTAGCTCTGACATCTGTGTTCAGCTTGTTACCCCAAATCTAAATTGCTAGATGCACCAAGTTCCTTCTCAGCATCGCATGCCTGAAAGTAAACAGCGAATCTAATTTGGGAAACATCCTCTGTCAGCCCAAATGTTATTTGGGGAGGGGCGGGGAGGTGAGGGGAATGTGAGCTGTTAAAACAATGGTGTTGACACGGAACGTGGCATTTGGATGTGGGCAGAATTCCATTTCCTGACGCCTTGCTTTGTGTTTCTCATACGCCCTTCATGAGCGCTCCAACTTAAACAATTACCCCATGAGAGTTCAGGGCTTGGAAAAGACAAACAAGCTGAATCTTAGAGGCTGTTTACAATACACAGCTCTGGGCGCCTAGGGATGTCACATCTCCCAGCTCTTACCCACGGCCCCTCACAGATGAGTTTCTGCCCACGGGTGAGGGGAGAGAGAGAAAATTCAAACAGAAGATTTCAAATTAAACACAGCTGGGGCTTCCCAACATCTGTGCATTGATTTTTCTCCCAAGCTGGTGTCCCAGAACATATATTTTGTAAAGGATTAACAGGAAGCAGAGTTTTTTAAATCCAAAGTTAAAGTCATAATAAAGTTATAATTGAAATTACCTTGTAAATCATAATTTTGAAGAACGTACAGGTTTTGAAGGCTTTGATGCGGTTTCCCAAATCAGAGTCAGGCACCCCGGGGTGTATGTGTTAAAAATACAGTCTTTACTCCACATCAAACCTACTGGTCAACCTCCAGCCGAGTTGAGGCACCAAGAAATCAGTTAGTTCTTTTAACAAGGGATCCGGTGACTGCTTCACTGAAACACGTTGGGGACACAGTGGGTTTGCGATACCCACAACCTGCAGCAGATGCTGAATGGACTAAACTTCCTACGAACCAGTGTTCTCAGTTTCAGAATCATCGGGGGAGCTTTTAAAAATAATGGCGCCCACCTCCCAGTCTCAGAGACCCTGGTGACGCTGGTGTGGGTGCAGCTGGGACTCAGGACACAGCAAGTGATTCTAACGTGCAGCCGAGGCTGAGAATCGTTGTCTCGTTGTCATAAACATTCCCTGCACATCGGACTGATACATTACTCGGCTATCGAACTTATTCACATTGCGGGAAAAATCCTAAAAGGGTGTTTTTCATTTGTTTCCAATTAGCAATGTCTAGAAGGACACGAGCAGTTTTCTAATTAAGTTTGGATCTTTAAAAAAATTGAATAACCAAAGCAAAGGGATACATTAAAAGATAACCTATGGCTGAGTACAAAGAAAGCATGAATGGATGGATGGGTGGGTGGAAGGAAGGAAGCAGACTAATTAATTAATCAGAGGACAACTACTATCCAGAATACGTGAAATAACATCCTAAAAATCAATAAGAAAATAAAAAATAACAATGAAAAAAAATGAGCAAAAGAAATGACACAAGGCATTTTGCAGAAAAGGAAACGTCAATGGCCAAAACACATGCGAAAAGACGCTCAATCCTATTATAATTGGGGAATTACAAAGTAAAACCACAACAAAGTAGGATTTTTATCACTTCCTAAATTGGAAAAATAAAAATAGAAGTTCTGCTCATACCAAATGTTGGGAGGAAGCTGAACAGCACAGACTCTCATATTCCCACTGCTACTACGAGCGTACCAGCTGGCACCAAAAACTGTGGAGAACTGGGCACTCTCTGGTAAACGGACGAGGCACACGCCCTACGCCCCAGCCAGCCCACTCCGAGGTCTGGGCCTTCATCTAGAGAAAGGCCAGCAGGCGTGTCCAAGAGTGTTCACAGCCACATTGTTAAAATAACGAAAAAAAGGAAAGGAAAGAACCAGGTGACCATCGACAGGATGAAAGATACATAATTTATACATTAGTAGGCTCACCATTGTAAAGATGGCAAATCTCTTCAGTTGACCTACAGGGTCAACACAGTCTCTATCAAAATCCCAAAAGGTTTTTTGGGAAGAGGGGGAGGTGGGGGTAAGAAATTGACAAACTGATCCTAAAAACCGTATGGAAATACAAAGGACCCAAAATCTCCAAAACGATTTTGAAAAAGAAGAACGAAGTTCAAAGACTTACATTACCCCATTTCAAAACTTACCATAAAGCTCCAACAGTCAATATCGTGTGGTATTGACATAGGACAGACTTACAGATCTGTGGAATAAACGTGCGAGTCCAGAAATAAACCCTTACATTTATGGTCAGTTGACTTTTGACAAAGGTACCAAAATAATTCCATAGAGAAAAGAGTCTTTCTAACAAATGCTGCCAAGACAATTGGATATCCATATGCAAGAAAAATAAACTTAGACTTTTATACAATATACAAAAAATTAATCCAAAATGAACCACAGACCTACTAGATGTGAGACCTAAAATTGTAAAACTTCTAGAAGAAAACATAGGAAAAAATTCTCATGACCTTGGGATAGGCAAAGTTCTTACATACAACTCCATAAGCATGAGCCAAAAAATGATAGATAAATTGGACTTCATTAAAATTAAAAACTTCTGTACTTCAAAAGATACCATTATGAAAAGGAAAAAAACCACAGACTACAAGATCATACTAGTAGCTCATATATTTGATAAAGTACTTGTATCATGGATATATAAAGAATTGTAACAACAAGATAAATGACCTGATTTTAAAAATGGGCAAGTCTTGAACAGACATTTCACTAAAGAAGATAAACAAACGGCCACAAGCACATGAAAAGATACCCAACATCACAGTCAGTAGGGGAATGCAAATTAAAACCACAGTGAGATATCACTTCAAACCCACTAGGACAGCTGTAATCAAAAAGACAGACAAGGAGGGCCGGCCGAGTGGCTCAGTTGGTTAAGAGCTCGCTCAAGAGTTTGAGCTCTGAGCAACAGCAGTTCGAGTCCAGCCCAAGCTGAGCAGCCGCTGAGCTACCAACAGGTAGCAGGATGGCTCAGCTAAAAAAAAAAAAAAAAAAAAAGACAGACAAGGGCCGGCCGAGTGGCGCGATGGTTAAGAACTCGCTTGGGATGCCAGAGGGCCCCGGTTCGGATCCCACATATGAGGGCCAGTGACACTGCCCTCCACAGCTAAGATGCTGAACAACAGCTCAACCTGGAGCTGGGCTGCCGTGAGTCGCTGGCGATGGCGTAGGCTGCAGCCCCTGTGGCAGTGGGTTGCCATGGGCTACTGTGTGTAGCCAGCAGCCAGCGTGAGCGGCCAGCAGCCGCAGTGAGCGGCTGTCCAGAAGCCGGCGACTGATCTGCCTCACCCGGGAAGAGCACAATGATGGTGCCAACTTGAGCCAGTGAAGCAACGTCCTCCACAACTAGACTGAAGAACAAAAGGACAGCAACTTGTCTGTTGCCCTTCCCCCAATTCCCCAGCACTGTTCCCATCCCCCCAATTCCCCAATAAAAATCTTTAAAAAAAAAAGACAGACAATAACGACTGCTGGAAAAGATGCACAAGAATTGGAACCCTTAGACGCTGATGCGGGAATGCAAATGGCGCAGCCGTTTTGCAAAGCAGCTTAGCCATTTCTCAAAAAGTAGCATAAACCTACCATACGACCCAGCAATTCCACTCCTAGGAATCTACCCAAGAGAAATGAAAACATGTGTCTGCACAAAGACTTGTGTACAAATATTCACAGGAGCATTATTCCCAGTAACCAGAGTGGAAACAGCCTAAGTGTCCATCAACTCATTAACGGAGACATAAAACGGGGTCATCCATACAACGGAATAGTATTCAGCAGTAAAAAGGCACAAAGTGCTGACACATGGAGGGACCTCAGGAACATGATGCTACATGAAAGAAGCCAGATGCAAATGATTCCATACGGAATGAGCCCATGTACATGAAACGTCCAGGAGCGGCAATCATATGGTCAAAAGCATATCGGTGGTTTTCTGCGGCTAGAAGTGGCAGTTGGGTTTGATTGCTAACAGGCTTGGAGGGGGAGGGTCTGGGGGCGTGGGGAATGGAAATGTTCTAACACTGGATTGTGCAACTCTATAAACTCACTAAAAATCACTGAACTGTACACACTTCCAGTGGTAGGTTTTAGGAGATGTAACATAAAATATATCTCAATAAAGCTAAAGGAGCAAAAGCCTGATTTACAGAGCAAGGGAGGTGAACTGGTCTCATTTCTCCACACTCCACAGCCTGACAGTCTTCAGTGGCTGAAGAAGGCAGTTTCTAAAGGACCAAGAGTTTAATAGTTGCGAATAGCCAGATGTGGAGTTAATTCGACACTTTCATGGTTATTTTCCTTGAGAAGACACGAATGAAATCTGCTCCAGATGTAAAACTCAGAAATCACAGTGCTAAGCCACAGTCCTCCAGGCAGAGACGCTGCCAATAAAAATATTTGGAAGAAGCGCTTGTTAGTTTAGAAATTTCTCACTTGGGCCACGCAGCAAGCAGCCCCCATCATGTGCATGCAGGAGGAGGACCTTTCTTCTGGGGTATTTACTCTGTAAACCAACAACAGGGATGGGAGGGAAGTGAGCACAGGTTTGGCTCGGTCCCGAAACACCAAAAAAATAGCACCTGCCACGCAATGTCATCTTAAAAGACCTCAAGGGCAGGCCGAGTGGCGAGATGGTTAAGAACTGGCTTGGAACACCAGAGGGCCCCAGTTCAGATTCCACATATGAGGGCCAGTGACACTGCCCTCCACAGCTAAGATGCTGAACAACAGCTCAACCTGGAGCTGGGCTGC
>NW_017731830.1:530431-537298 GCF_001890085.2 Hipposideros armiger
GAGCTAAGGCCTCTAGACTCAGGATAACGAGGTGAGGGCAGCTAACACTTGCACAGCACGTACCATGTACCGGTCAAAGCACTTCCTAGACATCAACTCATTTAATCCCTATAACTAACCTACGAGGCAGGTACTACGGAGCATCCCCATTTTATAGATAAGTAAACTGAGGTACAGAGCTGTTAAGCACCTGGCCCCAAAATCACAGAATTGCCAACAGTAAAGCCGGGATTCACGCCTAAGCAGCCTGGCTTGAGTTTGTCCCCTTACCCACCATGCTGTGCGACCTCTCTAAGTGACACTCCAGAGGACATGAATTCACCTGTCTCTAGGGGCCAGGCTAGAAGTGTTCCTGAGTGACTCGGGGCGGGGCTAAAATGTGGGCCCACAATCATCAGATGGAATTCAAGAGAAGCCAGAAATCTGGATTTATGTTAAATTTGCCAATTTTGACGAGTTGGCAAACGCGTCATGTTTTTTGAAAGCACGTGCAGGCCAGTTAAAAGGTTCCTGTGGGCCACCTCCAGCCAGTGGAGCTGCCAGGTGGGGCCTTTCTCCTCTGCCTCCCAGGGAGATGGCTCCACTTGGCTGGTACAGTGAGACCCTGTCCCCAGATGACCCGGGTTTGCTCAGGCATCCGTGAGAAAAAGACGCCTTCAGAGAACCAGCCCGAGGCAGGCTCCTGTGAGCTCGGCCAACTGACCACTGGCGTCCTTCCTGGTTCCCTTGGTGCCTCGGGAGGACGGGGCACAATGCACGGCTCGCGAATTAATCAGACAGCAGCCACCGAGACTGAGCTCACTTGGCAGAAGAAACGCCAGCACCACGCGGCCCTGAGCTCCGCCGGGGACTCGCTCTCACCTCCTCAAAGTCGTCCAGCTCCTCCAGCCTGGTCCGGACCTTCTCCGACATGGCAGATGTGGCGGCCCCGGCTTTGCCTACACAAAACGGATTCATGTCACACAGGTGGCTTTCCTTGGTCACCAATACTCCCAAAGGAAGGCATCTGTCACTTTACACTTCATCATGAATATAGAGGCTAGGGACCAATTTCGATTTTTGAAAGCAACAGTCCTTCCGTAACCCAAGTCCCATTAGGAACCTTTCTGCTTAGAAAACTGCCCTGGGAGCTCGGGACGTCAGCCTCCAAAAGGTTCCACTATATTCGATATTTACAAACTTGTCACTGCATCATTTATTTATTCCTAAAGGCAGGCGGTCCAGATAAGGATGCCAAAAATCCGTCATTTAATTGTTCTCCGCAAACAAGAGGCCCTCTCAGGCTCACATTCAGTGTGTAATTGTTGTGCCCTTACACTAACCAGACAACAGTCTCCCTGTCTGAAGCCCGGACGTGGACACCAGGGCTTCAAAGCCCTCCCCTGGAGCAAACAGGACCGACGGGACCTCCCCCCATCATCCGTCAGCACCATTCTTGCCATCAGCAGGGACAGGAGGAGAACAGGGCTGCAGGCCATGGGTTGGCCACAGGACGAGGCTGTGTGTCCAGCTGGCGGCTGCTGGCCAGCGCCTCCTCCTTCCAAACCAACCCGTTCCCCATGTGAGACGGCTTCTGTCCCAGGTCCCTATGCTCCGGCCAAGCAAACTCACGTTTCAGGGACGCAAGTTGGCGCTTTTTAAGGCACTGGTTTCTTAGCTCTGGTGTGAACTCAGGTTTGTCTGGGATCAGCTGAGAGCATGGTACAATGATTTAATTACTAACAGCAACTAAAGTTAAGAAGCTTCCAAATCACTTTTTTTAACCTGTTTTTACTTTTGCTTCATCCTGATAGAACACATAATGTGCGCACGTGTACGTTTCAACAGACATCGTAAGATCTCTGTGACCAGCACAGAGTTCTTTCATTCACCATTAACTTTAAATCCTGAAATTTACCCCTGTGGTTGCACAGAGCTGTATGCAGCTCGCTCCTTCTCCTGCCGTTTAGTAATTCCCACTGTGTGTGTGACTACACCACGATTTTCCTACTTTACTGTTGATGGCTGTCTGGGTCGTCTCCTGTTTGGGGCTTCTCTGAACAGCACGTAGTAGCTGCTGTGAACATTTCTGTGCGTGTCTCCTGGACTGTGCACGCCTGCATGCCTCAGGGCGGTGCCTCAGGCTTCTACAGGAATCACTTAAGGCTATGTTCACATGCGGGTTCTGATTCTCAGTCGGCCTGGCAGGGCCTGAGACTCTGCATTTCTAACGAGCTCCCAGGTGATGCCAATGCTGCTCGTCCTTGGACCACACTTTAAGAAACACAAATCTGCACAGAGTTAGAAAAAGGCTTTCTGTAAAGGGCCAGGAATAAGTAGTTTAGGTTTTGTGAGTCATACAGTCTCTGTCACAACTACTCAACTCTGCCATGACAGCACAGGAGCGGCCAGAGACAATATGTCAACAAATCGACAAGGCTGTGTTCCAATAAAACTTTATTTACAAAATCAAACAGCGGGCTGGATTTGGCCTGTAGGATGTAGGTTGCCAATTTCTGATCTAGGGTATATCCTAGCAGTGGAATGGCTAGGTCAAAGGGTTGGCCCATCTTTAATCTTACTAGGTAATGCAAAAGTGCTTTGCATAGTGGGTGTCATGTTACACGCCCACCAGCGAGGTATGAGAGTTCCTGTTGCATTACGTTCTCACCAACTACTGGCACCATCAATCTTTCTGATTTTTCCAAACTGGTAGATATGCAATGCTATGGTTTACTTTTTTACTGTTTGGGGTCAAAGTGACACCCCAAAGGTGTGCACACGCTCTTGATTCTCAACCTGCAGAGAATGGGGGAGAGCTGCAGCTGCCACCCCAGCAACTTACACAAAAACCAAGGCCAAGCTCATCTGCACCCCGGCAGCATGTGGTCCGTCGGTCCCTTCAGAGTCACCTGAGAGCTTCAGAAAAGAAATCCCCGGGCCTCAGGCCTCAGGATTAATTCAACAAGTGGCATGGGGCTGGTGGCCTGTATTTGTAGGAAAGTTCCTCAGGCGACCCTGCTGTACAGCCAGTCTGAGACCCCTGGTCCAGAGCCTCTGACTGTCTTAGCAGAGGAAATTGAGAAGTGACATGTCAGGGACCAGTAAATGTGAGTGTGGGACTCCCCTCACCAAGGGATCCGCGTTTTCACAAGGGAGAGACTGCTGCCCTGTAATCCTAAACTCAAGCAGTGGGTTTCTCTTTTACTCCATGTCACCTCTGTGGTCTTTTTAAATTCATCATCTAAATGTGTATTTCAATTCTACTAAGTCTACATACAATCCAGGAAACAATAGCTTCGATTGAATTAAACATCAGGGTTAGAAACCACAACTGTTTTTTTTCCTTTGTGAAATTACATTAAAGGTTATGGGAGAATTCCCCATCGAAACAGTAACAACAAAACTCACCTTTTTCAGATCCCATAAACAGATTCTGCAGAGGCAAAAAAAAAAAAAAAAAAAAAAANGTTGCCATGGGCTACCGTGTGTAGCCAGCAGCCAGCGTGAGCGGCCAGCAGCCACAGTGAGCGGCCGTCCAGAAGCCGGCGACTGATCTGCCTCAACTGGGAAGAGTGCAATGATGGTGCCAACTTGAGCCAGTGAAGCAATGTCCTCCACAACTAGACTGAAGAACAAAAGGACAGCAACTTGTCTATGCCCCTTCCCCCAACCTCCCAGCACTGTTCCCATCCCCCAATTATCCAATAAAAATCTTTTAAAAAAAACCTCAAGTACCCAGGACAAGTACTTCCAGCCTCTCCTCACCCTCTCTCCAGAGCAACAGGTGAGCAAACAATTGTCACGCTTCCAGGACACTGAACTAGAATGGGAGTGTCCTTTGGAGCTAAAAGGGCTATTCAGAAATTCTTTGTTAAGCGCCACTCTGGAAAGTGCAATGCGCATATTATTCCTTTCACAGTGTGTTTCTCTGCGTGTTTTGCCAAGGCAGGGTGATCTTAGGGGTCAAGAAAACAGAAGAGGCTGTTTTCCTTCCAGAACTCGCTCTTGTGATCCAAGCGTTGTCACGGATCAACAAACTCACCAACAAAGAGGACTCAACAAATGTACCTAACAGTGTAATAAATGATGTTTTTTTTGGTCCCATAATTATGCAGAATACGACCCAAAAACGAATATACCAGGGACACACAACCACTAGTTCCAAAGATACAAAGGAAATCTGGTCAAGGAAACCCAGGCAGTTAGTCAATCAGTAGTCTGTACAAATCATAAATGTGTGAAGGGCTGCACCAGGAACAATGAACTACATGACGCAGGGGGCATCATTAAATGTATCATCTAGGGTGAATGCCCTAGAATTGTGCAGTGCACAACCTGTGCAGCTGCACATGATGGCCCTGAGATTAACCCTCTCATAAAAACACAGATTCATAGCATGGCCTTTCACGGGAAGTACATGAAGAAGGAAGTACATGAAAGAAGTAGGGTAAGATCCTGAAGGCAGGCCTCTGAAAACCCTAATTACCCACAAAGGAGTTTTTACACTGGAAATTCTGAAGGAAAGCAAAACTCACTAGACCTCACCTGGATGACTATTTTTAGAGCCTTCACTTTCTGGTCCGAGGCCCAAGCGTCCTTCAGTGACTGGTTGAGATCCTCGATGCGGTTCACATAGTCCTGTTGAGTCAAATTCAGCAGTTCCTTTTGGGAGCCCTGTGGGCAGAAAGTAGGAAGGTGTAGGCACAAACAGGAAAACACTGACCATCAACCCCTGAGTACTGGCTGAGCTTCGCTCTGTTTTCCTGCTATCCCGACCAGGATCGATAGTTTTGTCTTGTGACCAAAGGGGTTCTTTGAGTTTTCTGTGAAGGTGGGCTGAGTGGAGTGTAACGGAGAGACCGGCCTTGCAGGCAAGTCAGACCTAGGCCAGCCCCCAGGTCCGCCACATACTGCCGTGTGATGACGGGTGAGCCCTTTCCTCCCAGAGCCTCACCTATAAACAGGGATAACTCATAGTTATCAGGGCCCACCGTGGGCCAGGCCAGGTATACCAGATGCTCGAGACACAAAGGTGAGCAAAATGACATTATTTCTGCACTCGCGATGTTAAAGGTCCAGAGGATGAGATGGACATTAGCACCAGCTGAGGGAAACGCTCGGGGGGGACACAGCTCACGGAGCCTGAGGGGCCCGTCGTAAGCAGCACTGTTTCGTGTACCACTGAGGAAAAATGCTGACCATGGGCGAGTATGCAGCCCACGCATACTCAGAGATGCAGCCCAATTTCAAGGATATGCCCATGGACGGGGCAAGGGTCGTCTCAGAATGGAAGACATGTGGTAACAAAGGAATGGGCACTAGGCTGGTGGTCACGAATAAGATCTCCTGGAGGAAGTGATGCTTGGGACGAGCTCCCGGTGGTGTACGGGGGGTGAGCAGGCCATGGGGAGGGGCGGGGGTGTTGACTGGACCAGACAGAGAGCATTCGGGACAGCGAGCAGACCACAGCCAACCCCCACGGCAGAAGAGCGAGGCCAGCACGTGGGTGAGGTGACAACGTGTGAAAGCTCAGCACCGTCCCCCGTGTCAGACGAGCTCCTTCACCCCGGGCTGCTGCTAAGATGCTCTTTACACAGCTCATGGGGGCAAGGGCCACGCCAGCCCACACGGGGAGACCAGGAGCCACACCTCTTTTCTATGAAAGGCCCCAGGAATCCGAAGTGAAGACCTTTCTATCAAAGAAATATAAGGAGAAGGTTCAGGAAACGCGGACTGATCCCAACTGGTGATCTGAACTGTGAGGCAGTACAGGAGCCACATGACTAGTTTGGGCAAACGGGCTGTGAGCAGAGGGGCATGTGACCCTTCTTCTGGGCTGAGGCCGTGAAAAGTGACCCTTTCTTCACATCTGTGGTGAGAATCCTGCAAGCCCTCTTGTTGAGATGGCAGCATCACGAGATGGTGGTGTGTCTGTCACCTGCCCTGGATGAATAATGTCAGGAAGAAATAAACCTTTGTTCTAGGGCCAGCCAAGTGGCTCAGTTGGTTAAGAGCACGAACTCTGAGCAACAGGGTCACCGGTTCAATTCCCACATGGGCCAGTGAGCTGTGCCAGAGCTGAGCCTGAGCTGAGCTGCCGCTGAGCTGCCAACAGCTGGCTCAGCTGGTGAGAGCACGTGCTCCTAACAACAAGGTTGCTGGTTCAATTCCCGCATGGGATGGTGGGCTGCATACCCCGCAACTAAGATTGAACATGGCACCTTGAGCTGAGCAGCCACAAGCTGCCGATGGGTGGCCGGATGGCGAATGGACTTGGAGCTAAGCTAGCTGCGCCCTCTGCAACTAAGATTGAAGGACAACTTGGCTGTTCCCCTCCCCTAATTCCCCAATAAAACCTTAAAAAACAAAAACAAAATATCAAAAAACAAAACTTTGTTCTAGTAAGCCACTGAGGTCTGGGGGTTCGTTTGTTACCACAGCATAACCTAGCCTTATTCTGACTAACACGTTGTGTTAACTTGGAAGCCACGGGGCAGCCATCTCTGCTATGAGCAAGGAAACCAGTCTCAGGAAAAAGAAAAAAAAAAAATGGAGAACTAGAAAAAGAATCAGTGACGGAAGGCTACACAGAACCACAAGAGACAGAGGACAGCTGCCAAGTTTCTGGGTGGTTCTTCAGGTCCCGGCTCCAGGCCACTGTGTCCTGTATCCCTCAATCCAGTCTAGTCCCCACTGCCAACTTCAGTCAGCTCAAGAACTTTCAGAGACCCACAGACTAAAGTGCTTTGAGTAAAACCCTCAGCAATTCCCCTCCTGCCAGCCACGGTTGGCGGATGGTATACAGGCTGAGGCTCTCGAACAACTCTGGTCTCGGGGCTGGAAGGGCCCGGAACCAAGGGGCAAAATACAAGACAGAGCAATAAA
>NW_017731830.1:538958-549242 GCF_001890085.2 Hipposideros armiger
CAGCGCCTCCTCCTTCCAAACCAACCCGTTCCCCATGTGAGACGGCTTCTGTCCCAGGTCCCTATGCTCCGGCCAAGCAAACTCACGTTTCAGGGACGCAAGTTGGCGCTTTTTAAGGCACTGGTTTCTTAGCTCTGGTGTGAACTCAGGTTTGTCTGGGATCAGCTGAGAGCATGGTACAATGATTTAATTACTAACAGCAACTAAAGTTAAGAAGCTTCCAAATCACTTTTTTTAACCTGTTTTTACTTTTGCTTCATCCTGATAGAACACATAATGTGCGCACGTGTACGTTTCAACAGACATCGTAAGATCTCTGTGACCAGCACAGAGTTCTTTCATTCACCATTAACTTTAAATCCTGAAATTTACCCCTGTGGTTGCACAGAGCTGTATGCAGCTCGCTCCTTCTCCTGCCGTTTAGTAATTCCCACTGTGTGTGTGACTACACCACGATTTTCCTACTTTACTGTTGATGGCTGTCTGGGTCGTCTCCTGTTTGGGGCTTCTCTGAACAGCACGTAGTAGCTGCTGTGAACATTTCTGTGCGTGTCTCCTGGACTGTGCACGCCTGCATGCCTCAGGGCGGTGCCTCAGGCTTCTACAGGAATCACTTAAGGCTATGTTCACATGCGGGTTCTGATTCTCAGTCGGCCTGGCAGGGCCTGAGACTCTGCATTTCTAACGAGCTCCCAGGTGATGCCAATGCTGCTCGTCCTTGGACCACACTTTAAGAAACACAAATCTGCACAGAGTTAGAAAAAGGCTTTCTGTAAAGGGCCAGGAATAAGTAGTTTAGGTTTTGTGAGTCATACAGTCTCTGTCACAACTACTCAACTCTGCCATGACAGCACAGGAGCGGCCAGAGACAATATGTCAACAAATCGACAAGGCTGTGTTCCAATAAAACTTTATTTACAAAATCAAACAGCGGGCTGGATTTGGCCTGTAGGATGTAGGTTGCCAATTTCTGATCTAGGGTATATCCTAGCAGTGGAATGGCTAGGTCAAAGGGTTGGCCCATCTTTAATCTTACTAGGTAATGCAAAAGTGCTTTGCATAGTGGGTGTCATGTTACACGCCCACCAGCGAGGTATGAGAGTTCCTGTTGCATTACGTTCTCACCAACTACTGGCACCATCAATCTTTCTGATTTTTCCAAACTGGTAGATATGCAATGCTATGGTTTACTTTTTTACTGTTTGGGGTCAAAGTGACACCCCAAAGGTGTGCACACGCTCTTGATTCTCAACCTGCAGAGAATGGGGGAGAGCTGCAGCTGCCACCCCAGCAACTTACACAAAAACCAAGGCCAAGCTCATCTGCACCCCGGCAGCATGTGGTCCGTCGGTCCCTTCAGAGTCACCTGAGAGCTTCAGAAAAGAAATCCCCGGGCCTCAGGCCTCAGGATTAATTCAACAAGTGGCATGGGGCTGGTGGCCTGTATTTGTAGGAAAGTTCCTCAGGCGACCCTGCTGTACAGCCAGTCTGAGACCCCTGGTCCAGAGCCTCTGACTGTCTTAGCAGAGGAAATTGAGAAGTGACATGTCAGGGACCAGTAAATGTGAGTGTGGGACTCCCCTCACCAAGGGATCCGCGTTTTCACAAGGGAGAGACTGCTGCCCTGTAATCCTAAACTCAAGCAGTGGGTTTCTCTTTTACTCCATGTCACCTCTGTGGTCTTTTTAAATTCATCATCTAAATGTGTATTTCAATTCTACTAAGTCTACATACAATCCAGGAAACAATAGCTTCGATTGAATTAAACATCAGGGTTAGAAACCACAACTGTTTTTTTTCCTTTGTGAAATTACATTAAAGGTTATGGGAGAATTCCCCATCGAAACAGTAACAACAAAACTCACCTTTTTCAGATCCCATAAACAGATTCTGCAGAGGCAAAAAAAAAAAAAAAAAAGTTAATATTTTTATAAAACTTACTGGATTCTATGAAAAAAATACTTGTAAGATACTGTATTTCCCCATGTATAAGACACACCCTTTTTAAAAAAATTTGGAGTCTAAAAACTGGGTACGTCATACAGTGGTTGTAGGTTTTTTTTTTACTTGCATTTCCCACTTTTTTCGCGCTTGTTTTTGCGCTCATACAACCACTGTATAAGACGCACCCAGTTTTTAAACCCCAAATTTTTCAAAAAAGGGTGCGTCTTATCCATGGGGGAATACGGTACTTAAATTAGTATTCAAGTTGCACTGAGACAATATGACCCACCATTTTCCAATAATGCTGAATGAAAAACAGAAATATTTATTCAAAGGAGGAAAGTACAGCTCACTAGAAACTACTGGAGATTCAAATTTCTGACTCAATTCAGGGCTCTCACAGTAAGCCAACGAACAGCAAAATTTTGAGGACAGTGGAGTAAGCATTTAGCTTACTCTAAAGCAGGGTTTCACAACCTTGGTACTATTTTCGTTATGGGCTGGAAAAGTCTGTTGAGAGGGCAACCTGTGCATTGCAGGATGTTTAGCAGCGTCCCCTGGTCTCCACCCACTAGATGCCAGGAGCACCCCCACGGCTGTGACCTGAAAATGTCTTCAGACATCGCTGCATGTCCTTTGGGCGGTAAAATTCCACCTGGCTGAGAATCACCACTGTAAATTAACTGAATGCACTCAGAACATAAGAAGAAACAGCTACTAGCCCAGGAACTCCACCTGCCGCGGCTCAGCAAGCATCCACCCTGGGAGGGGGAAAAAGAGGCTTGTGGCCGCCCTACTTGCCTCCCGAGTTCACCCCTTTCTCCCTACTCACAGCCCGGATTTTTGATGGGGACACTGTCACATTTCCCAGCTTCCTTTGCCATTTGTGTACAAGCCATGACTACCTTTCGGAGACATGTAACTGGATGTGTGCAGGGGGCTCCGGGGAGTCTTCAATGAGAGACGGCACATCCTACTGTCCCCTTTTCCTCCCTCTGACATGTTGGGCACGAGGTGACACCGAACATGGCAGAGTAGCAAGACAGAAAGAGCTGCATCCCTGATGACTTTGGAGCTGCCACACCAGCCCTGGACGAACCACCTCTAGATTTCTTTCCAGTGTCGGGGAGATAAACGTCACTGTTGTTTAGGTCGCAGGAAGGGCTCGGGTCATAAGCTACTGAGCCCAAGTCCCCGCTAACATGGACATTAATCTGCATTCCCTGGGTGGTCTCGCCTGCTGGGCAACTTGCCGAGGGGAGGGTTGGCCTGGAATTTCATACCTGTCCCCAAGCACAGGCCAACGCCTCCCCCTAGTGGCCAGCCAGAGAAACCGTCCTTCCAGCCCTGGAAGAAAGCCGACTGTGACTGACACAAAGTCACAGCAGGCAGGGTCCTCACTTCAAACCCCAACCTGTTCCGGAGACAGCCACGTCCAGTTCCTTCTCTGACCTGTGCCACATCCCTGATTCTTAACATTTTGAGAAACCAAATCAGCACTTTTTTCCCCAACCGACACTGACATAAGTGACGCTTACAGAGCCCGGGAGTTGGGGCAACGTAACTGATAGTGTAATTTACAAAAGAAATATATATTTGGTCTTCGTAGCACAGAGCTCCTAAACCCTTGGAATTTCCTAAGTGATGATAGAGGTGTCGCCTGCTATGTTAATGAACTGACTTTTGGAAAGCACCTAAGGAAGGGGGCTGGTTTCCAGAGGAATGGACCACGTGATTAGAGGAATGGCACTTTCAGTCCCACCCCCTGATTTCGGGGGAGGGGAGAAGGGGCTGGAATCTGAGTTCAACCGCCAATGGCCAGTGAGTTAATCAACTGCGCCTATAAAACGACAGCCCCATAAAAACCCAAGAGGACCAGGTTAGGTTGGGAGACCTTCTGGGATAGGAAATGAGACCGCTTCCCTGTGCCACTGTGCTGGTCCCCAATTCCACGGGGACAGAAGCTCCTTGGTGAGGGCCCTCACCCTATGCACCTCTTCATCTAACTGTTGACTCGTGCCCTTTAATACCCTTTGTAATAAGCCGGTAATCTAGTGAGCAAAGGGTTTCCTGAGTTCTGTGAGCCGCTCTAGCAAATTAATCGAACCCGAGGAGGGGGTGGTGGGAAGCTCCGAATTACAGCCAGTTGGTCAGAGGCACAGGTGACAACCTGGACTTAACAAATAGCTTCTGACGTGGGGGGCAGTCTTGTGGGACTGAGCCTTTAACATGTGGGATCTGACGCTGTCTCCGGGTCGAATGTGTCAGAACTGAGTTGACTTCTTGGGCAGCCAGCTGGTGTCGGGGAACTGCTGGCTGGCGGGGGAGGGGTGGACAAGTCACACAGTGGAATTGGGTGCAGAATGATAACAAGAAACTCCTACTGAATCTGAAGTTGGCACTGAGAGAAAAGCCTGCTGGGACTTACCATAGACAGCTTCTCTGTGGTGGTGTAGCGGGCCAGGATTTCTCCCCGCTTGCTGGCCCAAGGCTCAAAATCTGATCCGACGACAGAGTTATCATCTCGGTCACGTTTCTTTCTGGAACTGTCCTAAGGAAAGGCAATACAATCTCTTCAGCAGCAATATCATTTTCATCTTTAAAAAAAAAAAAAGGATAAGCAACCATGGTGACTATAGCTGGCAACATGGTACTGTAGAACTGAAATTTCCTGAGAGAGTAGAACTTCAATGTTCCCTCCAAAGAAAAGGGAAATACGTGGGTTGAAGGGTGTGTTAATTAACTCGATGGGGGGAGAATCCTTTCACAACGTACGTATGTATCAAATCACCCCACTGTGCATTTTAAGTATCTCATCACTATTTGTCAATTATATCTCAAAGGTAAAAAAAAAAAAGTATAAGAAGAGGGCAGATAGTCCTCACTGTAGAATAAAATAGATCTGTCTAAAAAAAGACTTGCTATGATAAAAAAAATTTTCAGGCCAATTCAAGGCAAATGGCCAACAAATGTATCAAAAGATGCTTAGACTCATTAAGAGTCAAGGAAAGGCGAGCTGAACAAGGTCATTTTTCAAGGATCAGAATGGCCAAGACTTAACACGACTGATAACATCCAGGCTGGCAAGGGTGCAGGGGGACAGGCCACCCCGAGTCCTGTTGGTAGGGGTACAAACGGGTGAAGCCTTTTGGGAGACCAGTGTGGCAGCAGCCATCAAACCCTTGACCACACGCTGTCCTAACGCAGTCATGAACTTCTGGAAGCTGTCCTGCAGGCAGCCCTCGTGTATGCACCAAGGTATACGTATGTTCAGGGTCCGAGGCACCCCTGTCTACACTGGCAAATACCAAGAACAGCCTGTGTGGACATCAGAAGCCGTGGTGAGTTAGCGTGTGGAGTGCCCGCTGTTTAGGATATGACGCAGCCGTTCACAATTAGAAGGTTATTCCGTAAGTACTAATGCAGAAAATTCTCCAAAATGCATTGTCAAGTTAAAAAAAAAAAAAAGTATAAATATAGTTCAAATTACAGTAAAAAAAAAAAAAGTAAATGGATGTATGCAACACTAGCACAGAATGGTGGCTAAGAACGTGGGTTCTGGAGTCAGATGGGCGGGGAGGGAATTCCAGCTCAGCTGCAACTTAGTATCTCTGTTCCTCCGTGGGGGCCTCTTCAAATGGGGACCGTGATGCCTCTGTCACAGGTGGTCTGAGAGCTAAACCGGGACTGCGCTTAGCAAAGGCCTGCCGCCCGGCGAGGTAATGCTATTACCAGTGCTGTTATTATCACTTATAAATGAGCATGTATATAAGTGCTCAGAATCCGCTGAGAGAGATATCCATGAAAGCACAGGGAAAGTTCCAGAAGAACACACATCACACCGACTGTCACTGATGACCTCCAGGGCGAACAGAATGACGGCCAGAGGTCAACAGGACGTCATCAGCGGCGTCTGACTCACTCTACGTGGAAAATTAGTGAATTACTTATGTAACCACATAAAAATAAATCCGACAGAATTATAAAAAGAGGGAAATGAAAATAATGAGTACATTTTAAAACGCTTTCAAAAAAAGAAAGGAAGACACTTCCAGGCCCTCCTCCAGCCTCTCCCCGCAGCGTCACCCTCTCGAGGCTGGACCCTGTGGACGTCTGCACTATTTGAGCTGTGACAACCAGGTGACACCATGTTTCATCATTCCATTAGACGCCCCCCCCCCGCAATCCCTGCACCCACAGGGCCCACCCCCAGTGGCACTGCGCCCCTGAGGGATGTGTTACCGTGGCGGCCGCCCTGCCCGCGGGGTCAGCAGTGGCTGCGAACATGGACAGGGGGTCGGTCCCATCCAGGACGCTGCTCAGCGGGTCCACCACGGAGCTGGAGGACGACGAGGACGTCGAAGACGTGCTTCCTTTCCGGCTCACTTTCTTCGTCTTTGACTCCGTGACCTGTGGGGAACGGTTGTAGAGGTCAAACGGGAGTCTCCCCACGTCTTCCCAGTGAAACACTCCAACGGGCTTTCCCCAGTTCCGGGGAGTGGCGTGACTGTTCCTTTGAGGCCGAGATGCTCATTTTTATGACAAATGGACAGGACTCAGAACACCAGTGGCCGAGGAAGGGAAGGTAGGAAGTCAGGAAGGAAGACACAGGGCCACTGTGATGAGGTGAGACAGATGCATGCTTGTGGGTGGGCCCTTGTCACTCGGGGGGGGGTCCCAAGTCACCTGGCTGCTTCTAAAGGTGCAGAAGCCTCAGGCCCCACCGTAAGCCCCCAGGGTCGCCGCACTCTGCAGACAGCCTTGGTGACAGTCCTTCCTTTCTGGAGAGCTCCGCCCATGCCACGTCCTCATGTGTGTGCTGGCAGCAGGTGCTGGGGGTGAAGCCATGCTCCTGTCCCACTGGCCCCCATCCTTCCCCAGCTTCAGATGCCGGAACCAGGGGTGAACCCGAGCCAAGAGGGTCCAACCAGAGTCTCTGCTAAAAACTGGGAGCCACGTCCAGATGGGCTCACTAAGGTCCACTCCTTTTCAAATGGGAAGCTATGAAAACCCAGGGGCTGGACAGAGATGGCCATTCCGGACATGTGTCCACAGGGAGGTAGACGAAACCAATCTTTGGGGAGACAGAAGGACAGGATGTACCAGAATGAAGGAGGGACAGAACGTTAGATGAAAGAGAATTTAAAGTGTGAGTGGCCTGGGCACCCCCAATGTGCCACTGGTGTCTGAGGTGAGAGCTGTCTTATGGAAGACCCTCCCCTACACCTGTGGGGCCTGACACTAACCCGGGTCATTGGTGCACATGCGTCATTCTGTCTGCCTGGCAACCAGTCCTCCATCCCCAGGGCTCAACAGTCCAAATTCTCTGTGGGAAAGCAGCCCTCCCCGGGCCTCAGCTGCTACTGGCCTGGTGGGTGGACTCTGCTCCCGGTTCCTGAGCTGGGCACTAGCCCCAACCCAGTCGATCAGCACGTTCTACACTCTGGCCACCAGGCTTGGTTCAGGGAAGGACACGTAACCCAACTGGCTAAACAAAACCTGCTGGAGAAGAGATCGCCCTGCTGTGTCACCAGTGACATGTGAGCTTGGAGCTGCTGCAGCTACTCTGTCACCGTGTAGGGGGCGAGTTCCTGAAAAGGGAACCATCTCACAGATGGGTCGGCTACAGGGGCCCATGGGGATTTCAGCGGCCCTGGGAGGCCAAAGGTCAGTCTTGTGACCTCCTGCTTTATGTGACCTCTGTGCGTTTACGTAAGTCCTCCACTATAAGAAACTTTATGTCCTTGGTATCCACTGGCATCTGAATGCCAACCTCATCTCCACCCATGGTGACAACCCCACTGCTTCTACTACTTGCTAATTAAAGGGCGCTACTCCAGAAGGGAGTGACCAGCTACGTCTCTTGCCTGCTTTTTGTTTTGTTTAGTTTTGTACATAAGCTCACAGATATACTATGATGCCACTCAGGACAGCATCCTATACTGGTAACTACAGTTATTCTTAATATTCCAAACAGGTGAATTAAACAAGCAAGACATAGGGCAGCCAGTTAGCTCAGCTGGTTAGAGGACAGGCTCATCACACCAAGGTTGCTGGTTCGATCCCCACACGGGCCACTGAGCTGCGCCCTCCACAACTAGATTGAAGACAACTACCTGACTTGGAGCTGGTGGGTCCTGGAACAACACACTGTTCCCCAATAAAAAAAATAAAATAAAAGCAAGACATATTCTGCTTACACCTCCAAACCAGGAACAAAGCACCCCATACTCATGACAACCTCACTAACATGAGAAAGGGGAGAATAAAAACGATGGTGGATGAGGCCAATATCACAAACAATGGGGCAGGGAACAAGCTGGTTGATTTAAACACGCAACAAGGAAATGACCCAGGAATGTCGTCTGTCATTGTACAGAATAGGAGTATCATGTAGGGAGGCCCCTGACAAAACTTACAGTTATGGGTTTCAGTGGGTGATAGTCCCCAAATTCCAGTGGCACAGCCTCCAGCCGGCATGACGCAAATTCGGCCTTGTAGTTCCTGCTCCTGGAATGCCTAGGAAACAGCAAAACCCAGAAACCGATTAGCGGATGGAGGTACCGAACACACTAAAAACTTTTTGCTCAGACTTCCGCAACGACGAGGCAGCTTACAGAGGAATGGTATTTCTACCACGACCAACGAGAAATGGTACATTTAAAAATTCATTTTTAAAAACTCAGTTTGAAGGAGCTGCCTAGATACACAGGACCCGTGAGGCCAGACACCAGAGCCCAGGGAAACTTGGTGAGGTGAAGCCAGCTCCCCTCACCCCCAGGGCATTCGCTGAGGGATTAGGGGCCGGAGCCAGGCAGAGGGCGGCTGCTAGGAGCCGATCAGCCAGGAGAGCTTCAAGGACACCTCACGGGGCTGGAGAGATGCGTTAGGGTCGGGGCTACCGAGACAGCCAGGGCTGGAGGGAAGAGCTTCTAGAGACAGGGGGCTGCAGACAAGTGAGAAATCCGGCCCTGCCTCCCTCTCAAAGTGCTCGCCAGCTAAGTGTGAGCAGCAGAAGGAATCGAAGCAGAAGAGAGATGAGAAGCCGTTTTCATCTGTCTTGTGAGGGCTCAACACGTGGGGGCACCAGTGAGATGGCAAATAAAAGGGGAGAGAGTCTCCACATTGAAACATGAAAAGGAGAAGGTGGAAAGCATGGAAAAGAGAGTCGAAGACAAAAGGGAGGTGAAGGAGGACCTAACACACACGCACAACGGGAACCCCAAAGGGGAAAAGACAGAGGATGGGCAGAAGCAGTATTTGAAGATGTAACAGCTGAAACTTTCCCCAAACTAAAGAAAGACATCAAGCTACAGACTCAAGGCACACGTGTGCCCCCAAGCAAGCCTCAAAAACAAAACCAACCAAGCATCCGTAGGGCCTTCGCGGTCAAATGGCTAGAAGTTAAAGAGAGGGGGTTTCTTAAAAGGAAAAAAGAAAACACGATTTTCAAAAGACAACAAGGAAATGATGACCTCAGCACAGAGCTGGGAGCCTCCTAGAAGATAAGGACACTCATACCTTTCAAGTACTCAAATACAGTAACTGCCAACCAAGAATTCTACACCCCGTGAAACTATCCTTCACACAGAAGGGCAGAAGAAACCAGTGTGCAGTCAAAGAAAAACCAAGCACAGTGTCAGCAGCAGAACCACACTTTAAAACAATAAAAGCATATATATTTAAATACACAGAGGGGGCCAAAAAACGTGTACACGTTTTAAGAAAGAAAAAAAACTGTATTAAAATTGTAATACTCAATATATACTGATAACAAAAGATGAATACAAGTCATGTGTATACATATTTTGTTTTTGGCACCCCTGGTATATGCATGTAACACATATACTAAATGACTACTGACTGCAAAAAAATAGCAGAACACAGGGACCTGGCCACTTTGTTCCTTGGTATCCAAATCTCTTGTCTTCATCGCCCCCTTGCCCCCCATTCACAGTGCCCCGACTTCATTCCTCTCTGTATGAAACCTGAGCACCCCCAACCTAACTGTACCAATGACTCAATGTTCCCCACTAACCAGAAACCAACGCAGTAGGGAAGAACTGAGCTCCTATGTACTTTCACTGCTGCCTTTTCTAAATCAACGTGGCTCCGAGTGCAGGAGGAGAAAGGCTGGTTAACATGGACCAGTTTCTACTTCTTTTTTTTTTAGGGAAAACCCCAACCACAGTATATTGCCCAGTCCCTCTGGGTCATGTTTTATTATTAAAAATATACACTGTGGGGCCGGCCGAGTGGCGCATTGGTTAAGAACTGGCTTGGGATGCCAGAGGGCCCCGGTTCGGATCCCACATATGAGGGCCAGTGACACTGCCCTCC